>NC_053390.1:627663458-627971763 GCF_905171765.1 Bufo bufo
AAAAGTACACTGGATGTCACAGATATTTTTTGGATGCACACACTTTATACTGGAGATGTGGTGCAGCTAAATTCACTGTCCGCATAGGACACCGTCTACAGAAAAAGTACACTGGATGTCACAGATATTTTTTGGATGCGCACACTTTACAAAGGAGATGTGGTGCAGCTAATGTTGCTGTCTGCAGTGGCCTAAAAATAGATATTGATGCCACACACAATAGTCCTTAAAAAGACTTTTGGGTCTGTAAAGTTTTAGCAATTTAGCGCAGGTTGCGCTAAAAATATATATTGCTGCTGCCACACACAACAATAGTCCTTAAAATGACTTTTGGGTGTCTGAAAAGTTTTTCTAATAAATATATTCCTAAATCACTCCCTAAACTGTCTGTCCCTTACTCATCATAGCTCTCTCTGACTAAGACTGAGCCGAACACTCGTCATCGGGTGCTACATAGCACCCGATGACGTGCTCCTGCCAGCCAATCACTGTAATGCCAGTTACCAACATGGCTTCGGCATGACAGTGAGGTTCAGTACTTACCAGCACGTTTATTGGCTGTGTAGCAGCCAAGAAACGTACGGGACGGAGACTCAAGCATTGCGCTCGAGCACATGCGGTATTCAGCCGAATACCGCCATGTGCCGAGCATTTAGATGCTCGAGCCGAACTGGTGTTCGGCTGAGCATGCTCGATCAACACTAATCAGCAGGTCAAACTGCAGGGGCCTCAGCTACACTGATCCAGACAGGAAAACCTATGATTGAGAGTTTAATGTAGGGATGGAGATTGACAAGTAGCCAATGCTATGGTAGCTAATATAGCAAGGCAGGGTAGAATCAGTGAGCAAAGTACAAACCAAGCCATAAATAGGGAATAAAAGAGACAGTGTAAGCAAACCATAGTAACAGAGGGATACAAATGGCTATTAACTGAAACAGTAGAGATGGTAGAAAATAAATACCCTCACTGTATCTCAGAACAGTCTCTAATCTGACAAATCTGAATAGACTATAACTACACAAAATATGCAGAAAATATAACTAAGTGCAATCTGTATTTTTTAATATCACAAAGGGCACTTTTCTTTCATAATTAGCTTCATTTTAAAAGGCAATATAATACAAGTTATTTTTTATATGTAAATAGGGTGTAAATAGAATCATTATAGCCTAGAGCTATTGAAATAAAGTAAATTTATGTATAGGCACCGGCCTCTACATAACTTTGGCGTATTCATCATCTGTCTAAATCTACACCAGCTCCCTTGCTGGCTTACATTTAGACCATTCTCTATGCCTAAAAAATGAGTAGAACATTATAAATTAGATGGGCCTGCCATCCCGCATCCTTCTCCACCCATGTCACACCCTCTTTTTTTAGACCTTGCGTAAATTGGGAAAAGTTGCAGATTGTGGCACAAATAACCTGTGCACCACAATCCACAACAGATATATGCCAAAAAATGGTTACTAAATGCTTCACATTACACTTACAACCAGATCTTAGGCTGATTTCAAACATTAGGGCAAAATTACTAAACTGGTGTTTTCTACATATAAGTAAATACTTTAAAAAAAGATAAAAGCCAAATCTAATGACAGAGATTAAACAAGGATCCTTTATAATTTGTGGTGATTTTAACATTCCCCCTGATCCTATATTAGGCAAAAACCCTTCTCACAATATTGAAGGCATTTCCAAATTACAATCTATCTTTCGTACTGAAGGCCTGTTTGATATCTGGAGGGTCTTACCGTACATGTCAACGAAAGGGACTTCACAATTTTCTCTAACCCCCATAAACTTATTCAAGAATAGAACTATTTGTATTTGACAAATGGATGCTACAAAAAGAATCTGAAGTCTCTATTTTCTCTATAACTTGGTCAAATCATGCCCCTATCCCACTAAACTTACACAAACAATTTAGGTCACCATACACCTCCCTTTGGTGTTTAAACAACTCTCTCCTGACCAATACTACCTTCCAAGAATCAAATACTTCAACTTTATCTGAATACTTCCAAATGAACCATAACAGCATGGTCTTTGGTACTACTCTTTGGTGTGCTCATAAAGCATTCATAAGAGGCCACTTTTTGAAAATAGCCTCTATTCCAAAAAATAAGAGATCGGGGGGGGGGGGGGGGGGGGGAGCTTGTGCCGGATGAAGATGATCGCATAGCTCTGTGCTCTGTGTAGAGATTTGTCCCTAACGCCAGCTAAAATTAGCTTACAGTGGCAGAGATGGTGAAGATCGGGAACGCCAAGCATGGTGACACCCCAGCTCCCTCCAAAATCCAGATCGCAGGGGGAGACATGGAGAAATTCTTAAAGAAAGCCGCCGCAACGGTTGCTGCTAGAGAGCCCAAGATGGCGCCGACACCACAGGCTAAAGCGCCGAAGCGCGCCCCAGCACATTCGGAAGGAGAGAGCGATTCAGATGACGCACAAGACAGCTCTGACCTCCCGGTCACAAGAAAATACCTTGACCGTGCCCTGAGCAGGATAATGGAGCCGATCCTTGCAGAGATATCTGCATGCAGAAATGAGGTGAGGCATATCGGGGACCGTGTGGATAACTTGGAGCTGCACCAAACTGAGATCTTAAGCCATCAGTCTGCGGTGACAGAT
Source organism: Bufo bufo (assembly GCF_905171765.1). Taxonomy (NCBI): domain Eukaryota; kingdom Metazoa; phylum Chordata; class Amphibia; order Anura; family Bufonidae; genus Bufo; species Bufo bufo. Next base: position 627,666,096 of record NC_053390.1, read on the forward strand.
TCTTTTCGCCGTTGCGCCTTATACTTAAATGATCTACATTGTTCATTAGATGATCAAGAAAACAGAGGGCGCCGAAATAATCTGAGATTCAGGGGTGTGCCAGAATCGGGGATATTACAGCCTCCATTATTGAAATATGTGAAACGCTGTTGGGCCCTAACTTTCCTCAAGAAATAATCATAGAACGGGCGCACAGAGCCCTTAGGCCTAAACCTAAACCGGCCGAGCCACCCAGGGACATTATATGTAAGTTCCTTAATTTTCAAGTGAAAACTGCCATTCTGGAAGCTGCACGCAACCATCCTGAACTAACATATGAAGACGCCAAGATTGATATATATCAGGACTTAGCCCCTTCAACTCTGAAGAAGCGCAGATCCCTTAAGCCCCTTACAGATTGGCTACGTTCCAAAAAAGTCCTATATCGTTGGTCCTATCCATTTGGCTTGTCCTTCTCATATGCGGGCAAGAGAATCAACATATCATCATTTACAGATCTCACATCTGCCTTCGAGCTTCTAACCGCCTATGCAGATTGAAAATTGGGAACTCTTCCAAGACCTAGGTACCCTGCCTGATATACCCAAAGTGGCTCCTTTTGAAATATTATGCACGCCAAAGTCCTCCCGATCCAAGAAAAGAGGTCTCCAGTTCACCCCAAGAAGTCTCTCACAAGAACAGTAGAAGGACTTATTTGCCTATAGTATGGTAACTTTAAGTTATACTGATATTTAGAGGTCTTTACTTATCAATCGCCTAGTGCCTGTGATATCAATATTAGTATGATCTCTAATAGTCTACCCACATGCCTCTAAGTGTTCCCTTTTCCTTTTTGCCTTACTTCTGCCCTTTTCCGGGCGTTATACAATCTCCTAATCGGTCTACAGACCAATTAACCCCCTCCTGATTATGACAAATCACAATTTGTCTATGTTCACATTTTTTGTTTGTTTAATAAGTTTTGTTCTGTTCCTTTTCCCTACCCCTAACTCAAGGTATTTGTCTCTCCTTTTGAATTGGAGTGATCCCTACTTACGCACAACTCGCATGATACACGGGACAGAAGACTACAATGAACCTGACATACCTCCTAAAAAGAGACCACAACAGCTACAAGGTAATCCCACACACACCATAAATAATGGCTGACTTGTCAGTAGCTTCTTACAATGTCAAAGGCTTTCACTCCCCTTCTAAGCGGAGCCAAATCTTTGCCATTCTAAGAAAAGCTGGGGCTGGTGTGATCTTTCTCCAGGAGACACACTTCCGCTTCAATCGCTACCCGGACATGCGGTTTTCCCACTTCTCCAATTGGTACCATTGTGGGAGTAGTTCTTCATCTTCTAGCGGGGTTAGTATAGGGCTACAGAGGAAAATCCCTTTTAAACTAGTCAGCCAAAGTTTGGACCCAGAAGGCGGGTATATCCTACTCAAAGGCACAATAGGGCCACAAACATATACTTTTGTTAACTTATACGCCCCCAATTCTAACCAATCCCGTTGGTTTTCCGACATTTTCCCTGTTATAGAGTCCTTTAAGGAGGGTATAGTAATTGCAGGTGGCGACTTAAATGTTGCTCTCTATCCTCAACTAGATACCTCCTCTCATAAATCATCCCACTCTAGAAGGTTCCTAAAAACTATTAGAAATACCCTCTCAGATCTACATTTGATTGATATTTCCTTCCATTCTAGCACTGTAGACTTTACTTTCTATTCCCCAACACATAAAACATACCACAGATTAGACTATTTGTATATTTCTAAAGAGCACATACATCTATGTAGGGAGGCATCTATTGGTGCTATTCATTTATCAGATCATTCCCCAGTATACACTACAGTACTGGCTCCTAATGAAACGCCCTCGTGCTTTAACTGGCGCCTAAATGAAACCCTCCTGGGATATCAGGACTAGGTCGAGCGGATTTCCAAGCATATTACAGAATATTTCTCTCTAAACAAAAGCACTGATATAACGGCCAACACCCTTTGGGACGCTCATAAACCAGTAGTTAGAGGACAATTCATCAGTATTGGCACATACCATAAGAGAGCGAGAGAAAGAGAAATAGATGACACTCTAAAAAATATTCAGAAGCTAGAGTCATGCCACAAAGCTAAACCCTCTGACACTCAATTTCAAAAGTTAACAGAATATAGGGCCAAACTCAGATCTCTCTTAGCCACTAGAGCAGCTAAATACTACATGAGCTCTCAGCACAAATTCTTTGCACATGGGGATAAGGCCACCAAATTTGTTATGAACAAGATCAAAGGGAGGAGGTCCGCAAATTATGTCCACCAACTATTCTCACAAGATGGGACTTCTGTTTTCTCGGTCAACCAGATAGCCGCCCAATTTCGATCATTTTATAATGATTTATATAATCTCCCTTCAACAATTGATCCAAAAACCCATGCCTCTGTCATATCTTCCTTTTTGGAAACTGCTAAACTTCCTAACATTAACCTGGAACAGAAGTCAAGCCTTGTAGCCCCTTTTTCCCTAAGCGAGCTAAAAAAAGCAATGAATCAAATGCCGACAGGAAAGAGTCCTGGCCCTGATGGCCTTCCGTTAGCATACTACAAAATGTTCCAGGATCTCCTTCTCCCTTATCTTCTGGAAGTTTGCAACCAAACTCTTGAGGGAATACCTCTTTCAAGAGATATGACGGCAGCCCACATTACTCTCATCCCCAAAGAGGGGAAAGACGCCAAGCTATGCTCCAATTACAGACCCATTTCCCTCCTAAACATAGACCTCAAGCTCCTGGCCAAGATGTTAGCTAATAGATTAGCTATTCTCCTCCCTCAACTGGTCCATGGAGATCAGGTAGGTTTTGTCCGTAACAGAGAAGGCAAAGACAATACCACAAGGGTGATTAATACTCTTTGTCATACTAAACGGATTTCCTCTCCCTTGCTTTTACTCAGCACAGATGCTGAGAAAGCATTTGACAGGGTCAACTGGTCATATTTAAAACAAGTGTTACCTGGATTTGGCCTACCTGACTCCTATATTAAAGCAGTTTTCTCGATGTATGAGCAAGTAACAGCCTCAGTCCTAGTTAATGGCATTATATCAACCCCCTTTGCTATTAGAAATGGGACTCGTCAGGGATGCCCCCTATCACCCCTCTTATTTATACTAGCTCTTGAACCTCTCTTAGCAAATATAAGATTGGACCGGGAGCTAAAGGGTCTATGTTTGGGAGGCAGGGAACAGAAAATTGCAGCCTTCGCGGACGATGTACTTATAATGACGACCAATCCAAAAACGTCCCTACCACGAATTCAGTCCCACCTGAATACATACAGCATAATGTCAGATTTTAAAATTAACGCAAGTAAATCGCTAGTCCTATGCTTGGGTATTCCCTGGGCAACCAAATGCCAGCTAATGTTAGATTCCCCATTTAATTGGTCCTCTCCTAATATTACATACTTAGGGGTCAAAATTAGCTGAGAAATAACGGAACTCTTTTCCCTTAACTATATTCCCTTAAAAAAAATCTATTATCGAGGCTATTGATAATTTGGCCAGATCGAACCCAACACTGTCTTGGTTAGGTCGAAAAAACCTTCTCTCTTCCCTAATACTTCCCAAACTCACCTATTTGCAGCAAGTTCTCCCCATTCCTGTCCCCAAATATTATTATGACTCGATTATGAAAAAATTTAGGTCTTTCATTTGGAATGGAAAGAAGGCGAGACTTTCTTCTACTCTCCTCACTAAGCCTAGGCATGCAGGGGGAATAGGCCTACCAAACCCGGAGTTGTACGGGAAGGCCATTCTCCTTTCACGTTCAATAGCTTGGTTGAGCGCTTCTCCGGCTTCCGCTGTGGTTCAGATAGAACTAGATATACTAAATAGACCAGCTAGAGCGCTTCTCTTGGGTCAGGAGACGGTCTTTTCTGGCCATATGTCTCATTACCCGATTGTCCGGGCCACATTGGAAGCATGGAAGTGGTTATCTTCTACACATTGTTCTATTCCATTTCCTTCGCCTACCCTGACTGTAGCAGACGTACTAAGCACGGCCCCTCTCACATTAAGAGGTTCTACCTCAGTAGGACTGATGTCTTCTTTGACTCCAATAATTTCTTTAGCTCTTCCTGCTGGAGAATGGATGGACTTAAGAGACACAAATACCCTACTTAACCCCCATCCACGAGACTTTATCTCAGTTGCTTACCTTAGGGCCTATCTAAAACAACACATCAAGGTAGGAGATCTCCTTTGCCCTTTAGTTTGGCTAGAAGCTCTAATTTCACTACAAACACTATCCAGAAAACTTATCTCACGGTTATACAGTAAACTTCGTCTACCTCCTATGATGGCTAAACCATCCTTTGTTATGCAATGGGAATTGGATCTAAATACCACATTTCCTTATGAATCTATTCCTAAATTACTAGAACTTCCACATGGTGCCTCCCGCTGTGTCATAATCCAGGAAAATAGCTACAAAATTCTTACAAGATGGTACAATACACCAGACAAGATAGCGAGATATGCTAGATCCGCTTCTGACGCGTGCTGGAGGTGCCTTGGAGAGAGAGGAACCTTCCTCCATATTTGGTGGACCTGCCCTCTTATCCAGAAATGGTGGTGTGAAGTCTTTTCTATTGCTAATGATGGTTGTGGTACATCGATCCAGCCCTCTCCGCAAATTGCCCTACTTTCATTCTCTCAAGAAAAAGTGAATGCCAAACCACCATTTGTATTTACACAGATGATTTTGGCGGCTCGCCTTCACCTTCCTAAATTTTGGCTACAGCCCACTGTCCCAACTCTAGACCAATGGACTCAAAAAATTGACCAGATCCATAGGTTTGAGGAATTATCCTCTTGGGAATCCCGCACACACCTGACTTTCCTCAAGAAATGGTCTTTGTGGTCCAAATACAGATCTCCTAATCCTTAGCTTAGCTTCTTGAAATTTAAATTAGCGGGAACATTTTTGTAACTATTCAACATAAGCACGTACCACGCCATATGCCCCGTTCTAATAACCTTACATTCCAAATGATGGAATAAGCACCTCGCTACATGGTCTCACCACCTTTTTCTAGGCCTTAGTTTCCTAGCCTCATAAGTACTCCATATGTCAAAACGTTTTTCCAAAGTCGCTAGAGATTGACTTATATCTTAACTCATGTATTGTGCTATACACTGATATTTAAATTGTATTCGCTCTGTACTTAATATTACTCTGGCATGGCCTGCGGGCCTATACCTTGATACCCTGTTATTTCCTGTTATTCTGTGAAATTTACAATAAAAATATAAATAAATAAAAAATAAAAAAAAATAAGAGATCGGGGATCACTGACTGCCTAATAGCACCTAATAGCAAACATCAATGTGTTAGATGAAGAATTCCAAAACACCTTTCAGAATGATATCCTATTAAAACTTAAAAAAGCAAGCTACCAACTATTCCTACACCTTCAAAATAACTATGATTTTCACCTTTGCAGAGCCAAAGTTCTCCATTATTTGTCAAGGAAATAGAGCAAACAAGCAACTAGCTAGAAGAGTCAAATCCAAAGAGGTTGTCTAGAATCACCTTATATGACCAGCAGAACAATAACGTTCTCAACCCAAACTGATTTGTGAAGAGTTTGCTAAATATTACCATGATCTATACAATCTTAATACATCAATCCCTGGTCCACATCCAGATATCACTAATATAAATATGTTTCTGGACTCCATTTCTCTTCCCAATGTAACTCTCCAACAATTAGACTCACTCAATAGAGAAATATCCCCTAGTGAAATAATACAGTCTATCTCATCCAAAAATTAAATAAAAACCCTGGTCCCGATGGCCTCACCAATGAATATTATAAAAAATATGTCCATATGCTTATACCTTTCCTACACTGAACCTTCAACCAAATAACACAACTGGGACACTTTCCACCTGATATGCTTCAAGCTCTAATTATAACACTTTCTAAATCAGGGAAGTCTCCAGATAAACCCTCAAACTTCAGACCAATGTCATTACTTATTATGGATTTAAAGATCTACTCTAAAATATTAGCCTCTAGATTCATTGACATTCTCCCAAATATTATTAATCACGATCAAATTGGCTTTGTTAAAAATGTCCAATCTTCTGATGGAACGAGAAGATTCATTGATTTGCTGGATGTGGTACAGACCACCTGAATGCCTTCTCTGCTCTTGTCACTGGACGTGGAGAAGGTGTTCAACAGGGTACACTGGGATTATATTAGGGCTTTTCTTTTGAAATTTGGCATCTCAGGTTTCTTCTTGTCAGCTATTATGGCACTTCATTTATCTCCTATGGCGTTAGTCAATTCTTCTGTCTTTCTTTCAAACCCTTTTCCCATCTCCAACGTCACACGCCAAGGATGTCATTTATCCCCCCTTTATTTTTGCCTTGATAATGGAGCCTTTTGCAGAACATATTAGATCTTTCCCCTTAATATCAGGGATTAAAACTGGCTCTGTGGTACACCATATTGGGTTATTCGCAGGCAATGTATATATTATCACTTCTAACCCTGCGGTCTATTTAGATGTCATTAATAACATTATTGAATCTTTCAGTTTAGCTTCTTATTATAAAGTTAATATATCTAAATCCCAAATCCTTAATTTAGGCCTCCCCAAATCAGTTTTAACTCATATCAAGAACTCATTTGGATTTACTGTAAGTAAAACTTCATTACCTTACTTAGGCATTAATATTACTTACCCATCATCTAACTTATTTGAACACAACTTTATTCCACTATTAGATTCCACACTTAAAACTTATCTTCTTTGAAGTTACAAAACCTCTCATGGCTGGGCAGACAAGCAGCTATTAAAATGGTAATTCTACCCAAGATTATCTACACTATGAGAAATATTTATATATATCTCCCTAAAACGTACATTAACAAACTACATTGCCTTCTAACCCATTTTTTTTGGGTGTGTGTGTGGGGGGGAGGGGGGAGAGACCTAGAGTTAAAGCTTTTACTCATATCCTACACCCTAAACAAGGGGGTCTGAACACTTCTTCAATATACCACTATTACCAAGCTATAATCTTAGATCAAATAAGAGCTCTTCTCTTTAAAGATTCTGCCAAAAAATGGGTTCAGGATGAATTATATAACTTACGCTCTCATACACTCTCACACTATCTAGCCTCTCTGTCCTTTTTCAAAACCCAAATCCACACCTCATTCTTAACCCTTAAGGCAATTTGTCATATCTGGAACTCTATTCCAAACAACACGTCATTGTTTTGCGATCCACGAATCCCCCCCTAGATATATGTGGCATTGCCATCCCTGGTCTATTGCTCTCGATGTGGAGGTCTGGGGGGTCTTTCCAAAATTGCCCAACTATGGAAGGACAATATTCTTGTCACTTTCACTCATATCATGAAAAAATATAATATTCCACCAAAAGACTTCTTTAAATACCTAAAGATTAGACAGCTACTACAATCGACCAAGGTGCCTAACCCAAATATTAATATTTGCAGACTAAAAGATTGGATTCACTCAATTTGAGTAATAGAGGTATCTCCAAAAGATACCAAATATTGAAGGATTCTTGTGAAGATCCTCTGACTCAACTAAAAGATATATGCAGACAGATCTGCAGACTTCCATTTCTTCAGACCAATAGCTTGAATCATTTACTATTACCTCTAAACTATCCAAAAATATTGGGCACTTTGAAAATGCCAGAAAGATATGTTATCATTGGTATTATACTCCAGTTTATCTAAATAGATTTGTCCCAGATATATCTTCTGATTGCTGAAGATGCCAATCACATAGTGGTACCTTAATTTATATATGGTGGTCATGTCCTATACTTTGCAGCCTTTGGAAACAAATTTTTGGCCTCATATCCCATCTATGTGTCTTCCAGGTAAATCCTTCCCCACTGTTAGCTCTACTGTCTATTGGCCTAAGCGACTTTATGCACCAAACCCAAACAGTAGTTTATCATATTTTTTTCACTACCAGGTTAAAAATAGTCTTCTGCTGGAAACTACATTTTTTTCCATTGCTTCAAAGAATCATTAAAGAAGTCAACAATAACTATTGGTATGAAGGTATGTTCGCACGTGCACATAATATGCTACACCCCTTCAGGCATAGATGGGATGTCTGGCTAAAATCACATTACTGTCTCCTTCCGGATAAACTGTTTTCATTTATGTTATTTTTTTCTTTGCCTTTCTAACAACAATGTGCTTTAATTGTTTTTACGTGGGATTCCCTGAGGATAGTTTAACCTACCCTTCAAACTTTCCATAGTCACTTCTGCGTCTACTTGCTCATTATCTTGATCCAACAATATTGACTCAATTACTATGCTTATCCTTAGAAGCATTCATATATCATGGTTACTATTTTATGTTTGTATTTATTTTCACATTTTATGCTGCAATTGTAGCGGTTATTGTGCCATTTCTCTTATGACTGTAAACCTGTTGAAAACTTTAAAAAAACTCAATGTTTAAAAAAATATAAAAGCCCACAAAAAAAAAAATTGCTTCCTCTGACCTCTATGATCTTGTTCTGGGAAATTTTATATACAAAACTTTTAGTATTGATGATTTGTAGTTCATCTCTAGAGTTACATTCTCTAACTGCATACATCATACTTTCAGTAGTCTCAGTCACTGTGCCCATATTGGTATCCATGAAAAAAATTGGGGATTCAAAACAGACATGCTTAGCTTTAAAGCAGATGAACATATCTATAACATGTGGATAGAGGAGAAAGATGTAGCGGCATTTGATTACAGAGGCTAATAGAGGGATACTAATTGTTGTGCTCGACTCAAATAAAAAAAGGAACCTTTGTTACTGCAATGGATTAATCGCTGTTTATAATCTCGTCCTTGGGGAAAATAATATTAAAGTTCCAGGATGCAAAGATAAAGAAAAACCAGTTCAAATGATAAAGCATTCATTCTGCAGAAATTATCTCATGCTATATTGAGTGGAAACTGCCATATCATCGCGTCTGTTTAGCAAGAATCGGTGAGACCAACAGTCTTGTACATCTGTTAATTTCCTTATACAACCCAAGATCCTCTTGTCTTTTTCTAATGCTTCGTTAAATGACTGTACTTGCCAATGTTTAGGGCCTGTATTCAATAAAAAATGCCTGTTAACCTTATGAAAATAGAAATGTGGTGTTCACAAATTATGTTAATGCAATGTTAGACTTTGCTAATGTTCGTTTCTAAACATAAAGAGCATATGGTATCATCAGAATTTGGCAATTAAGCAATGCAATTCACATGCAAATAAGGAATTACCATAGTACTTGCTTATCCACTTAGATTTGCTATGTTTACAGCTGCCCAGTAGCATTATTTTCTTAGTTTCTGAAAATATGCAGCTGCAGAAGATATATGGCTGAATATTCCAGCTACATAAAAAGAATCAATAATTACTGAGTGGGCCAAATCCTGTCATATTAAGTGTTTGCTCTCATAATAACTTGAGAAGAGTGAATTTATCAAAAATTCTATTTGGCCGGTTCGCCGAATTTTTCTAAAAAATTTGGTTTGATCCGAATTTATTTGTGGCGAATCCGAATTTATTGAGCCTTTATAGTGGTGTAAAACTGACCAAATAACTCAAGTGTGAACTCAGCCATACAGGTCAATGTTAGCGTCAAGAAGTGCACTCCTTTTGCACCATCGGCAGCTGATTCCACATAGATGTCTACAGAACCAGTTCTATTAAACGCTTATACAAGTACAGCCCCCTGACAGAGTGGAGAGGGTGTCAGCAGTAAGTTTATGTTGACGTCACTGATTATTTTGCCCTTCCTCTGATCCATCAGAACAATAACCCCCCAAAAATGGATCCTGTCTGTGGAGCATCCACTTCACTCGGTCAGCATTTGGTCAGTAATCCATCAGTATTGCTAAAGTAAAAAAAAAACAAAGGAGTGTATCCAAAGCAGAGCTGACACGTTAATGGAATATTTACATGTCTTCTGTGTGTTGTACCCACTCCTGATTTTGGCTACCAAATCATAAGCCATTTCTGATTCAAAATAGGGACAATGTCATGCTGGCCTTACAGCTGTTACATAGACAGGATCCATTGTGTGTCCCACTTTTCCCTTCCTTCTGACAGATCAGAAGAAGGGTCAAAGAAATGATGATGTCACCCAGGCCAAAAGGCAAAAAAGTCGCCCAGTCATTAAGTGGGGAGGGTGGGAACAGCATGAGAAGTCCACAGAGTGGCCCTATGACATAGTGGTGAGGTGGAAGCAGCATGAGGAGACCACAGAGTTGCCCAATTACAGAGTCTGGTGTGGCAGCAGCATCAGGAGGAGGCCATAGAGTGGCACAATGACAGTGTGGAGGTGGCAGCAGTATCAGGAGGCCAAAAAGTGGCACAATGAAAGAGTGTGGAGATGGCGACAGCAGCAGCATCAGGAGGAGGTCACAGAGTGGCACAATGACAGAGGGTGGAGGTGGCGGCAGCAGCAGCATCATGAGGAGGCCACAGAGTGGCACATTGGCAGTGTGGAGGTGGCAGCAGCAGCATCAGGAAGCAAACGAGTGGCACAATGACAAAGTGTGGAGGTGGCGGCAGCAGCATCAGGAGGAGGCCACAGAATGGCACAATGACAGTGTGGAGGTGGCAGCAGCAGCATTAGGAGGCCACAGAGTGGCAAGGTGACATAGTGTTGAGGTAGCAGCAGCATCAGGAGACCACAGATTGGCAAGGTGACATAGTGTGGAGGTGAAAGCAGCATCAGGAGACCACAGAGTGGCAGGGTGACATAGTGTGGAGGTGGCAGCAGCATCAGGAGACCACAAAGTGGCAGGGTGACATAGTGTGGAGGTGGCAGCAGCATCAGGAGACCACAGAGTGGAAAGGTGACATAGTGGTGAGGTGACGGCAGCATCAGGAGACCACAGAGTTACCCGTTGACAGAGTGGGGAGGTGGGTGGCAATACAAGTACCAGCTGAAGATGGTGGATGAAAGAAGGAGAACTTGGCATCAGATGTGTGGCATCAGACGGGTGGCAGCATCAGAATAGTAGCTTAGGCAGGTAGCCAGAAGAAACCTTTCGTCAAAGTGTTGGTGTGGCACCATGAATGATCTAGTCCAGTGGTGGCGAACCTTTGGCACTGGTGCCAGAGGCGGCACTCAGAGCCCTGTCTGTGAGCACCCGCACCCTGGAAAAAGTCTAAGGCATACCAATATGCCTTAGACTATACCCGCCATTCATCAGCGCAGGGCGCACTATGTACAGCACAAGCAGCGCACTAAATGTAGGCAGGTTATTATAGCCAAATGATAAAGTGCATAGAAGATGTACTATATTGGACTGTAGTATTCAGGGTAAATTGCCGTGTTGGCACTTTGCGATAAATAAGTGGGTTTTTGGTTTAAGATTGACACTCGGTCTCTAAAAGGTTCACCATCACTGATCTAGTCTGATGCATCAGGAATTGGTGGGTGTAAATCCTGGCTGATCCACGCCTGATTCATCTTGACAAAGGTCAGTCTCTCCACATTTTTTGTGGACAGGCGAGTTCTTCTTGGGGTAACTATGGCCCCTGCTGAGCTAAACACTCGCTCTGATGCCACACTACTGGCCAGGCAGGACAGATTTTGCACGGCAAACTCTGTCGATTGCTGCCACAAATCCATTTTGGCTGCCCAGTAGTCCAGCGGATGATCAATCTGGGGTGGCAGGGTGCTGTCCAAATATGCCACCACCTGCTGGTTCAGGTCCTGCTCCAGATCTAGGTGCTGCTGGTGATTAGTTTCTTCACTAGGCGGGTGAAGAAAGCTGCTCAGCAGCGACTCTGGTCTCAAGTTGCTGCTGATAGAGCTGGAACTGCTCCTACCCCCCACACTGCCACAGCAGCCATAGCAGAGGAACATGAGCAAAGAGGGCCCCCCCGGTCAGACCTGTGAGAGGATGGACTATGGCGCAGATAGGCATCGGCCAACTGACTACATAGGATATCTCTGTAGTAATTCAGTTTGTCATCCTTCTCGGCGGGTGTTAAAAAGGCCCCCATTTTGTAATGGTAGTGAGGGTCCAACAAGGTGGAGAGCCCGAAGTCATCCCTCTGCCAAATGCTGACAATTTGGCTGTCACTACACAAGCAAGTGAGCATACATTGGGCCATTTGTGCAAGTGACTCAGAAGAACTCCCTGCCTCCATCTCCACTGCATACTACCATGGTGTGTCTGGGTCATCTGCTTCATCTTCCTCATCGCCCTGTAGCTCCTCTGGCTGCTCCTGCTCCTCCTCTCCTGTCACCTGTAGGTAAAAACCACTAATTTTGCTACACATTACTTGTGCTCCATTGTCCTCCTCCTCCAGTTCAGCCCCCACAGGGCTCATGTGGCCGTGAGATCTAAGCGCCACGTCTCCAGTCTCCTGACCAGCCAGATTTACCAGCATCTGTTCCAGGACATGAAGCAGTGGAATGACGTCATTCATCGCGTAGTCCTGGCGACTGACAAATAACATGGTATCCTCAAAGGGCCTGAGCAAACGGCAGGTAACACACGTGAACTGCCACTGGCTAATATCGAAGTTACACAGGGGTGTACTCCTGTCCGAATGGATCATCAAGAAATCGTTTATGGCCTTTATCTGTTCGTATAGTTGGTCCAACATATGGAGGGTGGAATTCCAATGGGTGGAAATGTTGCATATCAGCCTATGTTGGGGGATGCCATTCTGCCGCTGCAGCTCTAGGAGGGTGTGCTTTGCGGTGTATGAGTGGCCGAAGTGCATGCAAAGTTTCCTGGCCATTTTTAGGATGTCTTGCAGATGGGTGGAAGACTTCAGGAACCGCTTAAAAAGCAGACTGAACACGTGTGCCATGCAGGGCGCATGGCTCAGCCCTCCTTGAAGCAGCACCGACACCATGTTCTTCCCGTTATCGGTCACCATGGTTCCAACTTTCAGTTGTCACGGAGAAAGCCAGGATTTGATTTCTTGATGAAGGACGTGGAGCAGTTCCTCCCCTGTGTAACTCAGTTTGCCCAGGCCAACGAAGTGCAGAACAGAGTGACACAACCGTGCCCTGCACATGTGGTATGCTGGAGGGGCACTGTGAGATGACCCTGCAGTGGAGGCTGAAGACACGGTGGAGGATTAGGAGGCAGAGGAGGACATTGTCACAGGACCAATGGCGTGAGAACGTGGAGGCGGAAGAGGCATCACCAGGCCAAGTTGCTGGAGTGGCTGTGCAGGAACCACATTCACCCAGTGGGCCTTAAAAGACATGTATTTTCCCTGACTGTAGTTATAGCTCCACACGTCGCCGCTGCCGTGCACTTTGGCAGTCACCGACAGGCTCAAGGACTGGCCCAACTTCTGTTCCACATACAGTACAGACCAAAAGTTTGGACACACCTTCTCATTCAAAGAGTTTTCTTTATTTTCATGACTATGAAAATTGTAGATTCACACTGAAGGCATCAAAACTATGAATTAACACATGTGGAATTATATACATAACAAACAAGTGTGAAACAACTGAAAATATGTCATATTCTAGGTTCTTCAAAGTAGCCACCTTTTGCTTTGATTACTGCTTTGCACACTCTTGGCATTCTCTTGATGAGCTTCAAGAGGTAGTCCCCTGAAATGGTTTTCACTTCACAGGTGTGCCCTGTCAGGTTTAATAAGTGGGATTTCTTGCCTTATAAATGGAGTTGGGACCATCAGTGGCGTTGAGGAGAAGTCAGGTGGATACACAGCTGATAGTCCTACTGAATAGACTTTTAGAATTTGTATTATGGCAAGAAAAAAGCAGCTAAGTAAAGAAAAAACGAGTGGCCATCATTACTTTAAGAAATGAAGGTCAGTCAGTCAGCCGAAAAATTGGGAAAACTTTGAAAGTAAGGGCTATTTGACCATGAAGTAAAGTGATGGGGTGCTGCGCCAGATGACCTGGCCTCCACAGTCACCGGACCTGAACCCAATCGAGATGGTTTGGGGTGAGCTGGACCGCAGAGTGAAGGCAAAAGGGCCAACAAGTGCTAAGCATCTCTGGGAACTCCTTCAAGACTGTTGGAAGACCATTTCAGGGGACTACCTCTTGAAGCTCATCAAGAGAATGCCAAGAGTGTGCAAAGCAGTAATCAAAGCAAAAGGTGGCTACTTTGAAGAACCTAGAATATGACATATTTTCAGTTGTTTCACACTTGTTTGTTATGTATATAATTCCACATGTGTTAATTCATAGTTTTGATGCCTTCATAGTCATGAAAATAAAGAAAACTCTTTGAATGAGAAGGTGTGTCCAAACTTTTGGTCTGTACTGTACGTGTGCAGGGCTGGTACTGACTTTTTGGTAGAGGTGAGACGAATCCAATTTTTTTTTTATCCGAATCCGAAAAGTTTTTGAATATATTGAATCTTTTGAATCTCGAATCCTATGACTCCTGTACATACTGTAAGAATTGTGTGAACGGTGTAAGAAATAAAGTGATCCAAACACTTATGGGGGGATCTGTGGATGATACTGCTATGGGGGGGGATCTGTGGATGGCACTGTTATGGGAGGGATCTGTGGATGGCACTGTTATGGGGGATCTGTGAATGGCACTGTTATGGGGGATTTGTGGACAGCACTGTTATGGGGTTAAGCAGCAATATCTTTTTTTAGCGCAAACTGTGCTAAATAGCTAAAATGTTACAGACCAATAAGTCTGTAACATCCTGCACTAAATAGCATACAATAGTTAGGCTGCGGACAGTGACATTAGCTGCGCCACATCTCCAGTGTAAAGTGTCTGCATCCAAAAAATATCTGTGACATCCAGTGTACTTTTTTAGTAGACGGTGTCTGCTGCGTACAGTAACATTAGCTGTGCTACTTCTCCAGTGTAAAGTGTGTGCATCCAAAAAATATCTGTGGCATCCTGTGTACTTTTTCCATAGAAGGTGTCCGCTGTGTACAGTGACATTAGCTGCGCATATTTCCAGTGTAAAGTGTGCGTATACCAAAATTATCTGTGACATCCAGTGTTTTTTTCAATAGATGGTGTCTGCTGCGTACAGTGACATTAGCTGTGCTACTTCTCCAGTGTAAAGTGTGTGTATCCAAAAATATCTGTGACATGCAGTATACTTTTTCAATAGACGGTGTCCGCTTCTGACAGTGACATTACCAGTGTCACTGCTGCGTACAGTGACATTAGCTGTGCTACTTCTCCAGTGTAAAGTGTGCGCATCAAAAAAATCTCTGTGACATCCAGTGTACTTTTTCAATAGACAGTGTCCGCTTCTAACAATGTTATTAAAAGGGCCACATCTGCAGTGTAATGTGTGCAATGAAAAAAGTTATCTGTGACATCCAGTGTACTTTTTAAATAGACGGTGTCCACTTCTGACAGTGACATTACCAGGGCCACATCTGCAGTTTAGCGTGTGTGCTGAAAAAATTATTCTGTGATATCCAGTGTAATTTTTCAATAGACGCTGTTTGCTTCTGACAGTGACATTAGCTGCACCACATCTCCAGTGTAAATTGTGCGTATCCAAAAAATATCTGTGACATCCAGTGTACTTTTTCAATAGACAGAATGTGACATTAGCTGCGCCGCATCTTCAATGTAAAGTATGCACATCTAAAAATGTGTCTGTGACATTACCAGGGCCACATCTGCAGTGTAATGTGTGCGCTTAAAAAAGTTCTGTGATATCCAGTGTACTTTTTCAATAGACGGTATCCACTTCTGACAATGACATTACAAGTGCCACATCTGCAGTGTAACTTGTGTGCATCCAAAAAATATCTTTGACATCCAGTGTGCTTTTTCAATAGACGGTGTCAGCTTATGACAGTGACATTAAAAGGGCCACATCTGCAGTGTAACGTGTGCGCTGAAAAAAGTTATCTCTGACATCCAGTGTACTTTTTCAATAGACGGTGTCCGCTTCTAACAGTGACATTACCAGCGTCACATCTGCAGTGTAACGTGTGCGCTGAAAAAGTTCATCTGTGACATCCAGTGTACTTTTTCAATAGACGGTGTCCGCTTCTAACAGTGACATTACCAGCGTCACATCTGCAGTGTAACGTGTGCGCTGAAAAAGTTCATCTGTGACATCCAGTGTACTTTTTCAATAGACGGTGTCCGCTTCTAACAGTGACATTACCAGCGTCACATCTGCAGTGTAACGTGTGCGCTGAAAAAGTTCATCTGTGACATCCAGTGTACTTTTTCAATAGACGGTATCCACTTCTGACAATGACATTACAAGTGCCACATCTGAGGTGTAACATGTGCACTGAAAAAAGTTATCTGTGACATCCAGTGTGCTTTTTCAATGGACGGTGTCCGCTTCGAACAGTGACATTAGCTGCACCACATCTCTAGTGTAAAGTGTGCCTATCCAAAAAATATCTGTGACATCCAGTGTAATTTTTCATTAGACAGTGTCCGGTTCTGACAGTGACATTAGCTGTACCACATCTTCAGTGTAAAGTGTGCGCATCCCAAAAATATCTGTGACATCCAGTGTACTTTTTTAATAGACGGTGTCCGCTTCTGACAGTGACATTATCTGTGCCACATCTCCAGTGTAAAATGTGCACATCAAAAAAATGTCTGTGACATTCAATGTACTATTTAAATAGACGGTGTCCGCTTCTGACTCTGACATTAGCTGCGCCATATCTTCAAAGTAAAGTGTGCGCATCCAAAAATGTATCTGTGACATCCAGTGTACTTTTTTAATAGTTAATGTCCACTTCTGACAGTGACATTTCCAGGGCCACATCTGCAGTGTAGCGTGTGCGCTGAAAAAATTCATCTGTAAGGTTGAGCGAACCCGAACTGTAAAGTTCGGGTTCGTACTGAAATTTAGGATTTTTGGACCCCGGACCCGAACCCGAACATTTTAGTAAATAATCGGCTTTGGTGTTTGGCGCTTTCTTGGCGCTTTTTGAAAGGCTGCAGAGCAGCTAATCAACAAGCGTTTAACCATGTGCCCTTAGAAGCCATCACAACCATGCCTACTAATGGCATGGCTGTGATTGGCCAGTGCAGAATGTGACCCAGCCTCTATATAAGCTGCTGCTGCTGCTGTGAGGGAGAGAATAGGACAAAATCTGTGATCAGAACTCCAAATGAACTCAGCGATCTACATAGATTTAGTTGTGTGGCTGCAGTGCACAATCTTTTTACCCTGCCCTGAGCCCAGTAACAAAAAAAAATTACTTTTATCCGTCTGTTAGTTAGGTGGGCGGCGGCGGCCATCTTATGCAAGCCCAGTGCACCAGCACTGCATCTGAGCTTTTATGACATTCAAATCCAAGCTTGAAATACTGCACTAATAATCTGGTTTTAAAAAAACACCCTTTTTTTGGCAATATACAACATCTGGTGCCTTTGCAGGATTAGTCAGTGTGCAATTTAAGCTAGAAATACAGCCATCATTTTCTGGGCTTTTAAAAACACACTTTTTTTCCCAAAATACCCAATTTTACAGCCCTTGCAGCATCAGCACGTGTGAAATTCAAGGGTTATATACAGCTTTCATATTCTTTTATTAAAAAAACACACTTTTTTGGCAATATCCAACATCTGGATAAGTAAGTGTGCAATTTAAGCTAGAAATACAGCCATAATTTTCTGGGTTTTTAAAAACACCCTTTTTTGGCAAAATCCACTATTTTACAGATCTGCACGTGTGAAATTCAAGTTTAATATATAGCTTTCATATTCTGCTACAAAAAAAACACCTATTTTGCGCAAAAAAATTAAATTGCGGCCTAGTCTGGATCAGTACGTGTGAGATACAGCCTTTACAAACTGTGTTTCTATTCAGTTATTTGAAATACAGCCATTTTAGCCACAAATCTTTAATTGCGGCCTAGTCTGGATAAGGGCGTGTGAGACACAGCCTTTACATACTGTGGTTCTATTCAGTTATTTGAAATACAGCCATTTTGGGCACAAATCTTTAATTGTGGCCTAGTCTGGATCAGGGCGTGTGAGATACACCCTTTATATACTGTGGTTATATTCTTCTATTAATAAAACACCCTTTTTTGGGCAAAATACACAATTTTTCTGGCCTTGCATCATCAACAAGTGTAAAATTCAAGGGTTATATACTGCTGTCATATTCAATTATTAAACAACAACCCGTTTTGGGCAAAAAAGTTTATTTTTCAGCCTTTGCTGCATATTTGATTGTGAGAAACAGCGTTTACATACTGTGGTTCTATTCAGTTATTTGAAATACAGCCATTTTGGGCACAAATCTTTAATTGTGGCCTAGTCTGAATAAGGGCGTCTGAGAAACAGCCTTTACATACTGTAGTTCTATTCAGTTATTTGAAATACAGCCATTTTAGGCACAAATCTTTAATTGCGGCCTAGTCTGGATAAGGGAGTGTGAGATACACCCTTTATATACTGTGGTTATATTCTTCTATTAAAAAAAAACACCCTATTTTGGGCAAAATACACAATTTTTCTGGCCTTGCACCATCAGCACGTGTGAAATTCAAGGGTTATATAATGCTGTCATATTCAGTTATTAAACAAACACACGTTTTGTGCAAAAAAGTTTATTTTGCAGCCTTTGCTGCATATGTCATTGTGAGATACAGCCTTTACATACTGTGGTTCTATTCAATTATTTAAAATACAGCCATTTTGGCCACAAATCTTTAATTGCGGCCTAGTCTGGACCAGGGCGTGTAAGATACACCCTTTGCATACTGTAGTTCTATTCAGTTATTTGAAATACAGCCATTTTGTGCACAAATCTGTAATTGCGGCCTAGTCTGTATAAGGGCGTGCGAGATACAGCCTTTACATACTGTGGTTCTATTCAGTTATTAAACAAACACCCATTTTGGGCACAAATCTTTAATTGCGGCCTAGTCTGGATCAGGGCGTGTGAGATACACCCTGTACATACTGTCGTTCTATTCTGCTATTAATTAAACACTCATTTAGGGCAAGATCCTAAATTTGAGAAATATGAGGAGAGCGTCAAATAAGGGACATGGCCCAGGTCGTGGTGCTGCTGGTGGAGCTCCTGTTGCAGGGAGAAGACGTGGTCGATCTGTGCCAGCTACATGCACAAGTGAAACCCCTTCGTCAGGTGCGAGTAGGCAACAGAACCTGCAGCGGTATTTGGTCGGGCCTAATGCGGCTCTACGAATGGTGAGGCCTGAACAAGTACAGGCCATAATAGATTGAATTGCTGACAGTGCCTCTAGTTCCTTGACATTGTCTCCCACCCAGTCTCCTGCTGAAAGATCAAAGTTGGCACCTGCAGCCCATGTCAATCAGTCTTTCAACTCACCCCCTTGCAAATCAGCCAAGCAGTCTGAGCCCCAAGTCATGCAGCAGTCTCTTCTGCTTTTTGATGACTGTCAGCAGGGTTTCCCAGGGCCATCCACCTATCCCTGCCCCAGAAGTAGAAGAGATTGAGTGCACCGATGCCCAACCACTTATGTTTCAAGATGAGTACATGGAAGGACCATCGCAGCACGTCTCGGATGATGACGAAACACAGGTGCCAACTGCTGGGGCTTTCGAAAGTGTGCAGACCGACAAGTAGGGCAGGGGTGAAGACTGGGTGGAAGATGATGTGGAGGACGATGAGGTCCTCAACCCCACATGGAATCAAGGTCATGCGAGTGACCTATGTAGTTTGGAGGAAGAGGCAGTGGTCGCACAGAGCCACCAGCACAGCAGAAGAGGGAGCAGGGTGCAAAAGCGGAGCGGCCGTCCTCTAGACAGTACGCCTGCTACTGCCCACCGCAGCAAGGGACCCAGGAGTTCCCTGGCGTGGCAGTTCTTCAGACAATGTGCTGATGACAAGACACGAGTGGTTTGCACGCTGTGCAATCAGAGCCTGAAGTGAGGCATAAACGTTCTCAACCTGAGCACAACCTGCATGACCAGGCATTTAAGTGCTAAGCACGAGCTGCAGTGGAGTAGACACCTCAAAAACCAAGAAAGGTGTCTGGCTCCTCCTGCTTCCTCTTCTGCTGCAGTCTCGGCCTCTTCATCCACCTCTGGAGTGACAGTGCCACCTGCCACCCGCAAACAGAGGATCTGCCAGCAACACCACCACCTGGGTCACCAAGCATCTCCACAATGTCCCACGGAAGCGTTCAGCTCTCCATCTCCCAAACACTGGAGAGGAAGAGGAATTACCCCCCTACCCACCCGCGATCCCTAGCCCTGAATGCCAGCATTTCTAAATTACTGGCCTTTGAAAGGCTGTCATTCCGTCTGGTGGAGACGGATAGTTTTTAAGGCCTTATGGTGGTGGCTGTCCCACAGTACGTCGTGCCCAGCCGCCATTACTTTTCCAGGCGAGCCATCCCTTCCCTGCACAACCAAGTAGGGGACAAAATCAGGTGTGCACTGCGCAACGCCATCTGTGGCAAGTTGCACCTTATTACGGATACGTGGATCAGTAAGCACTGTCAAGGACGGCTGGGCCTGAGGCGGTTAGCAGTTTGGTGCATGTCCTTTCACCACCGAGGATTGCAGGGCGCTTCAGTTTGCCTCCTGTTGATCCCTCCTCCTACTCTGCTTCCTCATCCTCTACCGGCTCCTCATCTGGTCAGCATAACACCTTCACCACCAACTTCAGCACAGCCAGGGGTAAACGACAGCACAGCAGGCAGTTTTAAAACTTATCTGTTTGGGGGACAAACCCCACACCGCGCAGGAGCTGTGGACGGGCCTCGAACAACAGACCGATGAGTGGTTTGTGCCAGTCAGCCTCAAGCCCGGCCTGGTGGTGTGCGACAATGGGCAAAATCTTGTAGCAGCTCTGGGACTAGCTGGTTTGACACACATGCCTTGCCTGGCTCATGTGCTAAATTTGGTGGTGCAGAGATTCCTTAAAAATTACACCGATATGTCAGAGCTGCTGCATAAAGTGCGGGCCGTCTGTGAGCGCTTTCGGCGTTCTCACCCTACTGCTGCTCGCCTGTCAGCGCTGCAGCTTAAATTCGGCCTTCCGGCTCACCGCCTCATATGCGACGTGCCCACAAGGTGGAACTCCAGCAGGCGATAGTGGAGTTTCAGCTGCAGCACGCACGGGTGAGTCGCTCTGCGGAACAGCACCACTTCACCACCAATGACTGGGCCTCCATGCGAGACCTGTGTTCCTTGTTGCGCTGTTTCTAGTACTCCACCAACATGGCCAGTGCCGATAACGCCATTTTCAGGGTAACTATCTTACTTCTATGCCTCCTCGAAAAAACGCTGCTGGCTATGATGGAAGATGATGTGGCACAGGAAAAGGAGGAGGAAGAGGGATCATTTTGTAGGGTTTCTGGCCAGTCATTCACCTTTGGCTCCGAGGGTGGATTACTTCACCGACAAACGCCAGGTACACAATTGTCCAGCAAGTCTCAGTTCTGGAGGATGACGAGGTGGATGATGAGGAGGAGCTGATGGAGAAGGAGGAGGAGGAACCATGTTCATAGCAGGGTGGCACCCAGACCAGCTCATGGACATCACTGGTGCGTGGCTGGGGGGATATAGAGGACACAGAAGATACACCTCCCACAGAGGACAGCTTTTCGTTGCCTCTGGGCAGCCTGGCAGACATGAGTGATTACATGCTGCAGTGTCTCCGCAATGACCACATTCTAACTTGTGCTGATTACTGGGTGGCCACGCTGCTGGATCCCCATTACAAGGACAATGTACCGTCCTTAATTCCCTCACTGGAGCGTGATCGGAAGATGCGCAAGTACAAGCGCACGCTGGTAGACGCGGTGCTGGTGGCATTCCCACCTTACAGCGGGGGCACAGTGGAAGCACATGGCGAAGGCAGAGGATGAGAAGGAGGTCTTTAGCGCAGCTGGGGCACCGCCAGCACCTCAGAAGGCAGGGTTAGCATGGCCGAAATGTGGAAAAGCTTTGTCAGCACGCCACAACAACCAGCACCACCAGCTGATATGGAACGTCTTAGCAGGAGGCAGCATTTCACCAACATGGTGGAGCAGTATGTGTGCACATGCCTACACGTACTGAATGACGGGTCTGCCCATTTCAACTTCTGGGTCTCCAAATTCGGCACATGGCCTGAGCTTGCCCTTTACTCCTTGGAGGTCCTGGCCTGCCCTGCAGCCAGTGTATTATCTGAATGTGTGTTTAGAACGGCAGGGGGCGTCATCACAGACAAGCGCAGCCGCCTGTCCACAGCCAATGTGGACAAGCTCACGTTCATTAAAATGAACCAGGCATGGATCCCACAGGACTTGTCCGTACCTTGTGCAGAATAGACTTTTGTAGTGGACCCTAACAAAAAAAAAAATTAAAACCAAAAACCAGTGTTGGCTACCTCGTCCTCCTCCACCGCCACTTCATCCACCACCTCCTCAAACTCCTACTCCTTATGGAACTCCACCTCATAAATCAATTAATTTTTTTATATGTACGTATTTTATTTTATGTCATTTCACTACTCTGTTACATTTTCGGGTGAGATTCACAAATTTTCTGGTGTGATGTACCACTGCTATACCTAGTAGACAGGTAAAAAAATAAAAATTGTCTGTTACATTTTCGGTTGAAATTCACAAATTTTTGGGTGTGATGTACCACTGCTATACCTATTAGACAGGTAAAAAAAAAAAATGTCAGTTACATTTTCGGTTGAAATTCAACAATTTTTAGGTGTGATTTATGAGTGCTATACCTAGTAGACAGTTTAAAAATAAAATAAAAATTGTCTGTTACATTTTCGGTTGAAATTCAACAAATTTTAGGTGTGATGTACCACTGCTATACCTAGTATACAGGTAATAAAAATAAATCAATTTGTCAGTTACATTTCCGGGTGAAATTCACCAATTTTTGGGTGTGATGTACCACTGCTATACCTACAAAACTTATAAAAGAAAAAAAGCTGACTCCGTACTATTGTCAATTATCATAAATACTTTATTTATTACAAAAAATTATATATATTTCCGAAATTCTTCTTTAATTGATGCACGCCACCTTCTTTCATTCAATGCTTAAACTTTAACAAGTTGTACTACATTTGCGCTTCAATAATTTGTCCCATAATTGTGCTTTACTAATTTGTCCCACAATTGCGCTTCAATAATTTGTCCCACATTTGCGCTTTAATAATTTGTCCCACATTTGTGCCTCAATAATATTTCCCATATTTCCGCTCGATCCAAAAAAGAAATTAATACATTTATCTCTCTTGGATGTGGTCTCTCTTTCTCACGCTCCCTCGCTGGCGTGGAACCCTGATTCGCCGATAACCGTGATCAACATGGTAGGCTCAGAAAAGAACATCGAAAGAGAAGATATCCAAATGGATCGTGGGTGTCACTGGGGCACCTCTGCATAGGTGACATTGTCTGTTACATTGTCAGTTGACATTTTTCAAATTTTGCCGGATAGAAACCCCCTGCTCTGCATAGTTGACAGGGAATAAAATGTAAGAAATTCTTCATTAATTGATGCGCGCCACATCCTTTCATTCAATGCTTAAACTTTAAAAAGTTGTCCCACATTTACGCTTTAATACTTTGTCCCATATTTCCACTCTATCATTTTTAATGTGAAGCAATTAACCTCCCTTGGATGTGGTCTCTCTTTCTCACGCTCCCTCTCCGGCGTGCAACCCTGATTCGCCGATAACCGTGATCAACATGGTAGGCTCAGAAAAGAACATCGAAAAGAGAAGATATTCAAATGGATGGTGGACGTTAGTGTTGATCACGAATATTCGAATTGCAAATTTTAATTGCGAATATCGGCACTTCGAGAATTCGCAAATATTTAGAATATCGCAAAATATATTCGCAATCAAGAAAACAATGCCTGGAGATCACGAATTTGTGAATATATGGCGAATATTCGCCCAAATATTCGCGAAATATTGCAAATTCGAATATTGCCCCTGCCGCTCATCACTAGTGGACGTCACAGGGACGTACGATCAGGCAGAAGTTAGCTAGAGTCAACAAAGCGGCAGCAGGGCGTCTCCTGCCTAACGTTTACAAATCAAAAATACCACAGTGACATTCCCTATAATTTTTTATTAATCATTCCAATAACAGGGCATCTTAAGAGTCCTGTATTGTTATTTATCGTCACTACCTCCCCGAGTCGGGAGTGGGTAATTGCCGCGCGCCCCCTCCTTAACTTGGAAGCTTATGCTTCAATACTTTGTCCCACATTTCCGCTTGATTAGATTTAATTTCATCCATTGACCTCCCTTGCATGTGGTATCCTTTTCTCAGGCTCCCTCTCCAGCCTGGAACCCTGATTCCCCGCCACCCGTGATCACCATGGTAGGCGCATAAAAGAACATCGAAAATTGATAGAGCAGATATCAAATTGGATCGTGAACATCACGGGGACGTGCGACATGGTGGAGGAGTATGTGTGCACACGCCTACACAAACTGACTGACAGGGGTCAGCCCTTGCAACTTCTGGGTCTCCAAATTGGGCACATGGCCTGAGCTTGCCCTTTACCCCTTGGAGGTGCTGGCCTGCCCTGCAGCCAGTGTATTGTCTGAACGTGTGTTTAGCACGACTGGAGGGGGTTATCACAGGTTATATTTCCCAATTTTGCGGTGTACCCTAATTTAAAAAAATAAAAATAAATTTGAAAGCAAAAAGCAGTGTACAGTTGTGGCCAAAAGTTTTGAGAATTACATAAATATTGGAAATTGGAAAAGTTGCTGCTTAAGTTTTTATAATAGCAATTTGCATATACACCAGAATGTTATGAAGAGTGATCAGATGAATTACATAGTCCTTCTTTGCCATGAAAATTTACTTAATCCTAAAAAAAACTTTCCACTGCATTTCATTGCTGTCATTAAAGGACCTGCTGAGATCATTTCAGTAATCGTCTTGTTAACTCAGGTGAGAATGTTGACGAGCACAAGGCTGGAGATCATTATGTCAGGCTGAATGGGTTAAAATGGCAGACTTGACATGTTAAAAGGAGGGTGATGCTTGAAATCATTGTTCTTCCTTTGTTAACCATGGTGACCTGCAAAGAAACGTGTGCAGCCATCATTGCGTTGCATAAAAATGGCTTCACAGGCAAGGATATTGTGGCTACTAAGATTGCACCTCAATCAACAATTTATAGGATCATCAAGAACTTCAAGGAAAGAGGTTCAATTCTTGTTAAGAAGGCTTCAGGGCGTTCAAGAAAGTCCAGCAAGCGCCAGGATCGTCTCCTAAAGAGGATTCAGCTGCGGGATCGGAGTGCCACCAGTGCAGAGCTTGCTCAGGAATGGCAGCAGGCAGGTGTGAGCGCATCTGCATGCACAGTGAGGCGAAGACTTTTGGAAGATGGCCTGGTGTCAAGAAGGGCAGCAAAGAAGCCACTTCTCTCCAAAAAAAACATCAGGGACAGATTGATCTTCTGCAGAAAGTATGGTGAATGGACTGCTGAGGACTGTGGCAAAGTCATATTCTCAGATGAAGCCTCTTTCCGATTGTTTGGGGCATCTGGAAAAAGGCTTGTCCGGAGAAGAAAAGGTGAGCGCTACCATCAGTCCTGTGTCATGCCAACAGTAAAGCATCCTGAGACCATTCATGTGTGGGGTTGATTCCCATCCAAGGGAGTAGGCTCACTCACAATTTTGCCCAAAAACACAGCCATGAATAAAGAATGGTACCAAAACACCCTCCAACAGCAACTTCTTCCAACAATCCAACAACAGTTTGGTGAAGAACAATGCATTTTCCAGCACGATGGAGCACCGTGCCATAAGGCAAAAGTGATAACTAAGTGGCTCGGGGACCAAAACGTTGACATTTTGGGTCCATGGCCTGGAAACTCCCCAGATCTTAATCCCATTGAGAACTTGTGGTCAATCCTCAAGAGGCGGGTGGACAAACAAAAACCCACTAATTCTGACAAACTCCAAGAAGTGATTATGAAAGAATGGGTTGCTATTAGTCAGGAATTGGCCCAGAAGTTGATTGAGAGCATGCCCAGTCGAATTGCAGAGGTCCTGAAAAAGAAGGGTCAACACTGCAAATACTGACTCTTTGCATAAATGTCATGTAATTGTCGATAAAAGCCTTCGAAACGTATGAAGTGCGTGTAATTATATTTCACTACATCACAGAAACAACTGAAACAAAGATCTAAAAGCAGTTTAGCAGCAAACTTTGGAAAAACTAATATTTGTGTCATTCTCAAAACTTTTGGCCACGACTGTAGGCTACCTCCTCCACCGCTGCTTCCACATACACCGCCTCCTCAACCTCCTACTCCATATGGACCTCGTCCTCCTAGATCAAGATTATAATTTTTTTATTTTTACGTATTTTATGTTATTTAAGTTAATTTCCCTATCCACTTTTGTTTGCAGAGCACTTGCTCTTAAGCACATTTTGCTGGTATTTGCAGCCCTCTAGACCTTTCCATGACATTTTTACAGCCATTTTAGTGCTCAAAAGTTTGGGTCCCCATTGACTTCAATGGGGTTCGGGTTCGGGGTCAAGTTCGCGTTCCGAACTCGAACTTTTTTGTGAAGTATGAGCAATTTAGCCAATATAGTGCTATAATCTTCTTTGTCTAATAGTTGTCATTTTTTTCTCATCTGAAGTTCAGATTGGAAAAAAATTACAACTATTAAAAAAGGATTATAGCACTATATTAGCTAAATTGTTCTACATTGTTTTTTTTTTAATTTTCTCTATATTGCTATATATTCTTGTTTTTGAATATTACGAATATTCGAAAAACAAATATATAGCACTATATCGAATATATTAGTTTTTTAGAATATTCATCTTTTTTTCCATCTGAAGTCATGATTCCTCCATGCTTAAGTAACTTAGACAAAGAAGATTATAGCACTATATTATATAAATGTCTCTATATTTTTTTTCCCGAATATTCGCTATATTGCTATATATTCTTGTTTTTGAATATTACGAATATTCTAAAAAACAAATATATTCGTTTTCTAGAATTATTATTTATTATTTTTTTTATCTGTACAGTTGTTCCACTTTGGCATTCCCCTCCCCGACAAGCGTCCCCGTCACCATGGGAACGCCTGGGGGTTAGACTATACTATCGGATCTGAGTTTTCATGATCTCATTGATTCTCATTACGAAAATTTGCATCACGAAAATTCTCATTACGAAAATTTGTATTACATGAATTCACAATCAACACTACTAACGAATATTCGAATTCGCGAATATTCGATGAATATTCTACGAAATATCTGAGAAATATCGCAAATTAGAATATGACCCCTGCCGCTCATCACTAGTAACAATAGAGAACGATGCATTAAAGAGGTTGTCTCACCTTCATAATCCCCTTTCAGTCTATTCCTTCCCCTCCAATAAGCATTTCTTCAATATATTTATATTATCTAAACAGGATGTAAATCCTGTTATTGACATATTTATACCCTGATTTTACATGCTCGTCTCTAGGGGTTTCGGCCACCTCTACTATGTTAGTAGCGGTGGCTGCGCAATCGCTGTTACCGCCGAGTCTTCTGCTCCTCTCCGGCTGCCGAGGTAGCCGGGTTTCACGGGAGAGGGGGCATCATTGACTCCCGGCCCCGACCACCTCGCAGGGATGATTATCACAGTTACAGGGCGTTTGGTACGGATTATGGATGGGAGAGCATAATAATGACATGATCAGTGGGGAGGGGGGAGCATTATACAGACATGAATAATGGAGGGGGATAATACAGACATGAATAATGGAGGGGGATTAGAGAGCATAATAATGACATGATCAGTGGGGTAGGGGGGAGACTAATACTGTTAGGAATAATGGAGGGGGATGGGAGAGCATAATAATGACATGATCAGTGGAGGAGGGGGGAGCATTATGCAGACATGAATAATGGAGGGGGAGGGTATAGCATAATAATGGTATGATCAGTGGGGGAGGGGGGAGAGCATGATACAGATATGAATAATTATGGGGGATGGGAGAGCATAATAATGACATGATCAGTGGGAGAGGGGGGAAGGCATAATACAGACATGAATAATGGAAAAGGGGGCCAATACATGTGAGCAGAAAGGACATAAAACTACATTGCATGGACGCAGTGACAAGGAAAATTGAAAACTGTGTGTTGATGACAGGAGGGGGGACTTTTACACAGAACATAGAATGGATCGTGACAAGCAACTTACCATTGGATGTCACGATCTGCTCTGCTGTTCTGCTGCTCTTCCAGAGGCTGAAACATAATATCCTAGTAAACTGTGTGTTGATGACAGGAGGAGGAACTTTTACACATCACAAAGAACAGATTGTGACAAGCAACTTACCACTGGATGTCACGATCTTCTCTGCAGCTGTGCAGCTCTCCCTGAGGCTGAATCTCCTCTGACAGCCTCGGGAGAAAGCACGCACAGACAAGGGGAGGGGTTACTTCCTCCCTGACAGGATTTCCTTGCCTTGCTTTGCATCAGAGACTTCAGCTCTGCCCCCAGCAAGCAGGGAAGAGAGGCCCTGAGAGCAGCGAGGCAGCCAGCAACTAGAGAGATGAGACAACTAGTGTTGATCAAGCAACAAAGTAATTATGTGCTCCGGTCAAACACATCAGTTTGCTCGTGTGTTCTACCGAGCACAATGGAAATCAATGGGAGAACCCCAGGGCACCCCCTGCTCGGAAAAGAAGAGGGTGTCTGGTTCACAAAAAATGGTTAGAAATTGATGGAAGCCCCATCAAAATGGTTTGGAAACAGCATTAAGAGGATAGCTGGATGCGTCTTGGACTCCTATTATCTACAACATACAATAGACAACCACACAAAGGCTATATGCCAAATGCCAGGTATTTGCAAGCTATTAATCTATCCATGAGACAGATGACAGGCTTAGTCAGCATACCTTTCAATGGCAGCCTTGTGCACTATGAGACATTCCAAACCAGCTCTCATCTGACTAAGAGCCAGCAAGCCTCAAATATACTTCAGATCTGTTGGAT
The DNA here is from genome assembly GCF_905171765.1 of Bufo bufo. Lineage (NCBI taxonomy): Eukaryota > Metazoa > Chordata > Amphibia > Anura > Bufonidae > Bufo > Bufo bufo. The sequence continues at coordinate 627,695,083 of NC_053390.1, forward strand.
GACTTGGGTGGACCTGCGCACCTAGATCAATATCATAAGGGAGACAAAAAGTTTTCTGATTGTCCTAACATAATATTCAATAACCTTTCTATACAGTTTTGTCATGTAAAAACTGATTTGCATAAGTATGGGCATATAGGAAAGACATGCAAATGAGCAGAATCTGCCTTGTTTTTCAGCTGAAAAAAGGCTATTACTCTTGTCATAAGACTATGAAACCAGTAGATGGTGCTGTTCATGTCATGAATAGCGCCATCTATTGGTTTCATAGTCTTATGATAAGAGTAATAGTATTGTCATAAGACTATGAAATCAATAGATGGTGCTGTTCATGACATGAAAATGATGTGGAGGATGATGAGGTCCCTCTTCAAACACTGGAGCATGAAGGCCCCCATTTGCACTAAACTGGAAGTGGTGGAGTGGCCTGGCTCCTGCTCATCGTCCAGGGTAATGTTGTCCTTGTTCTCCTCCTCCCAGCCACGGACAACACCAGGGTTCCCAGAATAGTTTAAAGCATGCTCATCTTGCTCCTCCTTCCCTAGGCACCATCCTCCTCTGACTCCTCTTCAGACTCCTGTTGACTTGTCTTAGATGGAGTAGCCCCCCTGTGAATTCGTTCAGCATTGCGACTTCCTCATCTAACTGCTCTTGCTTCTCGATGGCTTGATCAATTACACAATGCAGTGCAAGCTCCAGAAAGAAGGTGTAAGGTACGATGTCACTGATGGCGCCCTGGCTGCGACTGACAAGTTTGGTGATCTCATCAAATGGCCGCAGAAGTCTGCATGCGTTGCGCATCAGCAGCCACTGGCATGGTGAAAAGAAACCAAGCTCCCCAGAACCTGTCCTGCCGCAGAGTTCGTACAGGTAGTAGTTAACTGCACGTTTCTGCTGGAGCCGCCTATCAAGCATATACAAGGTGGAGTTCCAGTGCATCGGGGCAGTCACAAATCAGAAGTCTGACAGGCAGGTGGCGCTGAACATCAGCAAGGCGAGCCATGGCCGTGTAAGATCTTCTAAAATGGCCAGAGATTTTTCTGGCCTGCCGCAAGGCATTCTGGACCCCGGGGTATTTGGCAACAAATCGCTACATGACTAAGTTCAGGATGTGTTCCATGCACGGCACGTGTGTCATTTTGTCCTGTTTCAGCGCACTCAGCAGATTGTCACCGTTCTCGCATACCACTTTACCAACTGTCAAATTGAGCAGGGTTAGCCACTGATCGGCCTGTGACCGCAAAGCTGAAAGGAGTGTAGGAACGGTGTGGCTTCCAGGCACAACAGCCGCAGCACAGCATGGCAACGTCTCACCTGGCACGTCAAATACATTCTGGAGAGCTTGGGGGGCGCAGTGGAAGAGGCGGTAGCAGTGGAAAAGAAGGTGTCAGCCGAGGAGGAGACGGAGGATTGAGTAGGAGGAGGAGAAGAAGAGGCAGGCCTGCATGCAATCAGAGACGTTAACACCAAATACACACGGGTGCCACGGGTTGCATGTTTGACAGCCGTCAAAAGGTTCACCCAGTGGGCAGTTAAAGTTATGTACCTTCCCTGCACTTGTTTGCTAAACCACGTGTCTGTGGTCAGATGTATCTTGGCACCGACACTGTGTGCCAAAGATACACTCACTAGCTACTGAACGTTAGTAATGAGAGGCAGGGGAAATATTCGAATTCGCAATATTTTGCGAATATTTGGGCAAATATTCACCATATATTTGAGAATTTGCTTATTCATGATCTCCAGGCATTATTTTATTGATTACGAAAATTCATTAAAAAAATTCGCATAAACTGATATTTAAAAAAAAAACGAATATTCGCAATTACAAATATATTTATGGGCAGGGCTGAATGCGTCCTGAACGTGGGTAAGGCATGCCAAACCTAAACTATGGCTGAGTTGTGCCGGGAGCCACGGGCGTGGGTAGGCCTGGAGAGGGCGTACCCTATTGGAGTGTGTGAGAAGAGGGGTGGGAGGGAGGGGTAAGTGAGACACACCACCTGGGGGGAGACTTTAGCAGGCATATATAGGGAGCTACGCCCTGCCCACAAATGCAGGCTGAAATCAGCCTTAATACTTATGGGCAGGGCTGAATGCGTCCTGAACGTGGGTAAGGCATGCCAAACCTAAACTATGGCTGAGTTGTGCCGGGAGCCACGGGCGTGGGTAGGCCTGGAGAGGGCAAAAAAGACAAGTACACTGAGTCGTGCCAATCGGTTTATTGTGTGCTACCGTCTCGTATGACCTATAACGCCAGCGATTGAAAAGCCTGGGATATTTCTCTATGTGGATTCGGGACGTATCGATTGAAACAAGAAGATCTCCAGCGTCCCATGGACCGGATGACATGAGCAGGGACTTGGTGTTTCGAGGCTGACGAAGCCGCTCCGATGCGGAATGAGTGACCCGAGATGACGCCTGGGTCGTACCCAAGGCCTGCCGTTAACGAACGTATATGGGAGATGAATTGATGTGAAGAGAGGGGTTTATCTTTGAGGGGTAGGAGAGGACTGTTGGGAGGAGCAGACTGTAACAGGGATAATAATTTGTTAAGAATCCGGACTGGGCACCAGTTGTTTTGGGTAGGAAAATATTTAATCTCCGTGGGTGGCCCTGTTTGGCTTGTTTTGGTCAGAGGTAGGCTGAGAACGAAATGATCATTGTGCCACGACAGCTGGTCTTTGCGAAGACAGCCGTGCCCCGGGGTGTTGCCGGTGAATTCTCCTGGACGGAGAAAGCCGTAGAAACTTAAAAACATGGCTGCTTGTAATACCGTGCTGGACAAGGGCCCAAAAGGGGAGCCGTCTAGCGCGGCAGATAGGTCCCTGAACAGCTTGGTGGACACCGGTTGTCTGCGGGAAGGAGTTTGTTTGGCGGTTTTCTGAATTCCCCTAAGGGCTGCCTTGATGGCCTGGTTTGAAAAAATGGAAGAACGGTCCGGATTACTAAGCATGAAGTGGTGTTGGAGGCCTGCTAGATATAATTTGATGGAACTGTGAGAGAGTTTGAGCTGGGATTGACAGAAAGCTATGAACGCCAGTAAGTACGATGTCTCGTCCCGGCCGTCTTGAGGATAAAGGAGACTAAACCTGCTGAATGCTTTCAACCCGGTTCTGTAATTCCTGGCCGTGTTTGGGGCTAAGGACTGACTTATGAAATATTTTGCTGTCGAAATGAGGGATTCTAGTCCATCACGAGATTGTTGTGTGGCGGAATTGAGGCTCCCGTGGGATCCGCGTCGGGCATCTCCTGAAAAAAAATCGAAAAATTTAATCTAGATAATGCATCTGCTGCTACATTTTTATGTCCCTGGATATGTTCCCCTGAAAAACGGAAATTGAAAGAAAGGGACAACCATACTAGTCTGCGTAGCAGCGACATGATTTTCGGGGATTTAGCCCTTTGTTTGTCGAGGATGTCAACTAATGCCTGACTATCCGTGACAAAAAGGACAGAGGAATTGGCCCACTGTTTTCCCCATACTTGAGCGGCTGCCACTATGGGGTAGAGCTCTATGAGGGGGGATGATTTTAAGGCATCTATGTCGGAGCTTAATTCTGGGGGCCATTTGCCCGCCATCCAATGGTTGCCGGAAATAGCAGCAAACCCGACTGACCCTGCTGCGTCTGAAAAAACGATGGGGGAGAGTGAGGTTCGGGGAGGGATGAATAAAGAAATACCGTTCCAGTTTGACAAAAAAGAATTCCACATGTGCAGGTCTGCCCTGGCATGACTATCTAACGAAATTATACTGTCCTGATCCTGAGCTTCGGGCAAAAGCTGCAGCAACCTCGACATAAACGATTTGCCCTGCGGCATGACCTTGGTCGCAAAATTGAGCATTCCCAGAAGAGACTGAAGTTCCGTTTTGGTAATGGAGTTTCCTAGTACGGCTCTGTCCATGGCTGTGCGGATTTTACTTAACTTCTCTGGAGGAAGCCTGGCTTCCATACGGACCGTGTCCAAGATGATACCTAGGAAGGTGACCTGTGTGGCTGGCCCTTCTGTCTTTTTTTGAGCTAACGGGACCTGTAACTGATTAAAGAGCTCCGTCAACGTGTTTAAACCGGTCGGGTGAGGATGCCGCTTCTCAATTATCAGGAAGTCGTCCAGATAGTGGATGACCATTGGCAAACCGCCGTGGTGAACCAATATCCAGTGGAGAGCCTGGGCTAACTGGTCGAAGAGCCATGGACTGCTTTTGCAACCGAAAGTGAGACGATTTGCAAAATAAAATTTATTGGACCATCTGATGCCGTAAAAACCCCAAAGCTGTGGCTGGATAGGCAGCAGCTTAAAGGCGTCGGCTATATCTGCCTTGGTGAGCCAAGAACCCTTGCCTGAGAGCAAGATGAGTTGGACTGCCTGATCAATAGAAGAGTATCTCATTGAGAACTCCTCTGATGGAATCAGTGAATTCAGGCTGGGGGTGGACGAAGCATGTGGAGCGGACAAATCGTAGATCATGCGTTTTTTTATTTGATGATTGTTTTGCCACAATGCCGATAGGGCTAATGCGCCAGTGCTGAAAGGGAACATCAGAAAAAGGGCCCAGCAAGAAACCTTTATTGACCTCTGCTTGTATCAATGTCTCGACTGCTTCTGGGTCATGACTGGCTGACAATAAGTTGGAACCCTCCCAGTTGGCTTGAGGAAGAGCGACTAGCCCTGTGTGAAACCCTTCGTGGAACCCAGCTATTAAGAATTCAGTGAAGACTCGGTCAGGATGGTTTTTTAGGAGACTTGACAGCAATTCGACATTGATGTCGGTTAGTCATGACTGTTTAGAGGTTTTCCTAGGGCACGAGACACGTGGGTGAGCTCTGAAACACAAAGAACAGATGTGCAGGGCCCGACACGCATTAAAGGCACAACTACCCAAGTTGAAGTTATTACATAACTGGCTTTTGCCGAGGTATACTATGGGCCGGCCTAGTTTGTCCACTGAACTGGGATTGCCCTGAGGACCCGCGGGACCGGGCCATGCCCCTTGCGGCGTGCCGGGGCTAGAGTTCGGGCACCAATCTGTTAAATGAAATATGGATTGGCAGTTCGAGCAGGTGGGGGCCCTAAGACCTGCAAAGTGCCGGCAAAATAGCTCGGTGTCCATCTCCGCCCAATTGGTGACAAACTGGAAATGGGAAAGTGCTGCTGCTGCTTTAGCGGAGAAGGACCGGTGGTAATCGTAAAATGCCGATCCACCATATTTCTGGCCCAGGTCGGTGACCTGGTAAAGGTATCTGTCCAGTTCCTCCCTTCTGCCTGGCTGGGCTGAACAGACCACATCTCTAAATACACTGAAAGCTAGCACGAATTCCGGAATGGTCAGTTTCTTATTGAGACGTGCATCTTTAGCTCTCATGACTATGGACACGTCCCCACAGTTAATTACGCGATCTTCTGGAACATCATGGGATGCAATGAGGATGGAGGCTAGATTTATATCTTTCCCTGCCAAAATGTCCTTTTTTAGATTCTCTGGTAGGAAGTGGGACGGGGCAATTTGGGGGGTAGGTATGTGAATACCTGGGAGAAACTGTGAGGTGGCCAGGGATGCCGTGGTAGCCTGATTTTGACTGGATGTTGAGGGCTGGACTTCCAGAACGTCGACTCTGGACTGGATGCCCGAGACCGAACTGACCAAACCACTGATGGAGGATTGGAGCTGGGACAGTGAGAGCTGAATGGATGACAGGGAAGTTTGTTCCCCAGAGGGCCCAGCCTCAGACATCAAAATTCTGTAAAGTTCTGCTTTTCTGGCAGATGCGGGATACCGGATCCCTTTTCTATTCAGTTCAGCAATCAACTTTGGAATGGTCCAGCTCCGGAGGGATCCGTTGGTGGCCCGACCTGAGACAGCCGAGCCCAAGGAAGAGATGTTATCTTCTAAATCGGACACTTGCGACATCTTGGACCCGCCTTAAGCTGAACCGACTTTTGAAGAATGACTTGATCTTGCGAGACTTTAGCCTACTTTCTACCTGGAAATTATAGTAGCTGGAACACTCCTAGGAATCTGGGGGAAAATTTTAAGTAAACTGAATGACATAGCCGAGAAAAAAGATGGGAACCGTGAGACCCCTGAACGTCCGCAGGGCTCAGGAGCCGAGCCTGAGGCAGACTAAGACAGGGTGTGGTGAACCCAGAGGCACACTATTGAAACAGCCCAGATGATCCGGGTGACATGCCACATGGAACTTGACCTGGACGATCCAGGAGGTGCGCATGCAAGACAAGTCCTGGACGATCCAGGTAACATACAACATTTAGACTAGGCCTGGACGATCCAGGTAACATACAACATGAGGCTAGGCCTGGACGATCCAGGTAACATACAACATGAGGCTAGGCCTGGACGATCCAGGTAACATACAACATGAGGCTAGGCCTGGACGATCCAGGTAACAAACAACATGAGACTAGGCCTGGACGATCCAGGTAACATACAACATTTAGACTGGGCCTGGACGATCCAGGTAACGTACAACATGAGACTGGGCCTGGACGATCCAGGTAACATACAACATTTAGACTGGGCCTGGACGATCCAGGTAACGTACAACATGAGACTGGGCCTGGACGATCCAGGTAACATACAACATTTAGACTGGGCCTGGATGATCCAGGTAACATACCACATTTAGACTGGGCCTGGACGATCCAGGTAACGTACGACATGAGACTGGGCCTGGACGATCCAGGTAACATACAACATTTAGACTGGGCCTGGACGATCCAGGTAACATACAACAATTAGACTGGGCCTGGACAATCCAGGTAACATACAGCATTTAGACTGGGTCTGGACGATCCGGGTAACGTATAACATGAGACTGGGCCTGGACGATCCAGGTAACATACAACATGAGGCCAGGGCCCGGACGATCCAGGTAACAGACAACATTTAAACTGGCCTGGACAATCCAGGTGCCATGCAACGTTTGGCACTGAACCTGGACGATCCAGGAGACACATAACATGAAGATGAATCAGAGTGACACGCGGAGTGTGCTGGGCAGACGACCTGACATGCCTGAGAAAATCTGAGTGGGTGAACGGTTAGGAACGGCGACCTGCCAGGACCTCGCCGTGGTGGATGAGACCCATCTTCGGTGTGCCCGGCCGTGTCGCCATGTGTGCCACGGATAAGACCCTAATAGAACGCCACGAGACCCGTGCCACCCACTGCAGTTGTACGCGGTACCTTATGCTGGGGAAGGAGGACTCCGGTGCGGCTCCGGTGCGGCTCCGGTGGGTGAGTGAGTGGGAACGGTCTGTGCTCTGTTGGGGAGGCTGACTGAGGCAGGCGGAAGTAGGAGCGTTCCACCTTGGAACGCAAGACGCCTCGGGTGGAAGTGGCTGCTGGTTAGTGCGTGTACAGGAGGCGGGCGGAAGTGCATGCGTTCCGCCTTGGACCGCAAAGGCGATTTTGAAGGAGCCCTGCTGGTGGAGGTACTGGAGCATCGTGCTCCATAAAAACTTACTTTGGGGAGAAAGACTTCTCACCGGAATGTAGTACCGTGCAGCAAATCGCCCTGGACGAGACAGAAAAAACCGGGAAGCTTGCTTAGACGGCTAGATGTGGCTCCTCCTACGATCGTAAGTGAGACACACCACCTGGGGGGAGACTTTAGCAGGCATATATAGGGAGCTACGCCCTGCCCACAAATGCAGGCTGAAATCAGCCTTAATACTTAGCGATATTCTAAATATTCGCAAATTCTCGAAGTGCCGATATTCGGGATTAAAATTCACAATTCGAATATTCGTGATCAACACTGCTGAACGTGGCCATATAGCTCTGGGATGCCCTTCTGGAAGAAATATTTCCTTCCGGGGGACCTTCCATTGCGGAGTGCCTTAGGCCACAAATTTTCTATAGGCCTCTGAGTCCACCATGTATCATAGATTGCCCATATAGGGTACTGCAGGTAAAAGAGACCCCATAAATAGGATCAACTAAAAAGCTGTAAGCAGAGGGACTCAACCTGAAGTGTAAGATGAAAAAACACAGATCACAACATACCCTGAGACATGGTGGAGGGCAGAGACAGCAGGCACAGGACAGGCAAAGGACCCCGACGCGCGTTTTGCCTCAGCTTCGTCAGGAGGTAATGTGAGTGTGGCCATAAGCTCCTATTTATACCCCCCATGTAGCCTCAGGCATGATATAATAAAATGCAGCAGCTGATACCTACTATTGAGCGCTATTGCCCGGTGATGCACGCCGAGTCAAACATGGCGGCGCCGCATTCATCAGGAGGAGGGGTGGAACGCAAGCCATGCGTTCCAGCCCGCCTCCCAAGGAAACGTAGCGGCGTCCCCACGTGACCCCGCGCACAGCGCATCAAGGCACAGCGTTGTATCAGCCATACAGAACAAAATAAGGTCAAAAAGAAGGACTAAGACTACACAGGGGGTATCACATGACGACTCAAATATATCTGAGTACATATATATATATATATTACTTTCATTGTCCGGAGAGAGACATGATCACATAAAACAAAATATTTGAAAAACTATAAATGCAAATACAGAAGTGGATATCATAAATAGGCAATACCTCAACCAGTGTACAGTTAGATATATAAATACAATACACATCGGAGATATGCCTAATAGTATACATCATTGTCATTCATATCAAAACATACATCAATCATTATTGTCCATATCAATACCATACATCATCCTTCACGTGGTGGGGGACAACATACACCACCCACCTCATAACTTGCCAAAATCTTACAATATTCCCACCACATATGTTCCATAAATAAATGAAAAACAAATTCATGACACAAAATATCATATAGGGTCATGAGAATATCAATAGTGTAGAGGTACAGAAATGATGTATATATGCAATAGTGCAGAGGTACAACAATGATACATGTATGCCCCCACCACGCGACGACACTATCAGCATCCACACCAAAAGTAAATAGAGAACGAAAAAATATAATATAATAAATAAATTTCATACATATCCAGAAAACGTGTCCCACAGCAAAATACCATAGAATAGCGGCATTCCACAATAGGATCATCAAACATGCATATGGAAGAGGTATCGAGCATGATCACACAAATTACTAACACATATATTACATCTGGAACATGATTATGTCAAAACACATATACCACATATGGAACATGATTGTATAATTATTCAAAAACTAAAAAAAAAAAAAAAAAAAAAAAAATTGAAAAAAAAAAAAAATAAAGTGCAAAGTGTATACTATACAATATATATAATAATTATAAGCCCTGATAGTGTCAAACCGTTCACTATTTGGACAGGGTGATAGATGTGAGTTATATAATAATAATACCATCACGATTGCTAAATCCCTAGCCTCATCGCAATAGCTCTCCAACAACTGAAATATTGGCACCGGCAATCGTCAGTGTCAAAGTGCTCACCCACCATTAGGGTGGAGTTATTATACACCTAATATAAACAAGATCCCTCAACTCCTATATAATAGCTCGGGCTAGATCATTAATAGCTGCAAAAACATGAACACCTACAACCCATATATAGCAAAACACCCATAAATAAAGAAAATAAATAAATAAATGGAAATGAATAATAAATAAAACATCAAGAATGCATAGGTCCCATATGTGGAAGTCCATTCCAATGCAAGTGAGATGGTCCATCTTCCATGCCCATAATGTATCTTATATCCCGTTCCTTGTTGACACCTTGTGTCCACACCATCTCTCTCCTTTCTTATAGTACTTCAGACATCGTCATGGCCACACGAAAAACTAGATAAATACAAGAACTGTTAAAATCACTGAAAGAATTCAGTACATGCGCTAACCTAAATAAAGGACTTGAAACTCAAGGCCTCATTTAATCCATGAGGAGTCACAGTATTGAGCAAGACCATCCATTTTGTTTCCTTTTGGAGGAGACATCGTTTAACATTCCCCCCCCTAATTCCCAAACGTACCCGGTCTATCCCTTTAAAGGAGATGCCCCTAGGATTGCAGTTATGAGCCTCCCTGAAATGTTTCGCCACTGGTTTTAATTTTCTAATTTTATCAGGTTCAACCATCTCGGCAGCCGCCTTGATATCCCGAATGTGCTCAAGGACCCTCGTCCTGAGTGCCCTCGTAGTCATCCCGATATAGATCAGGCCACAAGGGCACTCAGCACGATAGACCACGGCCTCAGTTTTACATGAGATGTGGTGCACAATTTTGTACTCCCTCTCCCCACCTGTGTTGGTAAATTTGTCTGTTCTTAACATATATTTGCACGCAGTGCAATCCCCGCATGGGAAGAAACCCCACTGTGGGCCTTTTGCCCCAAAAATGCCACCTATCTTGGGGGCTACATAGTGGCTCCGAGTTACAATGTCTCTCAAATTTTGTGATCTCTTCCAAGTGACCAAAGGTCTCTCGGAAATAACCTTCTTGAGGTCCCTATCCGTTCTAAGGACTTGCCAATGCCTTTGAAGAATGTCCTGCAGCTGTCTCCATTGGGCATTGAAATTCGTGATGAATCTAGGGAAACCATATTTTTCTTTCTTACGAGGGGGAGGATTTAATAGGTCGGTCCTAAGAGAGTTTTTGGCCCTGGCATAGCCCTTCCTAATCAATTTTCCATTATAGCCCCTCTCCCGAAATCTCCTAGATAGGTCTTCTGCCTCTCGTTCGAAGCTAGCTTCGCTGGAACATATACGCCTGGCCCTGCAGAATTGGCCAATGGGTATCGCCCTGGACACCTTAACCTGAATGACCAAAATATCAAGTTAACATGGACCTATAGTGGGGAACGTGTTGAATTCCTTGATTTGGCTATAACCGTGGAGAGAGATGGCCTGCTGGGCTTCGATATATACAGGAAGCCCACGGCCACCAATTCACTACTATTCTCCTCGTCCTCGCACCATCCACAGGTGTCCAGGGCGATACCCATTGGCCAATTCTGCAGGGCCAGGCGTATATGTTCCAGCGAAGCTAGCTTCGAACGAGAGGCAGAAGACCTATCTAGGAGATTTCGGGAGAGGGGCTATAATGGAAAATTGATTAGGAAGGGCTATGCCAGGGCCAAAAACTCTCTTAGGACCGACCTATTAAATCCTCCCCCTCGTAAGAAAGAAAAATATGGTTTCCCTAGATTCATCACGAATTTCAATGCCCAATGGAGACAGCTGCAGGACATTCTTCAAAGGCATTGGCAAGTCCTTAGAACGGATAGGGACCTCAAGAAGGTTATTTCCGAGAGACCTTTGGTCACTTGGAAGAGATCACAAAATTTGAGAGACATTGTAACTCGGAGCCACTATGTAGCCCCCAAGATAGGTGGCATTTTTGGGGCAAAAGGCCCACAGTGGGGTTTCTTCCCATGCGGGGATTGCACTGCGTGCAAATATATGTTAAGAACAGACAAATTTACCAACACAGGTGGGGAGAGGGAGTACAAAATTGTGCACCACATCTCATGTAAAACTGAGGCCGTGGTCTATCGTGCTGAGTGCCCTTGTGGCCTGATCTATATCGGGATGACTACGAGGGCACTCAGGACGAGGGTCCTTGAGCACATTCGGGATATCAAGGCGGCTGCCGAGATGGTTGAACCTGATAAAATTAGAAAATTAAAACCAGTGGCGAAACATTTCAGGGAGGCTCATAACTGCAATCCTAGGGGCATCTCCTTTAAAGGGATAGACCAGGTACGTTTGGGAATTAGGGGGGGGAATGTTAAACGATGTCTCCTCCAAAAGGAAACAAAATGGATGGTCTTGCTCAATACTGTGACTCCTCATGGATTAAATGAGGCCTTGAGTTTCAAGTCCTTTATTTAGGTTAGCGCATGTACTGAATTCTTTCAGTGATTTTAACAGTTCTTGTATTTATCTAGTTTTTCGTGTGGCCATGACGATGTCTGAAGTACTATAAGAAAGGAGAGAGATGGTGTGGACACAAGGTGTCAACAAGGAACGGGATATAAGATACATTATGGGCATGGAAGATGGACCATCTCACTTGCATTGGAATGGACTTCCACATATGGGACCTATGCATTCTTGATGTTTTATTTATTATTCATTTCCATTTATTTATTTATTTTCTTTATTTATGGGTGTTTTGCTATATATGGGTTGTAGGTGTTCATGTTTTTGCAGCTATTAATGATCTAGCCCGAGCTATTATATAGGAGTTGAGGGATCTTGTTTATATTAGGTGTATAATAACTCCACCCTAATGGTGGGTGAGCACTTTGACACTGACGATTGCCGGTGCCAATATTTCAGTTGTTGGAGAGCTATTGCGATGAGGCTAGGGATTTAGCAATCGTGATGGTATTATTATTATATAACTCACATCTATCACCCTGTCCAAATAGTGAACGGTTTGACACTATCAGGGCTTATAATTATTATATATATTGTATAGTATACACTTTGCACTTTATTTTTATTTTTTTTCAATTTTTTTTTTTTTTTTTTTTTTTAGTTTTTGAATAATTATACAATCATGTTCCATATGTGGTATATGTGTTTTGACATAATCATGTTCCAGATGTAATATATGTGTTAGTAATTTGTGTGATCATGCTCGATACCTCTTCCATATGCATGTTTGATGATCCTATTGTGGAATGCCGCTATTCTATGGTATTTTGCTGTGGGACACGTTTTCTGGATATGTATGAAATTTATTTATTATATTATATTTTTTCGTTCTCTATTTACTTTTGGTGTGGATGCTGATAGTGTCGTCGCGTGGTGGGGGCATACATGTATCATTGTTGTACCTCTGCACTATTGCATATATACATCATTTCTGTACCTCTACACTATTGATATTCTCATGACCCTATATGATATTTTGTGTCATGAATTTGTTTTTCATTTATTTATGGAACATATGTGGTGGGAATATTGTAAGATTTTGGCAAGTTATGAGGTGGGTGGTGTATGTTGTCCCCCACCACGTGAAGGATGATGTATGGTATTGATATGGACAATAATGATTGATGTATGTTTTGATATGAATGACAATGATGTATACTATTAGGCATATCTCCGATGTGTATTGTATTTATATATCTAACTGTACACTGGTTGAGGTATTGCCTATTTATGATATCCACTTCTGTATTTGCATTTATAGTTTTTCAAATATTTTGTTTTATGTGATCATGTCTCTCTCCGGACAATGAAAGTAATATATATATATATATGTACTCAGATATATTTGAGTCGTCATGTGATACCCCCTGTGTAGTCTTAGTCCTTCTTTTTGACCTTATTTTGTTCTGTATGGCTGATACAACGCTGTGCCTTGATGCGCTGTGCGCGGGGTCACGTGGGGACGCCGCTACGTTTCCTTGGGAGGCGGGCTGGAACGCATGGCTTGCGTTCCACCCCTCCTCCTGATGAATGCGGCGCCGCCATGTTTGACTCGGCGTGCATCACCGGGCAATAGCGCTCAATAGTAGGTATCAGCTGCTGCATTTTATTATATCATGCCTGAGGCTACATGGGGGGTATAAATAGGAGCTTATGGCCACACTCACATTACCTCCTGACGAAGCTGAGGCAAAACGCGCGTCGGGGTCCTTTGCCTGTCCTGTGCCTGCTGTCTCTGCCCTCCACCATGTCTCAGGGTATGTTGTGATCTGTGTTTTTTCATCTTACACTTCAGGTTGAGTCCCTCTGCTTACAGCTTTTTAGTTGATCCTATTTATGGGGTCTCTTTTACCTGCAGTACCCTATATGGGCAATCTATGATATATTTATATATTTTTTGTCCATGTCTACATCTGTGACATATTAGGATCCATACGTCTCAGGCCACACATCTAGGTGATGATTACAGACTAGATTACCGCATTGGGTGTATATTTATATTCCCTACTTTTCTGTCCCATCACCACATTGTGTATCCAATATATGCCCTACATGTGATCCATCTTGTGGTGGGTTATAGAGACACAGGCCCGGGGGACTGCGGCATCCGGAGTTTTTTCCGCTGACTCTCTAAAATTCATCACTTTTTTGTTATTTGTTATATTCTTATTATTATGTACTATTTACTATTATGAAATTAAATATACTTTTATATACTGGGCATTCAATTGTTGTTTGTGGAACGACTTTTTAGGTTTATATAGTTGGTTTTCTTGTTTGCCCTCGACTATGAACATATAGATGAGGCCTTTTTCTTGTTTGGTTCTCTGAGTCCACCAGTTTATATGGCAGTAGTTAGTGGGCTAGCAGTTCCGACAAGCTGGTGGTCAGCCGCTGGGCAAGAGGGTTATCCGGCGTCATCTACTTTTTACGTTCGAATATTTGGGCCACGGAAGCCTGCCTTTTGCCAGATGAACGTGACAATGACACGGTGGAAGGTGGAGTGGAGGACAAATGGGAGAAGAGAGGACAAGGAGAAGAGGCAGGACGTGGAGCGCCGAGAATGTGGCTTTGTGGGTTCTGACGGTGTTGCTCCCACTTGACTCCATGATGGGAGGCCAGGTGCCTTCTTAAGGTGGTCGTCTCTAGGTGAGTATTGGTGTCACGGATGGTGTTGCAGGAAACAATAAGTAACAAATAAAGATCTGACTGACTTGATCCAAAACTAAGGAACAAAAGGGTAAGCCCTATTAAAGCCCTAGAGCTCTCCCTCACTGCTCAGCCCATGCAAAGATCTCAATGATAGAAAATTGCATGTCCACGTACCTTAGACTGAGTGACACCTGCAAACCCTATAATAGTGAGGGGACACGACCACCGGCTCCCTGCACATAATACAGAGGGAGTCAGGGTCACCTAGAATCAAGCCAACAGGAAAACACAATACAGAAATAGACTTATCTTGAGGAACCAGCAGTAGCAACTTCAAGCAGTGAAACCAATCCAGGAAGTAGTATAAACCGCAAAGTGAGGCAGTATGGGAGGAGATATATAGGGAGGCAATCACTTATAATAGATGACAGCTGGGAGAGGGAGAAGAGATGTCAAAGCGAAAGCAAAACGAAAGAATATCATGCAGGAGGTACTGAAGAACGTCTGTCAGAACTTCTCAAAGATCTGGCGGTGACAATTGGGCTTACCGTGACTTATGCGTTGACAGCACAGGCTGCAGGTGGCATCACTATTGTCAGAAGCGGACACGTTAAAAAAAGCCCACACTGCGGAGCAATGTGCTGGCGTCCTGGGAGCGCCAGATTTCACTGTGCATGGTGGATGGCTCGTTCCGAGTGCATTAGCAGTCTGCTTTTTGCCTCCTGTGCACTGTAAGTTCTGCCTGCTTCTCCTCCTTCTCCACCATATCTGCTGCTCTGTCTCTCCCTCTGAACTCCCCTCCTCTTCCTCTCTTATGGGCACCCACATGACGTCCATAGACACGTGATCAGCGTCATCTTCACCACCACTGACATTAGAGATCTCAGAGTAGGCAGCAACAGCGGAGACCACCCTCCTTGGGCTGATCTGGGTTCTGTCGTCTGACTGCTGGGTTGCGATCGTTAATACCTCCTCTTCCTGATCCGATGCCAAGAATGGCTGCGCATCGAACGGAGGGGATATGGTGATGGTGGTGGTGTCTTTGGGGTGCACACAGCAGAGAGTGAAGAGAGTGCAGATAGAGAGGATGAGGAGGGTGCAGAAGTGGAAGGCTGAGTGAGCCACTCAACCAGGTCTGGTG
This sequence comes from Bufo bufo, assembly GCF_905171765.1. Lineage (NCBI taxonomy): Eukaryota > Metazoa > Chordata > Amphibia > Anura > Bufonidae > Bufo > Bufo bufo. The sequence goes on from NC_053390.1 coordinate 627,710,758, forward strand.
CATCCTTTGACGTAATTGCACAAACCTTCTGCAACTTCCCACTTAGGCTCCGGCCTGGTGCACCTGCCGACCCCTTCCGCCCCTGCGGAATGGCCTGCCTCTTCCTCTGGCTGTCATTTTCAAAATGACCCTGTGACAAAAGTCCCTATAGAAGAGCAGTATTTGTGGAAGAAGATATATCACACCTCTGTTAAAGTTATGTACCTTCCCTGCACTTGTTTGCTAAACCACGTGTCTGTGGTCAGATGTATCTTGGCACCGACACTGTGTGCCAAAGATACACTCACTAGCTACTGAACGTTAGTGATGAGCGTCAGGGGCAATATTCGAATTCGCATTATTTCGCGAATATTTGAGCGAATATTCACCATATATTCGAGAATTTGCAAATTTGTGATCTCCAGGCATTATTTTATTGATTACGAAAAATTCATTAAAAAAATTTAAAAAAATCACATAAACTGGTATTTAAAAAAAAAACGGGGGCCAACTGGTATATCACACCAGTAGAAATTATTTGTTCCAATAGCGTTTGTCACTCTGTGTAGCTGCGGTCATGCAGCAAAATCGTAAACAAATGCTGCACTACCAAAATGCACTATATCTATATATATATATAAGATGACATATGTGTGCATGTATGTATGTTCTGCGAAAACTCAAAAACGCAACCATCCATTTCAACGAAACTTGATATAAACATCCCTTACTACCTGGAAAGAAATCTTGCTGGAGTCTCAGCTCTCTAGGATGTACCGTTCCTGAGATATTCCCAAAAAATGACTTGCATTATCCAATACAAGCCTGCCAGCCTTTCAATTAAATCCGAACTACCATACACACGGTCCCATGTCCCTTATCAGCCAATAGAAGCTCGCAGGTCCTACTCCAGGTTGCCATAACAACTGATCACAGGTTTTAGCAGTTTGCAGGTTCGCATATTCTATAGTGCTTTATATTTGTTTTTGAGCCACGCCTGTTTTGAACGCGCAATATTCGCATATTACGCGATCATTACCTTGCCGATTTTCGCGTAAAAAAAAAAAAAAAGAATGTACATTATAACGAATATACGAATATGCTCATCACTATTTCAGTCTTCCTTCCCAAGGCCAGGAGGCTAAGGAACACAGTATGTGCCTGATAAATGATGCAATTCCAGGTGGGACTGTATTTGTTTGGTGATTTGCTTCAGCCTGGTGTGACAAATAAAAAACAACCGTAGCATGTTCATGAGACAGACCTGACTGTTAAGTCTTCTTTTACTTGTGATAGCAGAGATGGTGCAAGGAGGGTGACTGAGTAAGGGGTGGAGAGGCCTCTCCTAGTCAGATATGCAGGAAAGCTATGGCAAGCTTTGTACACAGTGTATCTAGAAATACAGAAGTTTGGTCCGTCTTTCAGAATCAGTAAAACATTTCCCCATTTTTTAGTAAGGGTCTAAAAGCATGGCTATTCAGTAATCATCAGATTGTTTGATACTAATGATACACCTCTTAGTATGTAAGCAAGCAAGCATACAGCTTGCAATGCTTACTAGATTGCCATAGGATCCAGTTCTTTCTGACTCTATCCCCCATTGTGATGATTTGTCATCGTGACCAGTGTCGTTGTCATCATCTTCAACCTCATCCTCCTGCACAACCGGCTCCTCCTCCTCCAGTGGTAGCTTCTCATCCTCCTCCTCCACTTCTTCCTCTTTGAGAATTTGTCATAGTGGGGTCCCAACAGCTACAGGACACCCAGCAAGCTGAAGAAACTTCTTCTTTTTCCCTCATCCCTTGTTGTATCAGCGTTAGCATTTGCTCTAATATAAATATAAGGGGGATAATGTGCCTCTGATGAGCTGTAACTGCCTGATTTCAAAACAACACATGCTCCCTGCTTTGGTGGTATGGAGCATGGCAAAATCATTCACAGCTTTACATTATTCATATAGACAGTCCAGCATATGCAAGGTGGAATTCCAACATCATGGATCAAGTGGTGCAATTGCAAACCGTTCTATTGCTGCCACCCCAGGAGGGAGTTCCTTGGCACAAAAGAGTGGCTGAAATGCAAGGACAATCTTCAGGGCATGGGGAGCAACTTCTGCAAGCCTACTGTACTTTTTTTTTTTTTTAACTGTTGCACCCCTAAATTTATCACATGCACCATGCATGGAGCATGTTTTATTCACATCAAATGCAGCACAGCCACAATGTTTCTGTTATTGTGCAGTTGGAGCTGGCAGGGAAAAAGCCGGCATGATGTTGACTGACATACTTTAACAATTGATCTTCTTTGTGGCTACTCTTGCTTCTGTTGGGGACAGGTGGGTGCCCATTGAGGAAAATAAAGAGGAGTCAAATAAGTGCCTGGGGTGGGAACCAGACCAACAGAAATGTGAAGATGTCAATAGGACCTGGCCTCATTGCTGCTGCAATAAACATTGACTAAGTTGGCCATAAAAGACGTGTACTGTCGTTAATCGTAAGAGCTGCTCCAGGTGTTCATGGTGGCAAGCACTTTGTCACCCAGTAACAATTGCAATGAGCTGCCCATATTCTCTGCCAAGTGACAGTACAAGGCAGGGATGGCTTTCTTTGAGAAATAATGAAGTCTAGGTATCTTTCAGCAAAGCTGGAGATGTTATTATCCAGTTTTTCTTCATGGGCATAAAAAAAAACAGATGTTAAATGGATGCAATCCTAACATAAAAATCTAAAACACCTGATTTATCAGGATTAATCATAATTGAATGTTATACTTGCAAACGTGGATTTACAAAGCACATATTACTGAAAAATGTGCATGAAAGTGACTTACTGGATGAATGTGAACTTCAGCCCAGTTTGCCTTCTTTGTTCACCCAAAGAGAAAGCTGAGACGAGCAGAGTAATCCTTGTGGATGAGGCATTCTAGAGTGTATTGTAACATGTGTAGTGTGAACTGAGTATGCTGTCGTTGGAATAATAAGGAAGAGTACCACAGATGGAGTGGTAAGATTTGGGCTTAAAACAACTGACTAAGGCTTCATGTACACAGCTGTAATTGTTTTGCGTTCCGCAAATTGTGTGAGTATGCTGCCCCCCCTTCCCGTATAGTATAACTGCCATATACAACCTATAGCATCATAGTTGCAACTGCTTGCTTATGTCTTTGTTCAAATAAGGAAGTGATTAAGGCCTCATGGCTGTCTGTAATATACAGGCATCGGCTGTGTCTGCACCGAATTCACTTGAATAGGTCTGCAACCCGGGAGATACGGTGCAGTCTGAAACGGAGGCACGGATCAGAAGCCCAATAAGTGCTTCCATGAGTTTTCTGTCTGTGTCTCCGCACAGCAAAAAAGTATCCACTACTTTTTTACGGTATGGACCGTCAGATGCGGATCGTGGACCCTATTCAAGCAATTTGTAGTCCGCAGCATGGGCAAGGCCAGCAGACGGTCATGTGCATGAGGCCTAAAACTGTTAAGACTTCTGCTGTATTATATGTGTGCCTGCCATAGTATATGGACTAGAGTACAGACCATATACAGATTCCTGTAGTATACTGAAATTCTATGTCTAATTTGTGTCTTTATTATTATACACCTTTTAGTGCCATATGCAACATAAAGTTTCATAGTTGACAAAAGTGATAAGACTTTTTATATGATAAGTTTTGACTGAATCACTTAAGTATTCAGTTAGAACTTTTATTTTTTTTCAAGGTAAATAACCTTCTTTGGGAAATGTTCACTTGATTTCGTTTTATGCATTCATGGTTACTCACTGAATCTTACCTGAAATGGCTTTCAAGGTGACTGCAATAAATATGCATTCATTGATTAATAAGCATTAATATGCAGTCTGGTGTTCATTATCTCCAACAGAGCTATTAGTGCAGAAAGATTAAAAATAATGTTTGGCATATGTTGTGTTTCAACTTATTCTTATGTTTCCCACATTTAGTTATTTATGCAGTTAGAAAATACATTGTTCTTATACACTACATAAAAAATACAGATTTTACTGTTCTCAATCAAGTAGCATGCCAATGTTCAGTGCTAAAATGTAATTACATTATCTGCTTACGAGGCGCTGAAATGTTGCTGTAACGTGTGAGTTGATTGTGTCACTGCTTTTGAGACAATTTAGGCTGGGTACACACGGGCGTTGCTGGAAAAGGTGCGATTTTTCCACGCGAGTGCAAAACATTGTAATGCGTTTTGCACACGCGTGAGAAAAATCGGCATGTTTGGTACCCAAACCCGAACTTCTTCACAGAAGTTCGGGTTTGGGATCAGGGTTGTGTAGATTGTATTATTTTCCCTAATAACATGGTTATAAGGGAAAATAATAGCATTCTTAAATGCAGAATGCATAGTACAATAGGGCTGGAGGGGTTAGAAAAAAATAAAAAATAATTTAACTCACCTTAATCCACTTGCTCGCGCAGCCGGCATTTCTTCTGTCTTCTTCTTTTCTGTGTACAGGAAAAGGACCTGTGGTGACGTCACTCCGGTCATCACATGGTCCATCACATGATCCATCATCATGGTAAAAGATCATGTGATGGACTATGTGATGACCGGAGTGACGTCACCACAGGTCCTTTTCCTGTACACAGCAAAGAAGAAGACAGAAGAGATGCCGGCTGCGCGAGCAAGTGGATTAAGGTGAGTTAAATTATTACTATTTTTTTTTAACCCCTCCAGCGCTATTGTACTATGCATTCTGTATTAAGAATGCTATTATTTTCCCTTATAACCTTGTTATAAGGGAAAATAATAATGATCGGGTCTCCATCCCGATAGTCTCCTAGCAAGCGTGTGTGAAAATCGCACCGCATCCGCACTTGCTTGCGGATGCTTGCGATTTTCACTCAGCCCCATTCACTTCTATGGGGCCTGCGTTGCGTGATAAATGCACAATATAGAGCATGCTGCGATTTTCACGCAACGCATAAGTGATGCGTGAAATTCACAGCTCATGTGCACAGCCCCATAGAAATGAATGGGTCCGGATTCAGTGCGGGTGCAATGCGTTCACCTCCCGCATTGCACCCGCGCGGAAATCTTGCCTGTGTGAACTCAGCCTTAGACTTAAGGCTGTGACATTAGAAAATAAACAATTGCTTAAATCTGGCTTTTATGTAAAAAATACTTTTTTAGATTTTTTTTGTGATTCTAAAAAATACATGTTACTATATTAAAAAAACAAAAAAACAAACATAAAATCATGTAGTTTTCACAGTGGCCACTGCTAGAGATGAGGAAACAATTGAAAAGTTTGATTCGGGTGATTCGCCAAATTTTACAAAACAATTTGCTTTGTAATGAATTACTTTGTCACAAAGCAAATTTTTTTGTAGGTAGCGACTGTCGCCCTGTCATTGTACCCCTCAGATGCCGCGTTCATACATGATCGAGGCATCTGAGTGTAAAAACAGTGTAAAATTAACAATAAATAAATCAAAATTACAGCCTCCATTTGCTCGCGACGGGCCGGCCACCGCCATCTTGCTTGAAGATCTGGAGCGAAATCTCGCGCTGCAAGAGATTACGTCATCACGCACAGGATTTCGCTTGAGATCTTCAATCAAGATGGAGGCTGGCGACCCGTTGCGAGCAAATGGAGGAGGTACGCTTGATTTTTTTTGTTCGTTTTTTTTACACTATTTTAGGTTAAATCGATTTGCTCGCGACGGGCCGGCCACCGCCATCTTGCTTGAAGATCTGGAGCGAAATCTCGCGCTGCAAGAGATTACGTCATCACGCACGGGATTTCGCCTAAGATCTTCAATCAAGATGGAGGCTGGCGACCCGTTGCGAGCAAATGGAGGAGGTACGCTTGATTTTTTTTTGTTCGTTTTTTTTACACTATTTTAGGTTAAATCGATTTGCTGACACGAAGCACGAGGAAATTCAGCTTCGAGAATTTATCCTAAATTTCGGATCGAATTCCACTGCGTGGGTTTTGATTCGCTTATCTCTAGCCACTAAAAGCAGCAATTATTTTTGATGTTAAGCATATTTTTTGGAATGTTTTTGTGATTTAAAAAAAAATCCATGTATATATATATATATATATATATACCGTATATTATTTTATTTTTTAATGATAATATCATGCAGTTTGGTCATACAGCTATGTACACTCTTATCTAGATATGAAGTTGATTGTTCCATCAGGAGGCCATATTAGTGAAGCCCCATTTGGGATAACTTCTTTATAGAACAGAGTTGTTGTAAAGAGGAACTCAATTTTTGATGGACTCTGTATACAACCATAGAGTATATTACATTGTTTTTAGCTCATTTAAATGGTTCCTGCATGATTCTACAGGAAACAGACTCTGCTTCCTATTACAATAACAGCTTAATACTGTGGTTTCACTAACAGCTCCAAAGGGGATCATCTAATCATCAGGGATCTGAGAGGGAATTGTCCGATTGGAAAACCTCCTTTAAAATGTATTACAATTGTTTTATTCTAAATATTGTGATGCACAAATTGAATGGCAAGAAGCAATTAGCAATACATAATGGACAAAATTGTATTCTTATCGTCTTAAAAAAAAAGCCTGGCTGCTGTCTGAGTGCAAAACATTGACACATTGAAGTCAATAAGCTGATTGACATGTCCGACATTCAGCACAGACCAGACCTGCTCTATTTTGCTTCAAATGGGTCAGTGTATAAATGGATGCCATCCATGTGAGGCCCTCTAATCTGAGTATAGCCTAAAGGGTTGTATTCTCTTATACAGCTCTTACTTATTATGACCTAACCATCAGTAAAACTGCCTTGTGTTGCTTCATGTTATGTTGTTGCCACCGTTAAGTCACATGCAATTAAAGAGGGATTTGAACGGTCCACAGCTTTTGTTACTCATTTTAATGCTGCAGGAAGAAAGATACAAATCATTAGCGAGGCATTGAGTCTAATAATAATTAATTGTTATAATTGATCATTAGCCCCTCATCTAAATATTCCAGCCACATAAAAGCCTTCCATTAAAAACAGCAGCATATTTTCAAAATGAGCTCTGCTCATTGAAGGACATACAAAACTGATTTTAAAGGACAGATCTTTATGGTAGTGATGATTACAGTAAGAGTTGCAGATTACAGTTATAACAGTTGCCCTTACTACACGTAAACCCTACTACAACATTATCTGAAAATATATGTTTGCTTAAAAAGAGTTTCAAAGTACTGTAGCTATACTTCTCAAGACCCCCATACAAATCAGTGTATTATTGGCTGAATCCACCGAAGTCGGTGGGTTCAGCTAACATTTTAATGTTTATTGGGAGCTCCCAACTTTCCCTGACAGATGATGTCAGGGGAGAGAAGAATTAGGTAAAGTGAATATTTTCTCCATTTCCTTTGGTTCTCCCAGGAGATAAGCTGCTGTTAGAAGAGACTGACTGCAGAAGAGACTGACTGCATCTCTCTCCTCTTTCACCACTGACAACACATACTGTAGGCACTCAGGAGAACCAAACAATGTATGTGTATGGGGGAATAAGGAGGGAGTCAGGGCATATATGTTGGCCAGCAGCTATTGAATTTATATGGCCAGATTTATAGCCAAATATTTATTTTGCCATGAGCTATCCCTCTGTCTCCGTGTAGATATATATGTTGGGCCAAAATAAGCATATTTGTGTTCTCAATGCGGAGGGAAATAGGTCACAGATAAAAACCCAATGCAGCGTCTTATCCTCTGTTAGAGGATCAGGCATTTTGAGATGTAATGTCTGAATCTCTATTCCTTCGCCTTCTGCATTGGGGGAGAGTGGGCATAGACCAGACAAATTATGGTGCACATTTATTAATACTGGCGTTTTAGACGTCGGTCCAAATAAAGCCCTATCGCTGGCGGTGGATCCCCAAAGTTATGAAGAGGTGCTGGCCTCTACATAACGTTGGCGTATCCAGCGCGGCTTCTAAATGTAAGAAAGCTTCCAATAAATAACCCCCTATAGCGTTCACCAGTCAAGCCAACATTGCTAAGGTAAGTTTGGCAGATGTTCATCTAATGTGTAGAAGGGGGAAAGCCTGTGTCTAGTGGTAATCCCAGCATCCTATTGCACCAAAGTTGTAGCTAGCCTTTCCTATATCTAAGGCAAAAAATTATTGTAGCACCCCCTTCCCCACACCTGTAGAGGCACATACACACCATTTTACGTTAACATGGATTGACAGTAGTGATGAGCAGCAGGGGCCATATTCGAATTTGTGATATTTCACAAATAATTTGCAGAATATCCGTCATATATTCGCAAATTCGAGAATTTGCTATTATTTTCTTGATTGCAAAAATCGGCAATGTAATATTTGCTTAATGCACGCGCAATACAGGCGTGGCTACAGGCTACTAGATGTTTCCTTAGACTGGAGAAAATGGTTGGCATGGCAATACATTGTAGTAATAGAGTAATGAGCGAGCACTCATACACTTGGCAACCAAATTGACATGTGCAGAAAATATTTATTATATCCCCATAAAATACAAGTAATAAAATTTATAAGAACAATGTAGCAATAATATACAACATTACAATCACATATATTGTGGTAGATATGATCAACACTATATTCATATGACTCAATAGTGTCGATAAATTCAATAATATATATCACACCAAGAAACTTCAAGTATATGCTGTTATTTGGGAAATAACAGCAAATAACAGCATATACTTGAAGTTTCTTGGTGTGATATATATTATTGAATTTATCGACACTATTGAGTCATATGAATATAGTGTTGATCATATCTACCACAATATATGTGATTGTAATGTTGTATATTATTGCTACATTGTTCTTATAAATTTTATTACTTGTATTTTATGGGGATATAATAAATATTTTCTGCACATGTCAATTTGGTTGCCAAGTGTATGAGTGCTCGCTCATTACTCTATTACTACATTTGCCTTTAACCACCTCCGGACCGCCTAACGCAGGATTGCGTTCCGGAGGTGGCAGCGCTGCGCAGAGTCACGCATATACGCGTCATCTCGCGAGACGCGAGATTTCGCTCAAAGCCGGCCCGCGCATGCGCATCGCGGGCCGGCAAAATTAAAAGAAGTATTTCGTCACCAGCCTGCCAGCAACGATCATTGGCTGGCAGGCTGGCGATTTTCAAAAAATCCAATCCAAAGTCATATAACAGATCATATTAGTAAATATGATCTGTTATATGGCTTGTCTGCTCCTGTGCTGGTCCTTTTCGTCGGTTGGATCCAGCACAGGAGCAGACTGAACTGTGAGTACACCAAACACTACACCTTAGCCCCAGATCACCCACCTGCACCCCAATTAACCCTTTGATCACCCCTTTGATCGCCCCTGTCAATCACTAGTGAAAGGAAAAAAAGTGATCAGTGTAAACTGTCACTTTTTTTTTTTCACTGGTATTGGCTGTTAGGTTTTAGGGATAGTTTAGGCCCCTTGGTTAGGTAGTTAGCGTCAGTTAGCGCCCACCCCACCGCACCGCAGTCACTTTTATTCGCTGTTTAGCGTATCGCTAATCAGCATTTGTACTTTTATAGTATCTGTAAGTGATCAAAACTGATCACGGTCAGATCTATAATAGTATTAGTGTCACCTTAGCTCGCCCTCCACCCAAAACGCAGTGTTTGCCCGATCAGGCCTGATCGGTCGCCCACACGTGCGTTCACCCACGCCCGCCCCACCGCAGTGACAAAAAATTATTATTTTTTGATCACTGCACATTCATTTTACACGCACTGCGGCGATAAAAAAATCAGTTTTGATATTTTTTATCAACCGCAGCAGCCTCCGGTACTTCGCTAGCCTCCCCTTTGTAAGACAGGTTTGCTTTTTTTCTTGGGTAGTCTCAGGGAATACCCCTAAATTTAGTAGTCCAAAATGTCAAACAGGGGGTATTCTTCTGAAGAGGCCTACAGGATTCTGACCCAGTCGGATGAGGAGTGGGAACCCTCATCTGACGAATCTAGCGGGTCAGAATATGAACCTGTGGAAAGCAGTGGCTCTCTGACCCAAAGTTCGGACGAGGAGGTGGAGGTCCCTGGCAGCACCAGGCGTACCCGGCCCCATGTCGCTAGACCACAGGTTACGCAGGATCCGCTTCAAGAGCAGCAGAGTGGGGCTGTCGCTGCCGGATCACGTGGTGAGGCATACACCAGCAGCGCAGCCCTTCCTGGACCTAGTACCAGCACTGCCGTACAACCTGGTGAAGTAGCGAGCACCAGAAGGGCAGTTGAAGCTGGTACGGTGGCACGTGCAATAGTTACCCCGTCGCAGCCACCGCAAAGACGGGCCCGTAGAGCCCCTAGAGTCCCTGAGGTGCTGGCAAATCCTGATTGGCAGTCACCAACTTCAGCCGCACCAGTAGTTCCCCCTTTCACCGCCCAGTCTGGAGTTCGGGTTGAGACGGCTCAAATCGGTTCGGCCCTGGGATTTTTTGAGCTGTTCTTGACTGCGGAGCTCTTGGACTTAGTCGTGGCAGAGACCAACCAGTATGCCACACAATTTATAACCGCTAACCCGGGAAGCTATTATGCCCAGCCTTTCCGGTGGAAACCAGTCCAAGTTTCCGAGCTTAAAATTTTTTTGGGCCTTCTCCTCAACATGGGCCTGACAAAAAAGCATGAATTGCGGTCATATTGGTCAACGCACCCAATTCATCACATGCCCATGTTCTCTGCTGCTATGTCCAGGACACGATTTGAGACCATCCTACGTTTTCTGCATTTTAGCGACAATACCACCTCCCGTCCCAGAGGCCACCCTGCTTTTGACCGGCTCCACAAAATTCGGCCCCTCATAGACCATTTCAACCTGAAATTTGCAGATTTGTATACCCCTGAGCAAAACATCTGCGTAGACGAGTCCCTAATACATTTTACCGGGCGCCTTGGCTTCAAACAATACATCCCAAGCAAGCGTGCCCGGTATGGGGTCAAATTGTATAAGCTCTGTGAAAGGGCCACAGGCTATACCCACAAATTTCGGATCTATGAGGGAAAAGATCAGACCCTGGAGCCGGTCGGTTGCCCTGACTACCTGGGGAGCAGTGGGAAGACAGTCTGGGACTTGGTGTCACCCTTATTCGGCAAGGGGTACCATCTTTATGTGGACAATTTCTACACAAGTGTGGCCCTCTTTAGGCATTTGTTTCTAGAACGGATTTGCGCCTGTGGCACCATGCGAACTAGTCGCGTGGGCTTCCCCCAACGGCTTGTAACCACCCGTCTTGCAAGGGGGCAGAGGGCTGCCTTGTGTAACGAAGAACTGCTCGCGGTGAAATGGAGAGACAAGCGTGACGTTTACATGCTCTCCTCCATTCACGCAGACACGACAATCCAAATTGAGCGAGCAACCCGTGTCATTGAAAAGCCCCTCTGTGTCCACGACTATAATGCGCTCATGGGAGGGGTGGACTTCAATGACCAGATGTTGTCTCCGTATTTAGTTTCCCGCAGAACCAGACGCTGGTATAAGAAGGTGTCTGTATATTTAATTCAATTGGCGCTCTACAATAGTTTTGTTCTCTACAGTAAGGCTGGGAGAACAGGATCCTTCCTCAAATTCCAGGAAGAGATCATCGAGAACCTCCTTTACCCAGGAGGTTCCGTGGCCCCATCCACCAGTGTAGTTAGCCGTCTACACGAGCGACATTTCCCCAGTGTCGTTCCTGGTACCTCAACCCAACCGTCACCCCGAAAAAGATGTCGTGTCTGTAGCAGGAGTGGAATAAGGCGTGACACCCGCTATTTCTGTCCTGACTGTGCTGACCACCCTGCCCTATGCTATGGAGAGTGTTTCCGGAAGTACCACACACAGGTACACTTAGCATAGGGATCACATCTCACCAGGACAGGCACACAGGGCTATTAGGGCCCATTCACTCACAGCTGCTGCAAACCTCTCCTTTCACCTGGGATAAAGTGCATAATGTACTTCGCCACATCTTTGGGCGATTTGCGCTTTGCACATTGTCCCATGGGGAAGGAGAGGTTTGTTCTATAAAAGGTAAAAAAAACTAAACAAAAAAAAAAATACCGGTAAGTAAAAAAGTTAAATGTTCAGTTAAAAAAGTTTAAAAAAAGTTTCTATGTTCTGTTCAACAGTTAATAAAGTTATTGCTTTGCGGCCTGGTTTTTTCTTTTTTGTTTTGTTTTTTTTACCTTTCAGGTGGACCAACCGATCGACCAGCTGCAGCACTGATGTGCATTCGGACAGAAGCATTGCGCTGCTGTCAGATTACACGCAAGTCGGTGTATGCGGCGCTGCAAGACGAGATTTCTCCTCTGCAGTAAAAGATACGTTTGCCGAGGCATATGAGCTGAGGAGGTGGCGGTGTTCATATACTTTGGCAAACACTTTGTATATATAAAAAAAAAAATCCCGGCAATGATTTATTCATCCACATCGATTGATGTGAATGGAGAAATCTGGTTTGCCAGGGCATACGAGCTGAAGTGGGTATGGATGTTGGGCGGAGCTCCTATGTCCTGGCAGACGCCTTTCCCCTCCTTTTTCTTTTTTTGGCAGAGATTTTTTCATCCACATTGATCGATGCGAATGAAGAAATCTGTGCCGTTCATTTTTTTCTTTCAGCCCAGAGGCTGAACGGAAAAAAAAAATCTCATTACCCGTATGCTCAATATAAGGAGAATAGCAGAAACTCCTAATGCTGGGCATACATGTAATGATTGCGGAGACCCTCAAATGCCAGGGCAGTACAAACACCCCACAAATAACACCATTTTGGAAAGAAGACACCCCAAGGTATTCGCTGAGGGGCATATTGAGTCCATGAAAGATTGAAATTTTTGTCCCAAGTTAGCGGAAAGGGAGACTTTGTGAGAACAAAATCAAAAAAATCAATTTCCGCTAACTTGTGCCAAATTTTTTTTTTTTCAATGAACTCGCCATGCCCCTCATTGAATACCTTGGGGTGTCTTCTTTCCAAAATGGGGTCACATGTGGGGTATTTATACTGCCCTGGCATTTTAGGGGCCCCAAAGCGTGAGAAGAAGTCTGGTATCCAAATGTCTAAAAATGCCCTCCTAAAAGGAATTTGGGCACCTTTGCCCACCTAGGCTGCAAAAAAGTGTCACACATGTGGTATCTCCGTATTCAGCAGAAGTTGGGGAATATGTTTTGGGGTGTCATTTTACATATACCCATGCTGGGTGAGATAAATATCTTGGTCAAATGCCAACTTTGTATAAAAAAAATGGGAAAAGTTGTCTTTTGCCAAGATATTTCTCTCACCCAGCATGGGTATATGTAAAAAGACACCCCAAAACACATTCCCCACCTTCTCCTGAGTACGGAGATACCAGATGTGTGACACTTTTTTGCAGCCTAGGTGGGCAAAGGGGCCCACATTCCAAAGAGCACCTTTCGGATTTCACAGGTCATTTACCTACTTACCAGACATTAGGGCCCCTGGAAAATGCCAGGGCAGTATTACTACCCCACAAGTGACCCCATTTTGGAAAGAAGACACCCCAAGGTATTCCGTGAGGGGCATGGCAAGTTCCTAGAATTTTTTATTTTTTGTCACAAGTTAGTGGAAAATGATGATTTTTATTTTTTATTTTTTTTTCATACAAAGTCTCATATTCCACTAACTTGTGACAAAAAATAAAAATTTCCATGAACTCACTATGCCTATCAGCGAATACCTTGGGGTCTCTTCTTTCCAAAATGGGGTCACTTGTGGGGTAGTTATACTGCCCTGGCATTCTAGGGGCCCAAATGTGTGGTAAGGAGTTTGAAATCAAATTCAGTAAAAAATGACCTATGAAATCCAAAAGGTGCTCTTTGGAATGTGGGCCCCTTTGCCCACCTAGGCTGCAAAAAAGTGTCACACATCTGGTATCCCCGTACTCAGGAGAAGTTGAGGAATGTGTTTTGGGGTGTCTTTTTACATATACCCATGCTGGGTGAGATAAATATCTTGGTCAAATGCCAACTTTGTATAAAAAAATGGGAAAAGTTGTCTTTTGCCAAGATATTTCTCTCACCCAGCATGGGTATATGTAAAATGACACCCCAAAACACATTCCCCACCTTCTCCTGAGTACGGAGATACCAGATGTGTGACACTTTTTTGCAGCCTAGGTGGGCAAAGGGGCCCATATTCCAAAGAGCACCTTTCGGATTTGACAGGTCATTTTTTTCAGAATTTGATTTCAAACTCCTTACCACACATTTGGGCCCCTAGAATGCCAGGGCAGTATAACTACCCCACAAGTGACCCCATTTTGGAAAGAAGACACCCCAAGGTATTCCGTGAGGGGCATGGCAAGTTCCTAGAATTTTTTATTTTTTGTCACAAGTTAGTGGAAAATGATGATTTTTTTTTTTTTTTTTTTTTTCATACAAAGTCTCATATTCCACTAACTTGTGACAAAAAATAAAAACTTCCATGAACTCACTATGCCCATCAGCGAATACCTTGGGGTGTCTTCTTTCCAAAATGGGGTCACTTGTGGGGTAGTTATACTGCCCTGGCATTCTAGGGGCCCAAATGTGTGGTAAGGAGTTTGAAATCAAATTCTGAAAAAAATGACCTGTCAAATCCGAAAGGTGCTCTTTGGAATATGGGCCCCTTTGCCCACCTAGGCTGCAAAAAAGTGTCACACATCTGGTATCTCCGTACTCAGGAGAAGGTGGGGAATGTGTTTTGGGGTGTCATTTTACATATACCCATGCTGGGTGAGAGAAATATCTTGGCAAAAGACAACTTTTCCCATTTTTTTATACAAAGTTGGCATTTGACCAAGATATTTATCTCACCCAGCATGGGTATATGTAAAAAGACACCCCAAAACACATTCCTCAACTTCTCCTGAGTACGGGGATACCAGATGTGTGACACTTTTTTGCAGCCTAGGTGGGCAAAGGGGCCCACATTCCAAAGAGCACCTTTTGGATTTCATAGGTCATTTTTTACTGAATTTGATTTCAAACTCCTTACCACACATTTGGGCCCCTAGAATGCCAGGGCAGTATAACTACCCCACAAGTGACCCCATTTTGGAAAGAAGAGACCCCAAGGTATTCGCTGATGGGCATAGTGAGTTCATGGAAGTTTTTATTTTTTGTCACAAGTTAGTGGAATATGAGACTTTGTATGAAAAAAAAAAAAAAAAAAAAAATCATAATTTTCCACTAACTTGTGACAAAAAATAAAAAATTCTAGGAACTCGCCATGCCCCTCACGGAATACCTTGGGGTGTCTTCTTTCCAAAATGGGGTCACTTGTGGGGTAGTTATACTGCCCTGTCATTCTAGGGGCCCAAATGTGTGGTAAGGAGTTTGAAATCAAATTCTGAAAAAAATGACCTGTCAAATCCGAAAGGTGCTCTTTGGAATATGGGCCCCTTTGCCCACCTAGGCTGCAAAAAAGTGTCACACATCTGGTATCTCCGTACTCAGGAGAAGGTGGGGAATGTGTTTTGGGGTGTCATTTTATATATACCCATGCTGGGTGAGATAAATATCTTGGTGAAATGCCAACTTTGTATAAAAAAATGGGAAAAGTTGTCTTTTGCCAAGATATTTCTCTCACCCAGCATGGGTATATATAAAATGACACCCCAAAACACATTCCCCACCTTCTCCTGAGTACGGAGATACCAGATGTGTGACACTTTTTTGCAGCCTAGGTGGGCAAAGGGGCCCATATTCCAAAGAGCACCTTTCGGATTTGACAGGTCATTTTTTTCAGAATTTGATTTCAAACTCCTTACCACACATTTGGGCCCCTAGAATGCCAGGGCAGTATAACTACCCCACAAGTGACCCCATTTTGGAAAGAAGAGACCCCAAGGTATTTCGTTATGGGCATAGTGAGTTCATAGAAGTTTTTATTTTTTGTCACAAGTTAGTGGAATATGAGACTTTGTAAGAAAAAAAAAAAAAAAAAAAAAAATCATCATTTTCCGCTAACTTGTGACAAAAAATAAAAAGTTCTATGAACTCACTATGCCCATCAGCGAATACCTTAGGGTGTGTACTTTCCGAAATGGGGTCATTTGTGGGGTGTTTGTACTGTCTGGGCATTGCAGAACCTCAGGAAACATGACAGGTGCTCAGAAAGTCAGAGCTGCTTCAAAAAGCGGAAATTCACATTTTTGTACCATAGTTTGTAAACGCTATAACTTTTACCCAAACCATTTTTTTTTTACCCAAACATTTTTTTTTTATCAAAGACATGTAGAACTATAAATTTAGAGCAAAATTTCTATATGGATGTCGTTTTTTTTGCAAAATTTTACAACTGAAAGTGAAAAATGTCATTTTTTTGCAAAAAAATCGTTAAATTTCGATTAATAACAAAAAAAGTAAAAATGTCAGCAGCAATGAAATACCACCAAATGAAAGCTCTATTAGTGAGAAGAAAAGGAGGTAAAATTCATTTGGGTGGTAAGTTGCATGACCGAGCAATAAACGGTGAAAGTAGTGTAGGTCAGAAGTGTAAAAAGTGGCCTGGTCTTTCAGGGTGTTTAAGCACTGGGGGCTGAGGTGGTTAAGAGAGGGTGGGGTGATTCCCTCTATATGAGCTTGCAGCACCATACCCTAACTACTTGCTAGTGAGCCACCACAACCTACCACTATTTTTTATGGCAATACATTACATTAGCTTTATATGCACATAGAGTGCTCATGAGTAAGGGCTGAGATTGCATTGTGCCCGAAACATGTAGACTCTGCTTTCTGTACCTGGATTTTATACTGAATATTCAATAAAGAAGCCTTTGGATTACCACAACCACAAGCTGGACAAAACCTCTTTTTTTCTATACCAACCATATTGTACAAATGAATCGGTCTGCTACATTATGCAAATTTTTTTATCCCATGCACTGCTATTTCATATTCACATACATACACATTGGACATAGAGTGCACATGTGCACGTGTACATAAACAGCACAAACATACATACACATTACCAACATATACAATATGTGCACACATAGAAACGTATTACACAGATTTGGAACAACAAATGAGCAGAGGATAAAAAGAAAAGAAGGGGAGACATTTTTTTTTACTCACTTATATATATAGTGCTGACATATTCCGCAGCGGTTTGCAGACATTTTAATCACCTGCTGTCACCAATAGAGCTCACAATCTAAGTTCCCAGTATGTCTTTGGAGTGTGGGAGGAAATGTGATTACTTGGAGGAAATGAATGAAAACACAGGGAGAACATACAAACTCCTTGGTCAGATTCAAATCTAGGACCCAAGCACTACAAGGCACCAGTGCTAACCACTGGCTTGAGAGGGAATACTATGAAGAGGAAGCTGATGTCTAGTTTACTACATCTTGCACCTCATCCCCATGTTTCTACCTAACTCCAGCTGTGCTACATGCCCACCAGCTAAAAGAATATAAAGTGAGGTATTTTCATTAAGAAACAACCCATCTGACTTTCTTGCTCAGAAAAAAAAAAAGAAATTCACTGGTGAACAACTTCAAAGCCAGTCTCATATTTTTGGATACTGCGAATATAATGTGAGGGTGGGGAACTCTACTGTAGAATTGAATCATGAAATTTTGGAGACTAAAAATGACCCTGTTCAGAGTCTATATCTATTTTATTAGTTAGAATGTGAAGGACAGGTTTCATTTAGCTCTATTTTACAATGCCTCTATAAAATAACATTGGCCAAGGAATGGTTTATGCAAATTAGAACATAAATGTCATTCCTTCAAGTAGTCGAAAGGACAAGCTACTAATAGAGATACATCAGCCATCATAGGATAATAGAAATGATTATGCCCATTAAAAGACAGCAGTGTTGATCTAGAGCAAAGCTGAATAATTTGTAAATTCTCCTCATATATTTAAAAAGCTCTTGCAGCCTCCGAATATGAGAATAAATGCCTCAAATAGTTATTCACTGGTGTGTTTTTGTTACAAATTCACTTTTGCATTTTTTAGAAGAAATCAATCACGAATAAATTATATTTTAAATCATTATATGAAGGCAGCCTCTTTAAAAAATAGAAGCTATTTTCAGAAACACAGATACACTAGGTTGCCATGCCTGGTACGGTAGTTCCTACTCCTGTTGAATAGTACTAAGTGGGTCAAGAAGTACTACAGGACATGGTTGCTCACATGAACAAACTTCTGTGTCTGTGTGAACAAGGAGTACTTGGAACCTGCAGGAACACAATGGCCTCTTCATTGTACTGATTTAGGAGTCAGACTCCCACCAACCATATATTGACACATATTGTAACATACCTTTTGTGTCTCATGGTAGGCTAAATAAAGGGGTTGTCTCACTTCAGCAAATGATATTTATCCTGTAGATAAAGCTAATACAAGGCACTTACTAATGTATTGTGACTATCCATATTGTCTCTTTTGCTGACTGAAAAGGTTACACAAATCGTAGGAAAAGAAAACACTCAATCCTCGAACATAAAAAATTAATAACAAATGGTTACCATATTTTTCGCCCTATAAGACGCACTCCCCCCCCCCCAAAAGTGGGAGGAAAATGGCAGTGCGTCTTATGGGGCGAAGGCTGCCATTTTTACACTGATACACCGCCGATCGCAAGCTGCACAGCATGGCCTGCGTGTGTATCAGCGAGGAGGGGCTGGGGGCCGGCCTTCAGTTTTGTAATGGCAGCGGAACCCGGTGCAGTCACTGTATTCTATTGCACCGGGCCCTCTCACTGTACTAATGGTATCTACTGTAACTGCAGGCAGGCAATGTTTAACTATAGATATGTTCAATCCAGCATCCTGTACTTACGATCATAGCAGGCTGGAGGCAGGAGGCTGGGCGGGCGGGCACTGGCAGCATAACTTCCTACGTCACGTGCCTGCTCTGCCCACTTTATGAATGAAGCAGGCGGCGCAGGCATGTGACATAGGAAGTTACGCTGCCAGTGCCCGCCCGCCCAGCCTCCTGCCTCCAGCCTCCAGCCTGCTATGATCGTAATTACAGGCTGCTCGATCGAACATATCTATTGTTAAACATTGCCTGCCTGCAGTTACAGTAGATACCATTAGTACAGTGAGCGGGGCCCGATGCAATAGAATACAATGACTGCACTGGGCCCCCGCTGCCATTTAAAAACTAGTGTAGATGCCAGCCCCCACCCCCTGTATTGGGGGTCATTCACAGTGGCTGACACTGTTACGGGGGGGATCTATGGATGTCAAATAGCATAAGATGCTATTAATCTATCATCCACAGATCCCCCCATAGCAGTGTCATGCCATCCACAGATGCCTCCATAACAGTACCATCCACAGACGCCCCCATAACAGTGTCAGCCACAGACCCCCATAACAGTGCCATCCACAGACCCCCATAACAGTGCCATCCACAGACCCCCATAATAGTGTCATTCACAGGCTACCATTAGTTCAAAGCCCAGTGCGTCTTATGGGCCGATGCGTCTTATAGGGCGAAAAATACAGTAACAGTTTTTCTACAGTAGGTGAACCCGATTTTGTGTCAATCTCGCTCTCTTTCTCGGCGAGATTGAGCACCTACGAGCCCCATCGCGGGAGCCAGCGCCGAGCTGGCTTGCCGCGATGGAGACAGAGCCGTCATAGAAGCGACGGGAGATCCGACTTGGATTCCCGCCAATTCTACACGTGTGCGGCGTTTGTTATGAATCCTGAGGGGGAAGTCCCCGCCGGATTTTAAATAAAAATCCGGCCTGGGTCCCCCCCTCAGGAGCATACCGGGCCCTTAGGTCTGTTATGGGTTGTAAGGAGAGCCCCCCCTACGCCGAAAAAAACGGCGTAGGGGGTCCCCCTACAATCCATACCAGACCCGTATCCAAAGCACGCTACCCGGCCAGCCAGGAAGGGAGTGGGGACGAGCGAGCGCACCCCCCCCCTCCTGAGCCGTACCAGGCTGCATGCCCTCAACATGGGGGGGTTGGGTGCTCTGGGGCAGGGGGCGCACTGCGGCCCCCCCACCTCAGAGCACCCTGTCCCCATGTTGATGAGGACAGGGCCCCTTCCCGACAACCCTGGCCGTTGGTTGTCGGGGTATGCGGGCGGGAGGCTTATCGGAATCTGGGAGCCCCCTTTAATAAGGGGGCCCCCAGATACCGGCCCCCCACCCTAAGTGAATGAGTATGGGGTACATCGTACCCCTACCCATTCACCTGCAAGAAAAGTGGTAAAAACACAAATAAACCACACAGTGTATTAAAATATTTTATTTTTCTGCTCCGGAGGCCGCCCCCTGTCTTCTTTATTAGCTCTTTTACCAGGGGGGGGCTCTTCTTCTTCCGCTATCCCGACGGGTCTTCTCCGCTATCCGGGGGGTCTTCTCAACTCTCCGGGGTTCTCCTTCTGTCTTCTCCGCTATCCGGGGGGGTCTTCTCAACTCTCCGGGGTTCTCCTTCTGTCTTCTCCTTCTGTCTTGTTGACTCGGCGCACCCCGGTTCTTCGTCTCACGAGACTCGGCGCACCCCGATTCTTCGTCTCGCGAGACGTCTCGCGAGACGAAGAACCGGGGTGCGCCGAGTCTCGCGAGACGAAGAACCGGGGTGCGCCGAGTCAACAAGACAGAAGGAGAAGACAGAAGGAGAACCCCGGAGAGTTGAGAAGACCCCCCGGATAGCGGAGAAGACCCGTCGGGATAGCGGAAGAAGAAGAGCCCCCCCCTGGTAAAAGAGCTAATAAAGAAGACAGGGGGCGGCCTCCGGAGCAGAAAAATAAAATATTTTAATACACTGTGTGGTTTATTTGTGTTTTTACCACTTTTCTTGCAGGTGAATGGGTAGGGGTACGATGTACCCCATACTCATTCACTTAGGGTGGGGGGCCGGTATCTGGGGGCCCCCTTATTAAAGGGGGCTCCCAGATTCCGATAAGCCTCCCGCCCGCATACCCCGACAACCAACGGCCAGGGTTGTCGGGAAGGGGCCCTGTCCTCATCAACATGGGGACAAGGTGCTCTGAGGTGGGGGGGCCGCAGTGTGCCCCCTGCCCCAGAGCACCCAACCCCCCCATGTTGAGGGCATTCAGCCTGGTACGGCTCAGGAGGGGGGGGGGGGGGCGCTCGCTCGTCCCCACTCCCTTCCTGGCTGGCCGGGTAGCGTGCTTTGGATACGGGTCTGGTATGGATTGTAGGGGGACCCCCTACGCCATTTTTTTCGGCGTAGGGGGGGCTCTCCTTACAACCCATAACAGACCTAAGGGCCCGGTATGCTCCTGAGGGGGGGACCCAGGCCGGATTTTTATTTAAAATCCGGCGGGGACTTCCCCCTCAGGATTCATAACAAACGCCGCACACGTGTAGAATTGGCGGGAATCCAAGTCGGATCTCCCGTCGCTTCTATGACGCGCTTGCTGGGATGTGCTGTCACTATTCCAGTGAGTGCGAGATCTCGGCACCATGTTGCCGAGTATCAGCGCGACGCTGTCGTGCTAAAAGCACAATCTCACAAACACCTACTGTAACTGTGTGACTGGTACTTTCACTTTGTGCTGGTCATCTAATAACCCTCTTCTCTAAACTACTAAGAGGTCATAAACACTTATTTAAGCCACAATCTTGTCAGTAAGATAAGGATTGAGCTTTGATGATTGTTTACAGTGTCAGAGAGCAAAGATAAGGAGTCTGTCTGCTCCCCAGATGACTGAAAAGACAGAAAATCCACAGGCTGCTACTACAGAATCCCAACTATGTACACAAAAAAGGTTTCCATATTTTTATTAACGACCTATTGAAAAAAAAAAAAGATTTTTAGCTAAAAATAAGTACAATGTAATAATAAAAAAATGTCCCCAAAGGTGTACATAGCCTTTAATTCATTTGCAAGACTCTCAAAGTGAAGGTGAAGGAATATTTTCAATTTCTTACATAATTAGAAAGTGAAGCTTCTTTACAATATCCCTACAATAAACCAAGGCGGGGCATTCTCACTTGGAGACCCCTCGTAATAGTATTCTCTACTTAAAAAGATTGTATAGTGCTGTTTGTATAGTGTAGTTAATCTCAACTCTGCTTCACTCTGGAAGATATATCTTTATCCAGGGTTGGATTAGCCACTTATCTTTATAGGGAAAAATCATGATGGGTCAGTCAGGTTATGATCTCCTAAGACCAGCCACTCCAAAGTATATTCAGCAGCATGTCACTGAAGACACACAAGTCAGTACACTACATGGCAACACTAGTACCATACCTTGTTTATACTGACATTACATTCGTTTTGTACAGTAAGAATGGCCACGGTCTATGTGTGAGCCACAAACTCAGACTGAGATCATAATATAATAATGCTCCTACTACTGGTCAACTAGTATGTAGATAGAGTGTTATATATAAAATGATAATTTTCCATATTCGACTATAGAGTTGCTTATAAGTGTTGGAGAGTTTTGTCCTATTGTCTTACATTCCATTGTATTTTGGCATTGGGCCACTTTCCACCAATGTGACTATGGCTGATGGCTTGCTCCTCCTGCCTACTTGTGTTGGCCTTGCCTGCTGCCAACTTAGGCCTACTTACAAAATGACCTAATTAAAAAAAAAAATTCCAGATCTACTTTAAATTCCCAATCCACCAGTTTCTGTTGTAATTGTATTATAACTAAGTATAAAGACAAACAAATATACAGAGAGACAGATACATAAGATAGATGTCATGGACGTTCCCGTGGCAGGTACCAGGAGATCGAAGAGACTAGCAACTCGTAGGTTAAATTGACAAGTTCACTGTGGATCTTATTGTGTCTGTGGTATGGTGAATGCCACACCCTTTGCTTCAGGTGATGTTTGTGGGTGATTTGTCTTTCCCATAAGTAGCCGCTTCTCACTCTTGGAGGTGTGGTGTATAGATTTTCTTCCTGCCTTCTAACTAGCTGGTCGGTTGTACTCTGTGGTGCTTCTGGAGTTGCTAGTTTTCTACTTTCAGATAAGTCTTGTCTTTTCTTATTGTTTTGTGTTTGTTATATGTTTGTATCTGGACTTCCATTCATCCACCTGGGGAGGAATGGGTTAGTGGTTACCTGACCTGTCCTGAACCTAAAGTTGCTCTCCCGGATAGATTCTTGGGGGAGTGATAATTTTATTCGGTTCAGGGAAACATGCAAATAGTACTTTAAGTTGCGTCCACACTCATCTGGGGACGAGAGCCAGAGAGTGGGTATGATTATTTTGTTGCTTAAAGGGGACACCCAGTCTTGGGATTTTTCTCTGCCTACCGGATCACAGTCTCTCTAATCAGTAGATGCATTTTTTGGAGATTTAGGTCTCATCTATGATGACCCGGACCGAACCTCCCTGGCCGAGACTAAATTATGCGGCCTGCGTCAGGGAGAGCGTTCGGGGGAGATCTATTGTTTTGAGGTGGGCTATGGATACTGAGTGGAATGATCCATCTCTCCATAGCCAGTTTTGTCAGGGATTATCTGAGAGGCTGAAGGCCTTTCATGAGAATCATGAGTCTTTGGAAGCCGCTATGTCTTTGGCTGTACGTATTGATAGACGCCTGAGAGAGAGATCTAAATGCCCACTCTCTCAGGACGTTCTATTACATAATGTACCGTATTCCTTTGACTCTTTGGGTGAAGAGACTCCTAAGCTTATACCTGGGGAAGAACCCATGCAATTAGGGGAAGCGACTCCGGGATCTGCTTGCAAAAGTAGGAGTCGCAAGCAGGGAGTATGTTTTTTCTGCGGTCAAAGGGGACATTTTGTCAATATATGTCCAGCTGAAAAAAGAGAAACAAAAAGGGGGGTCTAAATCCCATATGACTATCATAGGTGTGAGTGGGGAGTCAGAGAATGTGCATTTGTCCTTTGCTGGTAGTACCTGATTTCTCCTGACTGCTGAGGTGGTGCTAGAGTAAAAAACTTTGGGAATTGAGGTATTTGTCGGGCCGGGGTGAACCTGATTGATGCTCAGTTTGTCCGCATGCACGGGTTATCACCAAGTACATTAAAAAGACATTCCTATATTTGCTATTGATTCTGCCCCTCTTACTCAGTGATGCTTGTCGCGAATTTTGCATGATATCATATATCATAGTAAGAATGGGTGACTTTCATCAAGAAGTTATTTTGTGTTTTGTCTTGGAAGGTCTCCCTGCACCTATGGTTCTGGGTTTACTGTGGTTTACCAAGCATAATCCAACTATCGATTGGCAAGCTAGGCAGATTTTGGATTGGGGGGACAATTGCATTGATATTTGCCTCAATACACCCTTTTCTGTGGTTACTACTAAGGCTGTACCCTCTTTTATATCCGAGTCTGCCAATGTGTTTTCTGAGAGTGGATGTCAGGATTTACCTTCCCATCGGGAATATGATTGCCCTGTCAATCTTATTCCCAGGGCTAAATTGCCTAAATCTAGGTTGTATAATCTTTATGAACCTGAAAGGCAGGCCATGGGAGAATATATTGCCGAAAGTTTGAAGAAAGGGCACATAAGACCTTCCAAGTCTCCAGTGGCTGCAGTTTTTTTTTTTTTGTAAAAAAAAAAGATGGAGGTCTTCGGCCATGTCTGGATTTTCGTGAACTCAATCAGATTACTATCCGTGATTCTTACCCTCTTCCTTTGATTCCCAATTTGTTTAACCAGAATATTGGTGCCAAGTTGTTCTCCAAGTTGGACTTAAGGGGGGCATATTATCTGGTTAGGATCAAGGAAAGGGATGAATGGAAAACGGCTTTTAATACTCCTGAGGGGCACTTTGAGAACCTGGTCATGCCTTTCGGATTGACCAATGCCCCGGCGTACGGCATTCATATTAGGACATCCTCAGACAGCATCCACAACTCCCTCCTCCGTCAGGCAAAACTCCACCCTCCGTCAGCCCAAACTCCCTCCTACCTCAAACGTCAGCCAAATCTCCCTCCTCCCTCATCCAAAACTGCCTCCTCCGTCAGGCAAAACTCCATCAGTCCTCCTCCCTCAGACCAAACTCCCTCCTCCATCAGGCTAAACTCCCTCCTCCATGAGCCCGAACGCCCTCCTACCTCAGACGTCAGCCAAAACTCCCTCCTCCCTCATCAAAAACTCCCTTGTTCCTCAGATGTCAGTTAAAAAATACCTCCTCCATCAGCCCAAACTCCATCAGCCGTCAGGTGTCAGCTCTCAGCCATCAGGGGTCAGACATCAGTTGTCATCCCTCAGCCTATACTCCATTAGCCGTCAGGGGTCAGACATCAGGTGTCAGCCCTCAGCCTAAACTCCATCAGCCATCAGGGGTCAGACATCAGGTGTCAGCCCTCAGCCTAAACTCCATCAGCCATCAGGGGTCAGACATCAGGTGTCAGCCCTCAGCCTAAACTCCATCAGCCATAGTAATAGAATGTAAAATATGTTTACAGCAAGCGCAGGCACCACAGACCATTGTCTTCACACATATATATTATGGACACTAATACAGGCACCAGTACTGGATACAAGTTTCCTTGGTGTATAATGGAGGCACGCCGTGTTCAGCCGCTGACATATACAAGGGCTTCTCTCTAGCACACGTTACATCAGATTTTCGGGTCGATCCCAGTCCAATACATCACAGACTTTCTCAGGTTCCATTTGAAAACCCAAAGATGACAGCAGGTAGCCCAAGAACTGCACCTCGTATACCGCAAAAACACACTTCTCTAATTTTGCATACAATTTATTATTCCTTAGAATCTGTAACACTAGCACACGTTACATCAGCAGCCTCTAGAGACTGGTTCACCTACAAGTGAATGAGATTTCTTTGCTAACAGCAGATGGCTCCGTAGTTCAGTACCTGCTGTCATCTTTGGGTGTTCGAATGGAACCTAAGAAAGTCCGTGATGTATTGGACTGGGATCGACCCGAAAATCTGAAGGCTCTTATGCGGTTTTTAGGTTTCACCAACTATTAGCGAAAATGTATTAAGAATTATTCGACAATAGTAAAACGGTTAACGGACATGACTAAGAAAGGGACGGATGTCTCTGTATGGTCTGATTCGGCGTTGCAAGCCGTTTCTGTGATTAAGGAATGCTTCTCTTCTGCTCCCATATTGGTGCAGCCAGATGTTTCACAACCGTTTATTATGGAAGTGGATGCATCCGAGGTGGGGGTAAGAGCAGTTTTGTCACAGGGCCAATCATCTGGTAAATGGCGACAATGTGCATTTTTCTCGAAAAAACTATCTCCTGCTGAGAAAAATTATGATGTGGGTAACAGAGAGTTGCTGGCCATTAAATTGGCTTTTGAGGAATGGCATCATTGGTTGGAAGGGGCGATTCATCCGAACACAGTATTCACTGATCACAAAAATCTGGCTTATCTGGAGTCAGCAAAATGACTGAAACCAAGACAAGCCAGATGGGCTCTGTTTTTCACCAGATTTAATTTCACTGTCACCTATCGTCCTGGGATTAAGAATGTCAAGGGCGGACGCCTTGTCACATAGTTTCCCTTGAGGTGGTGATTTTGAAAATCTGAGTCCCATACTGTCTAAAGTGGTGGTGATATCCGCCCTCTACCCTGACCTTGAGCTGAAGGTGTTAGAGGCGCAGGGAGATGTACCAGACTCGTGTCCCTCTGGGAATCTATTTGTGCCACCGGAATTGTGTCACAAGGTGTTGAAGGAACATCGTTGTACGGTTCTTACAGGACATCCTTGGGAGTAGGTCCACTGCCAACCTCATATCTCATAGATTCTGGTGGCTGGAGTGGTGTAAGTGTTTGAAGGACTATGTGTCAGCCTGTACTACCTGTGCACGTGCCAAAATACAAAAAGAAAAGTCAGTCCTGTGTCCCAACACGGACAGTTACTTGCGCTGCTGCTGGTCCCGGAGTAGTGTGGTAGGTAATTCAGACTGATTATACAAATAATGAAGGTTTTGGAACCGCGCTGCTTGAGACTATGCCCCCCCGGTCAACAGTGAATAACACAGGGCACCAGCCCCTCTCCTCTTCACCCAAAGGATCCGATCTTCCACAGACCTCCTCCTCTACAGGGTTAAAGAAGATTGGCAGAATAGTGAAGCACCCTTTAGCAAGTTATTTTTTAAAAGGTTTTATTCTACTCACAAGAGTCGGTAGACAAAAAGCATATAGCACAATCAAATCGTCACGTTCCTGCCCGACACGGGTTTCGCTGCCTCGCTTCTTCAGGGGCGATAACTGCGCATGTCCGCAGTGGGGCCCTTTAAATAGCCCAGCTTATCCCATTACATGAGCCGGTATTAGTCCGGATCATATCCCAGATTTTTAAACAACAGTGACAAATCATACATATTAAAATTACCGACAGTAATCTTTTTATACATTCAAAATAGAAATAAAATTAAAAACTAAACAGTTTTCTCTTGCTATTATAAGCTAGTTCACATATACACCCTTTCGGGTTACCGCAGTTCTGTTCTATGGGTACATTTCTTCAGCCTACTCCTAAACATTACTATCCCACATCATAGCATTAACAACCAATATCTTAAATCCCTCAGACTTAACCTACAGTGTTCATAATGCCGTCACCTAGGCTCCGCCCACTCCTGGAACGTCATTCAGGTACTCTCGACCTCGCCTCCTCCCTCCGACGCCCACATCACGATGTACCACCGCCCACTGTGCACGTGCCAAGGTGACACATACTCGACCTTCTGGATCTTTACTTCCATTACCCATTCCGTCAAGAACATGGACTCATGTATCCATGGACTTTATCTCCGTTCTACCTAATTCTTCAGGAAAGACAGTTATTCCGGTGGTAGTTGATCGCTTTAGTAAAATGGTGCATTTTATTGCATTACCCGGCCTACCTAATTCTCAAACCCTTGCACAGGTATTTGTTGACAACATTGTGAAACTTCATGGCATTCCCTCTGACGTGGTCTCAGATCGTGGGACTAAGTTTGTTTCCAGATTCTGGAAGGCGTTCTGTACTCGTCTGGGAATTCAACTGTCCTTTACTTCTGCTTTTCATCCTCAGTCGAAGGGAAAGACAGAGCGCACTAATCAGAGTCTGGAGACTTACTTGTGATGTTTTGTATCTGAGAACCAGGAGGAGTGGTATTCCTTTTTGTCTTTGGTAGAATTGGCCATAAACAATCGTAGTCAGGAGTCCACTGGTGAGTCGCCGTTTTTTGGGTCATATGGATTTCACCCACAGTTTGGCACATTTTCTGGTTCTAATACTTTTGGTATCCCTGAGGAAAAACGTTTTTTGTAATCACTGTCATCGATATGGCAAAAAAATCAAAATAACTTGAAAAATATGGGCAAAAAATATAAACGTGTGGCTGACAGGAAACGTATGAAAGTTCCAGACCTATAGTGCTGCCCATAATTATTCATATAGTTAGCGCCTACAATAACCCAAAAACCGAACCTCACTCCCCAACTTACTGCAACTTGTACAAAAAAAGAGCAAGGATTTAACAAGGTAAAAAAATCTAATTTTATTCATTATAAATCACATGAACATTACAGATGAGACTCAAAAGGGACAGAACATGGAGACTGGGCCACAAAAGGGCTCTGCAATGTGGAGAATCACAATGGGGGATAATGTGACCATATACAGCAGGTAACAGACAATTAACAGAAGCTGAGAATATTGGAGTAGTTGCGGGTGCATTATCCCCCATTGTGATTCTCCACATTGCAGAGCCCTTTTGTGGCCCAGTCTCCATGTTCTGTCCCTTTTGAGTCTCACCTGTAATGTTCATGTGATTTATAATTAATAAAATGAGATTTTTTTACCTTGTTAAATCCTTGCTCTTTTTTTGTACATAATTATTCATACACCTGGCAAATTTTGACTTAAAGTTACTTTTATTCAACCAGCAAGTAATTTTTTGACGGGAAATGACAGGTGTCTCCCAAAAGATAATAAGACGATGTACAAGAGGCATTATTGTGGGAAAAAAAAAAAAACATTTCTCAGCTTTTATTTACATTTAAGCAAAAAGTGTCCAGTCCAAAATTATTTATACCCTTCTCAATAATCAATAGAAAAGCCTTTATTGGTATTACAGCAATCAAACGCATCCAATAATTGCAGACCAGCTTTTTGCATGTCTCTACAGGTATTTTTGCCCATTCATCTTTAGCAATGAGCTCCAAATCTTTCAGGTTGGAGGGTCTTCTTGCCATCACCCTGATGTTTAGCTCCCTCCACAGATTCTCAATTGGATTCAAGTCTGGACTCTGGCTGGGCCACTCCAAAACATTAATGTTGTTGTCTGCTAACCATTTCTTCACCACTTTTGCTGTGTGTTTTGGGTCATTGTCATGCTGAAATGTCCACTGGTGCCCAAGGCCAAGTTTCTCTGCAGACTGCCTGATTGAGAATCCTCATGTATTGCTCTTTTTTCACATTGTCTCGTTTACTGTGATTAGGCTCCCTGGTCCATTGGCTGAAAAACACCCCCAAAGCATTAGGTTCCCACCACCATGTTTGACCATGGGAATCATGTTCTTTGGGTTGAAGGCTTCTCTAAGATCAGCCATTGTGTTGTTTGAGTAGTCTCCAAGGCATTGCTCCCAGTTAGCCAGAATCCTACACTGATGAGGGGCAACACCTCAAAACAGCTGTCTGTGATGGATAACTGGCTTAGGTCTTCCCCGTCACAACATCCTTAAAGCTTGTAAAAGAGCGGGAACTTGACATAGGGGCCACTTAATATGGTGGATTTGGTGATCTCTGTAATGGGGTTACCCCTTTGCTCGGTTTTCCTTCCTTTGAGGAATATCTGGCTTTCACTGTGTTGAAAACCCTTAAATGGGGCTCCACAATTATTTTGCATATTACCATTCATCCATCTGGGGAGGAATAGGTTGTCTCTGGTTCTAACCTCATTCCAGGGCCTTATAGGGATATAAGGGCCTAGGTATACAGCATATGAATATTCCGACCAGCAAAGTCTATTCATATTGATAGGTAGTTAGGGCCCAGATTAGGATTGTTTAGGAGGTGACCTGTTTCTTCACTAGTTTCCAGGCCCAGTTACTGTCCCCCCTTCCCTCCTGTGTTCAGTGTGGAGTTCCCCCCCCTCCACACTGATCGTGACAATAGATTAGATAGATAGATAGATAGATAGATAGATAGAAAGATATGCATTATGCACCTGCACCTTATTTACAGTATATACATTATGGAGACCGGTGATGGTTGGGTCTTTAAACATAGAGGCCAACATAGAGTCAGTTTGGGTTACGTTGCAGTTTGCTAACCATGCAGTAACTCGTGTAGGTGTGATAAATAGACCACCTGGTCAAGTTAAAGAACTAGATGATCTACTAGTTGAAGAAATAGCTAAAATGACAATGAAAGGAGAAGTTATCATTATGGGAGATTTCAATCTTCCAGATATAAACTGGAAAACCAAAATAGCAAGTTCTACCAGGAGTACAGATATTCTAAATTCCCTACTGGGGTTATCTCTACAACAAGTGGTTGAGGAGCCAACCCGGAGGGAGGCCATTTTGGATTTGGTATTCACAAACGGGGATTCGGTATATGATGTCATTGTAGGCGAAACCTTGGGATCTAGTGATCACCAGTCAGTGTGGTTTAATATAAGAACTGTGAAAGAGTCCCACCACACAAAAACAAAAGTTTTAGATTTTAGAAAAACAGACTTTTCAAAAATGAAATTAGTCATAAATGAGTCCTTATCAGACTGGAACGGATTACATGGAGTCCAGGAGAAATGGGACTACTTAAAAGGTGCATTATTGAAGGCAACAGAA
The DNA here is from genome assembly GCF_905171765.1 of Bufo bufo. Taxonomy (NCBI): domain Eukaryota; kingdom Metazoa; phylum Chordata; class Amphibia; order Anura; family Bufonidae; genus Bufo; species Bufo bufo. Next base: position 627,741,450 of record NC_053390.1, read on the forward strand.
AATTGCATTAGACTCGTCAGTAAAAGCAAAAAAAGGAGGAGACCAATGTGGTACTCAGCAGAAGTGGCCCAAATCATTAAAAATAAAAAGCTAGCATTTTGTAATTATAAAAAAACCCAGAGCAATGAAGATAAGGAAATCTACAAGATTAGGCAGAGAGAGGCCAAGCAAGTTATAAGAACTTCTAAAGCGCAGGCAGAAGAAAAACTAGCTCAGTCTATGAAAAAAGGGGATAAGACATTCTTCAGATATATAAATGAAAAAAGGAAATTAAAACAAGGAATAACTAAATTAAAAACAAAGGACGGAAGGTATGTAGAAGAGAATAAAGGGCTAGCCGACTGCCTTAATGAATACTTCTGTTCAGTTTTTACAAAAGAAAAAGGAGAAGGACCTCCACTAGAAAGAATGACTATTAAATCGTTTGATGCATGTATCTTTACAGAGGAAGATGTTCTAAGTTTGCTGTCTAAGGTGAAGACAGATAAGTCACAGGGGCCTGATGAGATACACCCAAAATTATTAAAAGAGCTTAGTGGTGAGCTGGCAAAACCGTTAACAGATTTATTTAACCAATCATTAGTAACAGGAGTCGTCCCGGAAGATTGGAAATTGGCAAATGTCGTGCCCATTCACAAGAAAGGTAGTAGGGAGGAATCGAGCAACTATAGACCAGTGAGTCTGACATCAATAGTAGGCAAATTAATGGAAACCCTATTAAAGGATAGGATTGTGGAACATCTAAAATCCCATGGATTGCAAGATGAAAAACAACATGGGTTTACTTCAGGGAGATCATGTCAAACAAATCTTATAGATTTTTTTGACTGGGTGAATAAAATAATAGACGGTGGAGGTGCAGTAGACATCGCATATCTAGATTTTAGTAAGGCTTTTGACACTGTCCCACATAGAAGACTTATCAATAAACTGCAGTCATTGAGCATGGACTCCCATATTGTTGAGTGGATTAGGCAGTGGCTGAGTGACAGACAACAGAGGGTTGTAGTCAATGGAGAACATTCAAAACAAGGTAATGTTACCAGTGGGGTTCCACAAGGATCTGTACTGGGACCGATTTTGTTTAATATCTTCATAAGTGATATTGCAAAAGGCCTCGCTGGTAAGGTTTGTCTTTTTGCTGATGACACAAAGATATGTAACAGGGTTGATGTTCCTGGAGGGAAACGCCAAATGGAAAAGGATTTAGGAAAACTAGAAGAATGGTCAGAACTCTGGAAACTAAAATTTAATGTGGATAAGTGCAAGATAATGCACCTGGGGCGTAAAAACCCAAGGGCAGAATATAGAATATTTGACACAGTCCTGACCTCAGTATCTGAGGAAAGGGATTTAGGAGTAATTATTTCAGAAGACTTAAAGGTGGGAAGACAATGTAATAGAGCAGCACGAAATGCCAGCAGAATGCTTGGATGTATAGGGAGAGGTATAAGCAGTAGAAAGAGTGAAGTGCTTATGCCGCTGTACAGAACACTGGTGAGACCTCACTTGGAGTATTGTGCGCAGTACTGGAGGCCATATCTCCAGAAGGATATAGATACTCTAGAGAGAGTTCAGAGAAGAGCTACTAAACTAGTACATGGATTACAGGATAAAACTTACCAGGAAAGGTTAAAGGACCTTAATATGTATAGCTTGGAAGAAAGAAGAGACCGAGGGGATATGATAGAAACTTTTAAATACATAAAGGGAATCAACTCGGTAAAGGAAGAGAGCATATTTAAAAGAAGAAAAACTACCACAAGAGGACACAGTTTTAAATTAGAGGGGCAAAGGTTTAAAAGTAATATAAGGAAGTATTACTTTACTGAGAGAGTAGTGGATGCATGGAATAGCCTTCCTGCAGAAGTGGTAGCTGCAAATACAGTGAAGGGGTTTAAGCATGCATGGGATAGGCATAAGGCCATCCTTCATAAAAGATAGGGCCGGGGGCTATCCATAGTATTCAGTATATGGGGCAGACTAGATGGGCCAAATGGTTCTTATCTGCCGACACATTCTATGTTTCTATGTTTCTATAAATCAACTCGCATGTGCAGTGGGCACCATAGCCAATTTGTCTCTTCCATTTCAAACAACAGAGGCCCACGGCTAATGTCCGTGACCGACAATATAGCCTTTAGATGCCGTATTCAAGTGTAATCACGGCAACTAAAGAGTTAAAAGGACCGGCATCCCCATGCGGACATTGGGGATGTTGGTCATTATTTCTAATAGGCTGGGTATTTCTGAATAGACCCAGCGTATTAGAGCTGCAGTTCCTATGTTGGCCAGAAGGTGGCAGGCCAACATAGGATATCAGCATTTAGAAAATTACTATATTCCTTTTGGCAGTATAATAATATTTTATTAAAAGTACTGGACATTGTAGCTTCCTAGAGGGGCTACAAAAAAAATAAGTTTAAAAAGTACCCCCTTTTCCTTAGAATAATAAAAATACATAAATAATGAAAAAATATAAACATTATGGCCATCACCGCATCCAAAAAAACCCTACTGTTAAAAATATTGAATGGCATACCAGAAATAAAGTAGCAAAATGGCTGATTCGCTATTTTTTCATTGCTTCTCTTAACCCAAAAAATTTAATGTGATCAAAAAGACACACACACTCCAAAATAGTATCAATAAAATCTACAGATCATCCCACAAAAAGTGAGCCCCCAAACAGCTCAGTAGACATAGCTATAAAAAAAAGTTATTGGGGACAGAATATGTAAAAAAAAATATAAAATGTCAAAGTTTTTATTTTTTTTCTGTATTGAAACATATCAAACATATACATATGTGATATTGTTGTAATCGTACTGACCCAGAGAATGAAGGGCACAGGTAAGTTTTGTTGCATATTGAAAGCCGTAGGGACAAACCCCATAAAACTGTGGAGAAATTGCATTTTTGTTTTTCAATTCCACCCCATTTGGATTTTTCTTCCTGCTTCCGACTACGTTGTATGCCATAATAAATAGTGGCATTAGAAAGTACAACTTGTCCTGCAAAAAACAAGCCCCAATATGGATATGTGAACCTAAAAATAAAAAAAGTTATAGCTGCAAAAAAACAGGAATAAAAAAGTTAAAACGCAAAAATAAAAAAACTCTGGCATCCCAAGGGTTAATCTTCTTTTGTGTTGTGTATATGTGGGGGAGTGGCATCCCCTGTGAACCTTACACTCCCGCCCATCTACTTTATGCTTTTAATCAGAAGTATCACATACAGTAGCTGGATCCTGAAAGTATAGTAGTAGGACGCACAGGGCTATTGGTCCACCAAACAGGGTGCTCACAGTCCAGTAGTATCACCCCACTACTCAGAAAGGTTTGTATAAGGAATATAGAAAGACTAGGCACACCTAGGAAATTTGGTCACCATGTTTAATAGGATTGATTTGAATTATAAAATGTTTAAAATTACATGTGGTTAAAAATAAATCTAAATGGCATATCAATACACAAGCTGTACTATGGAAATTGATAAATATAGTGCAATAAGTACATCAATTGGTGGAATATAAATAAATATCACCTATGAATAAATAAATAAATAAATATATATATATAGTGCAATGTGTACATCAATTAGTGGAATAAAATAGCAACAATAGCAATAAAAACTTCCTGAATGGAAAAGAATGGGTATAGCAGCGTGGATCCTATATAGCAGCGTGGAAAAAAAAAAAAAAAATAGCAGCATGAATCATATAACAGCGTAGGTATAGCAAATACTTGTAAGTTTGTTATAGCAGCATAAGTCGAATGTAGCAGCGTGGATCAAAGCTGCTGGCAACAAAAGTAACAAATTAGTTCAAAAGTCATGCACAATATCCAGCATAAAATCTTCATTAGCTGCACGCTATGGGAACAAAGTCATTAAGTCAGGGTACCTCCGGGACAATGATGTCCAAACTTTATGCAGCGGCATCCCGCTGTATCACTAGCTTAGCGGCGTCCCGCTAGAAGTAAGTAATGCGACTAATAGAAACTAAGCCGACTCCAATGTCGGAACAGTCTTACCAGTGCTATGAGACCTCCGCCGTCCTGCGGACTTCAGTGAAATGATTTCTTTATGTCCTGCAGGATGTTGATTACCCGCGTTGGTGGATCATTGCACGTGGGCCGGCCGGTTTAGTGGATCGTTGCACGTGGGCCTGCCGGTTTAGATACTGGCTCCGATTGAATACCACCTCTCCCGCTGCGTTTCACATAAATGTTCGGCAATGGTCCTTCACTGGTTCTTTGGTTCTTTGTGGTGCACTCACATTCAAGTGGGGGGTCTGACCAGACGCGTTTCAGGGTTGAGATATCCCCTTCCTCAGTGGTAATCGGACCCCCCAAAAGAAGCCTCTTTTATAACAAAAATCTGTTCAATACAAACACCGGCATGGATCCTATTCCAGAAATGGCCTGGATATTTCTGTCTCCCGTGTATCCCATTTTCTTTTTTGTTAAAACAAGTATCGGATACACTATTTTGTCAATAGCAATCCCCCATCAGTATGTCCATCCATGCAATAATGATTTTGTGGGTGCTTGTTCGATTAATAAATAAAACGCAATTTGTATTCAAGCGGTATCATTGCGTTTATGCTGCGTTTTCACTGCTTACTATAAAAATATTATTCTAAACAGTAAGATTAAAATATAACTCTAAAATATATATCACAATATATTAAATCATTCCCCTAGTTAAAAGGACCACATATTATAAGGTCCTCTAAAGATATAAACATAAACTTATATGAAAGGGTAGTGGCACAATCGTATTAAAAGTAATGGCTCATTAGCCTCAATGGCAGCATGAAGTGTAGATGTTTAAAAGGCAAACAAAGAAAAAATAGTAGGGATTTTGTGTGTATTTGCGATCCTTTGTCAATATGTCAATCCGTTCATTATTACTTTCATGGGTACTTTTTCCTTTATTTTATAATAGATAAAACACAACTTATATTCAAGCAATATCGATGCGTTTTTATTACGTTATCGCTGCTGATTATTTCTAAGAAGTGTATTTCAAATATCTAAAATAATTAAAATGAGGGTCTTGAATGTGTATCACATTATGTTAAAACATTCCCTTGGTTAGGAAAAAATGCATGTTGTGAATAGGAGTTTAAACTGAGAAAATAGAGAAAAAGTAGCAAAAAAAAAGAACTTTATTTGATGAGGTATTTTCCTGCAGATTCCATACATAGTACCCCAATATCTGGATGCAGTGAAGGCCCACCGTCAAGGGGGAAACCCGCCGAGTCAAAATACTCGGTGGGGCTCACCCTCGATGGGAGGCCCCCAACTCGACCCTACAGGAAACCGAATAATTCATATTCCGCATTTAATCCTCCCGTAATCATAGGGTTCTTTTGGTTCTACCAATATACTGCCGTCTGCAGGGGCATTCTATAATATAGATGACGTTCTCTGAAGTACAGGTTAGGAATTCTTTTATATTGTGTTTGAACCCATTTGTTGTCGAGATTATTTCCCTAGTCTGTTTTGCAAAGGATGTCAGTTTGCAATTTCCGCATTGTCCGCATCTGAAAAATCCATTCAGGTTAATCCATTTTTGTAACAACGTATTTTTCTCTATGTCTTCCTTGACAGTTGTTGCTATTTTATTGCCCAGACTGGGTGCCTTGGTAAACACAATCAAGGGTTTGGGTGCAATAGTTGTCCCCACTACTTTATCTTTTTTTATTATATCCCAATGTTTGTGTAGGATACTTTTGGTTTTTCTATGCGCGCTACTGTAAGGTAATATTATTTTCAGTTTATTCTCTTTTTGTTTCTTGCTTGTTTTGTCTCTTTCTATAAAAAATTCTGCTCTCTCCATATTCTTTACTTTATTTAAAGCGAGATCTAAAACCTCTTCAGGATATTCCTTTCTTAAAAATTGTTTCTTTATCCTCTCTGCCTCCAGCTCAAATTGTTCTACTGCCGAACAGTTCCGTTTCAACCTCTGGAATTGGCCCTGAGGAATATTTATGAGCCAACTAGGTAAGTGGCAGCTATTAAACAAGATGTAACTGTTTCGCGTTGAAGGTTTGATATGTGTACAGGTCTTTAATCTGCCGTCATCAACATAAATTTTCAAATCTAAAAATTCCAGGTTTTCCCTGCTATTAACACCCGAAAAATTAAGATTATAGTTGTTATCATTAATAGAGTCTAAAAATATATTAAGTTGTTCAGGTCCTGACCGCCAGATAAAAAACACGTCGTCAATATATCTCTGCCAGAGCACCAGATCCGTCCCCAGTCTGGGGGCCACGATCTGGTCCTCCCACTCGGCCATGAATAGATTTGCATAACTGTGGGCGAACCACGTGCCCATGGCAGTACCCAGAGTTTGCAAGTAAAATACTCCATTAAAATAAAAATAATTATGGGTTAAAATGAGGTCAATGCCTTCAATTAAAAAATCTATCTGTTGTGTGGTTAATCTCCCCTCCTGTGTTAATTGTTTTTTTACAGCTTTCTTTCCTTGTTCGTGGTCAATGACTGTATATAGCGATTGGACATCTAATGAGCCCATTATCCAATGGTCTTCAAACTGTATATTTTCTATTTTTTTAATTTTTTGTTTCGTGTCCTTAACATAAGATGGAATTGTTTTGACCTTAGTTTGAAGTAAATCATCAATGTATTGAGACAAATTAGCCGTTAAGGAGTCAATCCCTGAAACAATGGGACGCCCTGGCAGGTTGTTCTTATCTTTATGTATTTTGGGGATACAATAAAAGACCGGTATCCATGGATATTTATTTAGTATAAAATCATGTTAGTCATTATTTAAAATCTCACTGTCTTTCCCCTTTTTACAAAAATTTTCTAAGTGAATATAAAATTGGTCGGTTGGATCCTTTAGCAGTTTTTGATATGTACTGGTATCTGACAGTTGTCGTAAACATTCTGCGTTGTACTTTTCTATGTCTTGAATTACTATTGATCCTCCCTTATCCGCCGAGCGAATTACAATATTTTTCTCTTTTTGTAAAAGTTTCAGTGCCGCAATTTCCCTTTGTGTCAGGTTATTACGTTTATATTTAGTATCATTCTTAATTCTTTTTATGTCTTTCATCACGCACTCCTTAAAAGTGATCATCTCCTGGCTTAATTCGTTTCGCGGATATTTTTTGGACTTATTTTTAAGGGTGGTGTGGATAAACAAATCATTGTGATTAATAACATTAGTTTCTCGATTCAGTGGGTTTTTAAAAAAATATTTCTTCAGGCATAACTTTCTTATAAATTTTTCCACCCCAATGAAGGTTTCAAACTTATTCAGGGATTTTGTGGGTGCAAATTTGAGGCCTTTATTCAATAGTTGGTTCTGGGTGTCTAGCAGAGTAACAGAGCTCAAGTTTATAATAGCATCATTAGTGACTAAAGGTGATGTTATCTGTGGTAATAATGTATTTTTTCGTATACCTCTTCTTGTCTTCCTCTTTCTAATTTGTGGTGTCTCGTCCTGTGATAGTGGTTGTGATTGTGATAATTGTCGTGTGAGTTGTGGGTTTCTCTTATTGTAGGTGTTCTGTGTGCGTGTTAAACATTCTGTGTTTTGTTCCTCAGGTTGTACTGGTGATCCGTGTGAGTGTTTTTTTGTGTGGTTTGTGTCCTCAATGGGGGTGATCTCTGTCTTATTTGTGTTCGGTGATGTGGTGGGGTGCGGTCTAAAAAATGATCTCTTTCTTCCAGAACTTCAAATCTATTGTGCGTAGGTATGTTAAAGTTGCCTTTCATCATTGGTTCCTTTTCACTAATTATTCCATCCTGTCTAATACCGTTGGATGCCTCCGCTTCCAATGTGTGTTCTACTCCTCCTTCCCTATTTGTTTCATCTCTTTCAATTACTCCTCTTCTCTTATAATTTAATTTTTTCACATTTTTTTCTATTATCTCTCATTCTATTCTGTCTAAACAGTTGCATACTTTGGTCTGTAGTGTATTAAATTCCTCATTTTTGGTTATTTTATCCACTACTATTTTCAGGTCAGAAATCTGTTTAGTGGTTTCCTCCAATATTTCTAAACGTCTTTTTATTATCAATTTTGTGCATGCCACTGATTGTTCATGCAATAGGTTCTCCTATTCTTTGTTGAACTCAATATTGCATAAGTCTTGTGCTGGGATTTTATTTATAGTTAAACCTTTAGGGATTTTATTAATTTCAATACATCTTCTCAATGTTTTCACCTCCCACCGTTGTTTTAGTTGGCGGATCAGTAGTATTTCCAATTCTCAAAAAAATACTATTGATGCATAAGTCATCGCTCATAGAGTCTGTATGAGTATTATCGAAGAGGAAACTTTCTACTTTTTGTTTTTTGGTTTCCATGTGATCCCAAATGTCCATGGTGAGCCAATAGTCCGTGCAGTCCACTAGGGTGAAAAAATGATGAACAACTGAAAGTATGGTAGTAGGACGCACAGGGCTATTGGTCCACCAAACAGGGTGCTCACAGTCCAGTAGTATCACCCCACTACTCAGAAAGGATTGTAAAGGAATATAGAAAGACTAGGCACACCTAGGAAATTTGGTCACCATGTTTAATAGGATTGATTTGAATTATAAAATGTTTAAAATTACATGGGGTTAAAAATAAATCTAAATGGCATATCAATACACAAGCTGTACTATGGAAATGGATAAATATAGTGCAATAAATACATCAAATGGTGGAATATAAATAAATATCACCTATGAATAAATATATATATATATATATATACAGTATAGTGCAATGTGTACATCAATTAGTGGAATAAAATAACAACAATAGCAATAAAAACTTCCTGAATGGAAAAGAATGGTATAGCAGCGTGGATCCTATATAGCAGCGTGGGAAAAATATATAAATAGCAGCATGAATCATATAACAGCGTAGGTATAGCAAATACTTGTAAGTTTGTTATAGCAGCATAATTCAAATGTAGCAGCGTGGATCAAAGCTGCTGGCAACAAAAGTAACAAATTAGTTCAAAAGTCATGCACAATATCCAGCATAAAATCTTCATTAGCTGCACGCTATGGGAACAAAGTCATTGGGTCAGGGTACCTCCGGGAAAACGATGTCCAAACTTTATGCAGCGGCGTCCCGCTAGAAGTAAGTAATGAGACTAATAGAAACTAAGCCGACTCCAATGTCGGAACAGTCTTACCAGTGCTATGAGACCTCCGCCGTCCTGCGGACTTCAGTGAAATGATTTCTTTATGTCCTTCAGGATGTTGATTACCCGCGTTGGTGGATCGTTGCACGTGGATCCTACTTTTCCCAGAAACTTGTAGGACAAAAGCCCAGGAGAGGCATGTGTTAGAAGCCACGTTGTCGATGGTAGATGTGACCGACATATTTTTTATATAATATGTGCAAGGAGCTTCTACTTTTCATATAGTAAGTATAGCAGTAATGCAGTTTACTTTTTTATATATATACCAGCAGTGTGCTGCTACTAGTTTTATTTTCTTTTGTTAGATAGATAGATAGATAGATAGATAGATGTGAAGTAATTTTTTTAAATCATTTTCCTTAGCGCAGTTGATTCATTAGGTGCATATATCTTCATATCATATTTCAGGTACAGAATTGTTCAAAATATGCCACAATACATGTCACTTAAGACATTGTGCATGTTCATACCCAAATGTAAAGTAAGGCTCAGTGAACTGGAATTTATCATGACTGTCAAGACAAATTGAATCATGCCTAGATAAATATGAAAAATGTCAGCTTAAAAAGAACCTGGCATTGTGAGTTTACAGTTCACAAAAGTTGGTGCATTAGCAGTTCTCCAATAGAAGATGTACTGAAGTAACAAAAATACATAGCTTACATAGAAATATAGGAGTATAACCATTATTAAGTACAAGAGTGCATTTTAACATCTAATTAGTATTTAGTTCATGTGTCCAATGAGATTTATTTGTATTCTTTGTTATTATTTACATAACTATTAAGTCATATAGGGTATAGGCATCAAAATCTGTAAAATAATTATTCCCTGTCTCCAGCTCAAAATAACAAAAAAGTTTCAATTCTGTAAGTTATCACAGAGAGCCAAAAAATGGGACTCGTATGGGTACTGCTATTCACATTTATTAAATGTGCATAAAACTTGTTTCAGGACTGGACTAGTCCCTTCCTCAGGTCCAGTAACTAAACGTATTGTTTTATTTGCATTTAAAAAATGGATTAAGAAGTAATATTAATCCTTAAAACACCTATTGCATAGCAATGCCTCTACTAGTCCCTTTTTGGCTCTATGTGACAAACTTAAAATTCTGGATTTCCTCTCCAAAAGAGCAACAGAGCAGCAACCTCCCCTTATTTGTATCTTCTGCTTGTTAATTTGTTGTGTCTTGAGCTCAACGACATAAGGTGAATGGTATCAACATGTACCCCTATCCTCAGATGTTCAAGCTACTTTGTGTGCGCTGTTTGTGTTCATTTACGAACAAACTTCACCTTTTAAAAAAACATCATCTTCTTCACTAGAGATGGTGTCACGGGGCGCGGGCGATGCGCACCGCAGTGCAGATGGTGCCCTGGCTCTGAACAGGAGCGAGGACACGTGCAGCATCCTCGTCTCCTAGGTGATGGGGAGCTGGACAGACCCGGCCGTGCACGTCTCCTCAGCGTGGCCGGCGTCCTCGGTCCCTCCAGCAACCAGATGGGCACTCGGTGCTCAGCCTTTTGCAGCAGGGCGAGTCATGTGACTTGTCATGTGACTCCTGTTAATCAGTATTTAAACAGGCAGCCTGCTGGCCACAGGTTGCCTGTTATTTAGGTTCCTGCTGTGAATTTGCATTACCTGGCGTACTTACCTTCTACTATTTCCTGACGATCCTCTGCCTGCTCATTGTGTACTTTGCTGCTCCCCTGGAATTCTGACCCCGGCTTCCTCCTGACGATCTTCTGCTGACTCATTTGGTACTTCTCGACTCTCCTGGAATTTATGACCCTGGCTTCTCTTGACTATTCTCTGCTTGCTCCATTTGTACTTTGTTGCTCTCCTGGTATTGACTCGGTCCATTCACGTTCTGTTGTTTGTCTGGTCTGTCCTCCCAGCACTTATTCCAAGCTAGGGATTGCCTTCCAGTTGTCCCCTGTCATTAGGACTTGTGAGGCAAGTAGACAGGGCCAGGGGTGAGGGTGGAGCACAGTGGTCACTTTCCTCCCCCCTGTGTGTGTGTGTACGCGACCATTACAGATGGCCTTGCATTGTGCCGAACTTTGAACCATGACACATCCATCAGGTGGGACAGGACAGCCAATTGAGACATTTCAGCACATGGACACAAACACTACCCTATAAATAAACCCAATCTGGCCGCCATTTTACATTCTGTGTTTTGCCAGTGTAGGGAGAGGTTGCTGTGTGGAGCAGGGACAGGCTGTTAGGGACACCAAACGCTAGCTAATAGGGCCACAAAAGTCCTTTTAAGGACTGGTATAGGTGTGCTATTGATAGCTGTGACATACTGAGGGGTGTGATATACTTATAATATACTTTCTAACATAGAAAGTATATTATAGTGCATTTGTATTGTGCAGCAGTTGTGTGTGGTTCTGCTGCGATACTGCAGCTAGATAGAGGGACAAACGCTATTAAAATAACTAATTGCAACTGTTGTGATATACCTGTTGCCCCAAAATAACTGATTAAGAGGTGTGATATACCTGCTTCCACAAAATACTGATTGAGGGGTGTGATACACTGGCTTCCACAAAATATTGATTAAGGCCTGTGATATACCAGCTTCCATCAAATATTGATTAATGGGTTTGATATACCAGCTTCCAGCAAATACTCATTAAGGGGTTCTATATACCTGTTTCCACAAAATACTGATACAGGGGGTTGATATACCAGTTTACACCAAATATTGATTGAGGCCTGCGATACACCAGCTTTCACCAAATACTGATTAAGGGGTTTGATATACCAATTTCCAAAAATACTCATTAGGGTTTCTATATACCTGTTTCCACAAAATACTGATAGAGGGGATTGATATATCGGCTTCCACCAAATATAGATTGAGGCCTGCGATACACCGGCTTTCACCAAATAATGATTAAGGGGTTAGATATACTGGCTTCCAGCAAATACTCATTAAGGAGTTCTATATACCTATTTTCACAAAATACTGATAGAGGGGATTGATATGCAGCTTTCTACCAAATATTTATTGAGACCTGCGATGCAGCAGCTTCCACCAAATATTGATTAAGGGGTTTGATATGCCAGATACCAGTAAATACTCATTAAGGCGTTCTATATACCTGTTTCCACAAAGTACTGATAGAGGAGATTGATATACCAGCTTCCACCAAATATAGATTGAGGCCTGCGATACACCAGCTTCCACCAAATATTGATTAAGGGGTTTGATATACCAGATTCCAGAAAATACTCATTAAGGCGTTCTATATACCTGTTTCCACAAAATACTGATATAGGGGGTTGATATACCAGCTTCCACCAAATATTGATTGAGACCTGCGATACACCAGCTTCCACCAAATATTGATTAAGGGGTTTAATATACCAGATTCCAGAAAATACTCATTAAGGGGTTCTATATACCTGTTTCCACAAAATATTGATACAGGGGATTGATATACCGGCTTCCACCAAATATAGATTGAGGCCTGATATACACCGGCTTCCACGAAATATTGATTAAGGGGTTAGATATACCAGCTTCAAGCAAATACTCATTAAGGGGTTCTATATACCTGTTTCCACAAAATACTGATAGAGGGGATTGATATACCGTCTGTCGCCAAATATTGATTAAGGCCTGTGATACACCAGCTTCCACCAAATATTGATTAATGGGTTTGATATGCCAGATTCTAGCGAATACTCCTTAAAGGGTTTCTATATACCTATTTCCACAAAATACTGATATAGGGGGTTGATATACTAGCTTCCACCAAATATTGATTGAGACCTGCTATACACCAGCTTCCACCAAATATTGATTAAGGGGTTTAATATACCAGATTCCAGAAAATACTCATTAAGGGGTTCTATATACCTGTTTCCACAAAATATTGATACAGGGGATTGATATACCAGCTTCCACCAAATATAGATTGAGGCCTGCGAAACACCAGCTTCCACCAAATATTGATTAAGGGGTTTGATATACCAGCTTCCAGCAAATACTTATTAAGGGGTTCTATATACCTGTTTCCACAAAATACTGATAGATGGGATTGTTATACCGGCTTCAACCAAATATTGATTGAGGCCTGCGATAACACAGCTTCCTCCAATTATTGATTGAGGGGTTTGATATGCCAGCTTTCAGTAAATACTCATTAAGGGGTTCTATATACCTGTTTCCACAAAATACTGATGGAGGAGATTGATATACCGGCTTCCACAAAATATAGATTGAGGCCTGCGATACACCAGCTTCCACCAAATATTGATTAAGGGGTTTGATATAACAGCTTCCAGCAAATACTCATTAAGGGGTTCTATATACCTGTTTCCACAAAATACTAATAGAGGGGATTGAGATACAGGCTTCCACCAAATACAGATTGAGGCCTGCGATACACCAGCTTCCACCAAATATTGATTAAGGGGTTTGATATACCAGATTCCAGAAAATACTCATTAAGGCGTTCTATATACCTGTTTCCACAAAATACTGATATAGGGGGTTGATATACCAGCTTCCACCAAATATTGATTGAGACCTGCGATACACCAGCTTCCACCAAATATTGATTAAGGGGTTTAATATACCAGATTCCAGAAAATACTCATTAAGGGGTTCTATATACCTGTTTCCACAAAATATTGATACAGGGGATTGATATACCGGCTTCCACCAAATATAGATTGAGGCCTGATATACACCGGCTTCCACGAAATATTGATTAAGGGGTTAGATATACCAGCTTCAAGCAAATACTCATTAAGGGGTTCTATATACCTGTTTCCACAAAATACTGATAGAGGGGATTGATATACCGTCTGTCACCAAATATTGATTAAGGCCTGTGATACACCAGCTTCCACCAAATATTGATTAATGGGTTTGATATGCCAGATTCTAGCGAATACTCCTTAAAGGGTTTCTATATACCTATTTCCACAAAATACTGATATAGGGGGTTGATATACCAGCTTCCACCAAATATTGATTGAGACCTGCTATACACCAGCTTCCACCAAATATTGATTAAGGGGTTTAATATACCAGATTCCAGAAAATACTCATTAAGGGGTTCTATATACCTGTTTCCACAAAATATTGATACAGGGGATTGATATACCAGCTTCCACCAAATATAGATTGAGGCCTGCGAAACACCAGCTTCCACCAAATATTGATTAAGGGGTTTGATATACCAGCTTCCAGCAAATACTTATTAAGGGGTTCTATATACCTGTTTCCACAAAATACTGATAGATGGGATTGTTATACCGGCTTCAACCAAATATTGATTGAGGCCTGCGATAACACAGCTTCCTCCAATTATTGATTAAGGGGTTTGATATGCCAGCTTTCAGTTAATACTCATTAAGGGGTTCTGTATACCTGTTTCCACAAAATACTGATGGAGGAGATTGATATACCGGCTTCCACCAAATATGGATTGAGGCCTGCGATACACCAGCTTCCACCAAATATTGATTAAGGGGTTTGATATAACAGCTTCCAGCAAATACTCATTAAGGGGTTCTATATACCTGTTTCCATAAAATACTAATAGAGGGGATTGAGATACAGGCTTCCACCAAATACAGATTGAGGCCTGCGATAAACCAGCTTCCACCAAATTTTGATTAAGGGGTTTGATATACTGGCTACGAGCAAATACTCATTAAGTTGTTCTATATACCTGTTTCCACAAAATACTAATAGAGGGGATTGATATACCAGCTTCCACCAAATATTGATTGTTTTCTGCGATACACCAGCTTCCACCAAATATTGATTAAGGGGTTTGATATACCAGATTCCAGAAAATACTCATTAAGGCGTTCTATATACCTGTTTCCACAAAATACTGATATAGGGGGTTGATATACCAGCTTCCACCAAATATTGATTGAGACCTGCGATACACCAGCTTCCACCAAATATTGATTAAGGGGTTTAATATACCAGATTCCAGAAAATACTCATTAAGGGGTTCTATATACCTGTTTCCACAAAATATTGATACAGGGGATTGATATACCGGCTTCCACCAAATATAGATTGAGGCCTGATATACACCGGCTTCCACGAAATATTGATTAAGGAGTTAGATATACCAGCTTCAAGCAAATACTCATTAAGGGGTTCTATATACCTGTTTCCACAAAATACTGATAGAGGGGATTGATATACCGTCTGTCACCAAATATTGATTAAGGCCTGTGATACACCAGCTTCCACCAAATATTGATTAATGGGTTTGATATGCCAGATTCTAGCGAATACTCCTTAAAGGGTTTCTATATACCTATTTCCACAACATACTGATATAGGGGGTTGATATACCAGCTTCCACCAAATATTGATTGAGACCTGCTATACACCAGCTTCCACCAAATATTGATTAAGGGGTTTAATATACCAGATTCCAGAAAATACTCATTAAGGGGTTCTATATACCTGTTTCCACAAAATATTGATACAGGGGATTGATATACCAGCTTCCACCAAATATAGATTGAGGCCTGCGAAACACCAGCTTCCACCAAATATTGATTAAGGGGTTTGATATACCAGCTTCCAGCAAATACTTATTAAGGGGTTCTATATACCTGTTTCCACAAAATACTGATAGATGGGATTGTTATACCGGCTTCAACCAAATATTGATTGAGGCCTGCGATAACACAGCTTCCTCCAATTATTGATTAAGGGGTTTGATATGCCAGCTTTCAGTAAATACTCATTAAGGGGTTCTATATACCTGTTTCCACAAAATACTGATGGAGGAGATTGATATACCGGCTTCCACCAAATATAGATTGAGGCCTGCGATACAACAGCTTCCACCAAATATTGATTAAGGGGTTTGATATTTGGGCTTCCATAAAAAACTCATTAAGGGGTTCTCTATACCTTTTTCCACAAAATAATGATAGAGGGGATGGATATACTGGCTTTCACAAAATATTGATTGAGGCCTGCAATACACCAGCTTCCACCAATAATTGATTAAGGGGTTAGATATACCAGCTTCCAGCAAAAACTCATTAAGTGGTTCTATATACCTGTTTCCACAAAATACTGATAGAGGGGATTGATATACCGGCTTCCACCAAATATTGATTAAGCGGTTTGATATACCAGCTTCTATCAAATACTCACTAAGGGGTTCAATATACCTGTTTCCACAAAATACTGATATAGGGGACTGACATACCGGCTTCCACCAAATATAGATTGAGGCCTGCGATACTCCGGCTTCCGCCAAATATTGATTATAGCTTGCAGCAGTCTCAAAGTGCAGCATTACTAAGTGCATCTGAGATATTCAGGAGACTAACTTAGAGCTTTTATGCTGTAGCAGAACTTCAGCTGTGTTTTTGGTGGCTACTCAGACACTGTGCTTCAAAACAGGTAAGGAATTTGTTAGACAGATTTTTGCTATTGTCTCATTGCAAATGAGCATAGGGTGATTAAGGTGTTAAATTTGTTGTTGGGGAGGAGCTTTTGTGGGAGTGTGTGTATATATAGCAACATAGCATTAGCTTGCCTAATTATAGCTTGCAGCATTCTCAAAGTGCAGCATTACTAAGTGCATCTGAGATATTCAGGAGACTAACTTAGAGCTTTTCCACTGTAGCAGAACTTCAGCTGTGTTTTTGGTTTGCAGGAGATACTCAGGAGGTAATCTGGAGGTGAATACAATCTAAAAAAGTAAGATTTGTTTGTTTAAAATCTTTCCCCTCTTTAAAATGGCAGACCTGGTTCTGCGCAGGAATTGTTGAGCTTTTATTTCAGGTTCCACTCTTCAGAGGTTTGGATGCTGTCTGATCTGTAGACAGCTCTCCATAATGCAGCAGGAAATTGCATTTTTGAAATCTGAGATTTGTAAATTAACTGTTAAACAAACTTAGGCTGGGAACGTTGCAATGCCACTGCCACAGAGGCCCCCTAAAAATGAAAGATGGGTTACTGCAGGTTCTGGTAGACTGAGAGTTGTTGATAGAAGACCTGTCCCACAGTCTGTGGCTCTCCATAATTCATTTACTGCACTTTCAGAGCGCAAGAGCAACATGGAGGGTGGCTCAGGCACAGTGGGTGAGGAACAATTATCTCCTATGCCTAAAGTATGCAAGACTGAAGCCAAAAACAAAATGGAGAAGGTGAGGACTGATAGTAAGCAGCTGTTGGTGGGCGATTCTATCATAAGAGGTGGGAAAAATGGTTTTGTGAGATGTCTCCCTGGTGCTACCGCTAGCAGGGACAGACGACACATTTTTAATATTGTTATGCAAGCAAAGCAGGAAAGGGAGGTGGATGTTATTGTCCATCTTGGGACAAATGATCTGGCTTGCAATGAGGTTTCAAAGGTGAAGGAAGCTTTTCACACACTTGGTAATGATATACGGAAGGTTGCAACGACTGTTTCATTCTCTGCAGTTTTGCCTGTGCATAACCTTCAGCATGACAGGAAGATGCACATTAAGGAATCCAATGTATGGCTTGGTGAATGGTGTCTGAACCAAGGGTTTGTCTACAAATGCTTGCAAATTAGGGAAAAAGATCAATAAACTTGAGTCTATGATGGCATCTGAGAATATAGATTTAGTGGCTGTTACTGAAAAATGGTTCAATGGGAGTATTGACTGGGATATAACAATACCAGGGTTCTCTCTATATAGGAAAGACAAAAAAGTCAAGAAAGGGGGAGGGGTGGCCCTGTATGTAAAAGATAGCATAAAATCTAATTTAATACAAGTTAGAGAGACCAATTTAGAGTCAGTTTGGGTTACGTTGCAGCTTGATAATCATAAGGTAACTTGTGTAGGTGTGATATATAGACCACCTAGCCAAGTCAAAGAATTAGATGATCTACTAGTAAAGGAAATAGCCAAAATGACATTGAAAAGGGAAGTTATCATTATGGGAGACTTTAATCTTCCTAATGTAAACTGGAAAACTAAAATAGCTAGTTCTGCCAGGAGTACAGATATTCTAAATTCCCTACTGGGATTATCTCTACAGCAAGTAATGGGGGAGCCAACCCGGAAGGAGGCCATTTTAGATTTAGTATTCACAAATGGGAATTTGGTATCTGATATTATTGTAGGGGAAACCTTGGGATCTAGTGATCACCAGTCAGTGTGGTTTACTATAAGTACAGTGACTGAGTCACACCACACAAAAACAAAAGTTTTAGATTTTAGAAAAAACTAATTTTCTAAAATTAGATTAGAGGTATACGAGTCCCTATCAGATTGGAACAGTTTCAACGGAGTCCAGGAGAAATGGGACTACTTAAAAGTGCACTATTGAAGACAACAGATACAGTGGGATGCGAAAGTTTGGGCAACCTTGTTAATCGTCATGATTTTCCTGTATAAATCGTTGGTTGTTACGATAAAAAATGTCAGTTAAATATATCATATAGGAGACACACACAGTGATATTTGAGAAGTGAAATGAAGTTTATTGGATTTACAGAAAGTGTGCTATAATTGTTTAAACACAATTAGGCAGGTGCATAAATGTGGGCACTGTTGTCATTTTATTGATTCCAAAACCTTTAGAACTAATTATTGGAACTCAAATTGGCTTCGTAAGCTCAGTGACCCCTGAACTACATACACAGGTGAATCCAATTATGAGAGAGTATTTAAGGGGGTTAATTCTAAGTTTCCCTCCTCTTTTAATTTTCTCTGAAGAGTAGCAACATGGGGGTCTCAAAACAACTCTCAAATGACCTGAAGACAAAGATTGTTCACCATCATGGTTTAGGGGATACAGAAAGCTGTCTCAGAGTTTTCATCTGTCTGTTTCCACAGTTAGGAACATATTTTACATTGTTGGATCTTAACAAGGTTCCAAGTAGAGCATCTACATGCAACAAGAAGAAATGATAGTGAGACAAAACATTTTTTGAGCATTCAATTAATTGAAAATAACGAATTAACTGAAACAGGCTGTTTTTCAGCTGATCAAAATTTTAGGACTACATGCCTTTAAAAGGCCAAATCTGTGCAAAGATGTGGATTCATTGTCATTTTCTGTCAGGTAGTCACACGATGTGATGGCAAAAGCCAAAAAACTCCCCCTTTTTGAACGTGGTCGGGTTGTTGAACTGCATAAGCAGGGTCTCTCACAGACAGACAGTCATTTGGAATTTCTTAAATGATCCTGAGGGTGGTTATGGAACAAAAAAGTCAAGTGGAAGACTCAAAAAAATTTCATCAGCACTGAGCCGGAGGATCCAATTGGCTGTCCGTCAAGACACTGGACGATCCTCGACCCAAATTAAGGCCCTTAATGGTTCTGACTGCAGCCCCATAACCATCAGACGGCATCTGAGATTGAAGGGCTTCAAAAACAAAAAACATCTTCAAACACCACAGAACTGCTCGTTTGGACTTTGCAAGAGAGCACCAAACATGGGACATTCAAAGGTGGAAGAAAGTTTTATTCTCTGATGAGAAAAAATGTAACCTTGATGGTCCTGATGGTTCCCAACTTTACTGGCATGACAAGCAGATCCCACCTGAGATGTTTTCTACGCGCCACAGTGGAGGGGGCGCCATAATGGTCTGGGGTGCTTTTTCCTTCAGTGGAACAATGGAGCTTAAGGAAGTGCAGGGGCGTCAAACAGCCGCTGGCTATGTCCAGATGTTGCAGAGAGCATTCCTCATGACTGAGGGCCCTCGTCTGTGTGGTAACGACTGGGTTTTTCAACAGGACAACGCTACAGTACACAATGCCCACAGGACAAGGGACTTCTTCCAGGAGAATAGCATCACTCTTTTGGCCCATCCTGCGTGTTCCCCTGATCTAAATCCAATTGAGAACCTTCGGGGATGGATGGCAAGGGAAGTTTACAAAAATGGACAACAGTTCCAGACAGTAGATGGCCTTCGTGCGGCCGTCTTCAGCACTTGGAGAAATGTTCCCACTCACCTCATGGAAACGCTTGCATCAAGCATGCCGAAACGAATTTTGGAAGTGATAAACAATAATGGCGGAGCTACTCATTACTGAGTTCATGTTTGGAAGTTGGATTTCTGTTTTGGGGGGGTTTAGTTTTTTTTGGGAGGTGTGGTCCTAAACTTTTGATCAGCTGAAAAACAGCCTGTTTCAGTTTATTCGTTGTTTTCGTTAAATTGAATGCTCAAAAAATGTTTTGTCTCACTCCCATTTCTTCTTGTTGTATGTCGAAGCTCTACTTGGAACGTTGCTAAGATCCAGCCATGCTAAATATGATTTTTTGCCATTTTTCAAGTGGTCTTAAACTTTTGATCAGGACTGTATATGAGTGCCATATGACAAACTGCTATTTATATAAAAGACAGCATGGGTTTACTTCAGGGAGATCATGTCAAACTAATCTTATTGGCTTTTTTGATTGGGTGACTAAAATAATAGATGGCGGAGGTGCAGTAGACATCGCTTATCTAGACTTTAGTAAGGCTTTTGATACTGTCCCACATAGAAGGCTTATCAATAAATTACAGTCTTTGTGCTTGGACTCAGATATTTTTGAATGGATTTGGCAGTGGCTGAGAGACAGACAACAGAGGGTTGTAGTCAATGGAGTATATTCAGACCATGGTCTTGTTACCAGTGGGGTACCTCAGGGGTCTGTTCTGGGGCCCATATTGTTCAATATCTTTATCAGCGAAATTGCAGAAGGCCGCGATGGTAAGGTGTGTCTTTTTGCTGATGACAAAAAGATTTGTAAATAGGGTTGATGTTCCTGGAGGGATACATCAAATGGAAAAGGATTTAGGAAAACCAGAGAAATGGTCAAAAATCTGGCAACTAAAATTTTATGTTGATAAGTGCAAGATAATGCACCTGGGGCGTAAAAACCCAAGAGCAGAATATAAAATCAGTGATACAGTCCTAACCTTAGTATCTAAGGAAAGGGATTTAGGGGGGATTATTTCAGAAGACTTAAAGGTAGGCAGACAATGTCATAAAACAGCAGGAGATGCTAGCAGAATGCTTAGGTGTATAGGGAAAGGCATTACCAGTAGAAAGAGGGAAGTGCTCATGCCGCTCTCCAGAGCACTAGTGAGACCTCATTTGGAGTATTGTGCGCAGTACTTGAGACCATATCTCCAGAAGGATATTGATATTTTGGAGAGAGTTCAGAGAAGAGCTACTAAACTATTACATGGATTGCAGGATAAAACTTACCAGGAAAGATTAAAGGACCTTAACATGTATAACTTGGAAGAAAGACGAGACAGAGGGGATATGATAGAAACTTTTAAATACATAAAGGGAAAATAGGAGAGAATATTTAAAAAAAGAAAAACTGCTACAAGAGGACATAGTTTTAAATTAGAGGGGCAAAGGTTTAAAAGTAATATTAGGAAGTATTAGTTTACTGAGAGAGTAGTGGATGCATGGAATAGCCTTCCTGCAGAAGTGGTAGCTGCAAATACAGTGAAGGAGTTTAAGCATGCATGGGATAAACATAAGGCCATCCTTCATATAAGATAGGGCCAGGGGCTATTCATAGTATTCAGTATATTGGGCAGACTAGATGGGCCAAATGGTTCTTATCTGCCGACACATTCTATGTTTCTATGTTTCTAAGTGGTCTGATATACCAGCTTCCATCAAATATTGATTAAGACTTGCAATATACCTGCTTCCACAAATATTGCTTTTCTATAGGGACTTTGTCACAGGGTCATTTTGAAAATAACAGGCAGAGGAAGAGGCAGGCCATTCCGCAGGGTTGGTAGGGGTCGGGCAGGTACAGCAGGCCTGAGTCTAAGTGGTAAGTTGGAGAAGATGCGTGCGATTACGTCAAAGGACGCACCAGAGTTGGTTAAGTGGCTTCCGCTTCTGCACCCTCCTCATTCTCTGTTCTGCGCACCCCCAAAGACACCACCACCACCACAGCCCCTCCACTCGAGTCAGAGGAATTATTTTCCTATCCATTCCCAAAGCTTACTGATGCACAGCCATTCTTGGCATCGGATCAGGAAGAGGAGGTAGCAACGGCCGCCACCCAGCACTCTGTCAACATTACCCAGATCAGCCCAATGTCGGAGGTCTCCGCTGTTTCTGCCTACTCCGATATCTCTAATGTCAGTGGTGGTGAAGGTGACGATGATGA
The DNA here is from genome assembly GCF_905171765.1 of Bufo bufo. NCBI lineage: Eukaryota > Metazoa > Chordata > Amphibia > Anura > Bufonidae > Bufo > Bufo bufo. The sequence continues at coordinate 627,763,768 of NC_053390.1, forward strand.
CGTGTCAATGGATGTCATGTGGGTGCCCACAAGAAAGGAAAAGGAGGGGAGTTCAGAGGGAGAGACAGAGCAGCAGATAGGGGGTAGAAGGAGGAGAAGCAGGCAGAGCTTGCAGTTCACGGGGGGCAAAAAGCAGACTGCAAATGTATCTGGAGCGAGCCAACCACCATGCACGGTCACATCTGGCGTCCCAGGACGCCGGCACATGGCTCCGCAGTGTGGGCTTTTTTAAACGTGTCAGCCATCTGCAGCCTGTGCTGTCAATGCATAAGTCGCGGTAAGCCCAACACTCACCTAGGAATGACCACCTTAACAAGGCACCTGGCCTCCCATCAACGAGCCCAGAGGGAGCAACACCATCAGAACCCACAAAGCCTCACTCCCGGCACTCCACGTCCTGCCTTTTCGCCTTCTCCATCTCCTTTCTCCTCCCATCTGTCTTCCACTCCACTTTCCACCGTGCAGGTCGTTGCGTTTATCTGGCAAAAGGCAGGCTTCCGTGGCCCAAATGTTTGAACGTAAAAAGTTGATGACGCCGAATAACCCTCTTGCCCAATGGCTGACCGCCGGCTTGTCGGTACTGCTAGCCCGCCAACTACTGCCATATAAACTGGTGGACTCAGAGGCCTTTAGAAAATTTGTTGCCATTGGCACACCGCAATAGAAGGTCCCCGGAAGGAAATATTTCTCCCAGAAAGGCATCCCAGAGCTATATGGCCATGTTCAGTGGAAAGTGAATGTATCTCTGGCACACAGTGTCGGTGCCAAGATACATTTGACCACAGACACGAGGTCTAGCAAACACGGGCAGAGAAGGTGGATAACTTTCACTGCCCACTGTTTGAACCTTCTGACGGCTGTCAAGCATGCAACCCATGGCACCCGTGTATATTTGGTGTTACTGCCACGGATTGCACGCAGGCCTGCCTCTTCTTCTCCTCCTGCCTCTTCTTCTCCTCCTTCTACTCCATCCTCCGTCTCCTCCTCGGCTAACTTCTCCTTTTCCAATGGTACCGCCTGTTCCTCTGCACTCCCCAAGCTCCCCAGAACCTATTCGACGTGCCAGGTGAGACATTGCCATGCTGTGCTGCAGCTGTTGTGCCTGGAAGCCAAGAGCCACACCGGTCCTGCACTACTTTCAGCTCTGCGGTCACAGGCCAATCAGTGGCTTACCAGGCTCAATTTGACAGTTGGTAAAGTGGTGTGCGACAAAAGTGCCAATCTGCTGAGGGCTCTGAAACAGGGCAAAATGACACACGTGTCTTGCATGGCACACGTCCTAAACTTAGTCATGCAGTGATTTGTTGCCAAATATCCCGGGATCCAGGACGTCTTGCGGCAGGCCAGGAAAATTTCTGGCCATTTTAGATCATACACAGCCATGGCTCGCTTGCTGACGTTCAGTGGCGACACCACCTGCCCATCAGACGTCTGATTTGTGACAGCCCGATGCACTGGAACTCCACCTTGTATATTCTTGATAGGCTGCTCCAACAGCAATGTGCCATTAACGATTACCTGTACAAACTCTGCAGCAGGACAGGTTCTAGGGAGCTTGGTTTCTTTTCACCGCACCAGTGACTGCTCATGCTCGATGCATGCAGACTTCTGCGGCTATTTGATGAGATCACCAAACTGGTCAGTCGCAGCCAGGGCACCATCAGTGTCATTGTACCTTATGCCTTCTTTCTGGAGCGTGCATTTCGTTGTGTCATTTATCAAGCCGTCGAGGAGCAGGAGCTGGAAGATGAGGAAGTTGCAATACTGATTGAATTCCCAGCGGGGATACTAAATCTGAGACAAATCAGCATGAGTCTGAAGAGGAGTCAGAGGAGGATAGTGGCTAGGGGGAGGAAGAGGAGCAAGAAGAGCAGGCTTTAAACTTTTCAGGTATCCCTGCTGTTGTCCGTGGCTGGGGAGAGGAGACTGAGGGCAACATTCTCCTGGGCGATAAGCAGGAGCCAAGGCGCTCCACCGCTTCCAATTTAGCGCAAATGGGGCCTTAATGCTCCAATGTTTGAAGAGGGACCCCCGTATAAAAAGCATAAAGGGCAAGGACCAGTACTGGGTGGCAACATACTAAGACCCCCGGTACAAAAACAAAATGGCAGACATGTTACCAGCATCACAGAAGGCTGTCAGAATGCAGCATTTCCAGGCCTTGCAGCGAGAGATGCTGCATTCTTCTGTTGTGGGCGCTGGCAGAGGAATTTCCACCCACATCGAAATGGGTGTGGATACCAATCCTACCACGCCCGCAAGAAGAGGGCGGTTTGAAGATCCTATCCACTATCCTTTTTTGACATTAGGTACAATGTCTGTGAGTAGTACTTGGTTTTGTTCTGTCTTTTCCTACTTTTAATCAATCTATTGCCACATTCTTTTGCCTTCACCTAAAAAAAGAAAACTAAAACAAAAACAAAATTAAAACTTTGGTAACGAGGTGAATTGCAAGTGGCCCATACTTGTACTCTTAGAATTTTTATTACTACATATTCTGCAATGCAAATTCCTCCCATATGTCCAAGCATGTGCTAGACAGTTTGTTGCAACAATGCTAAAGTCCCTGTTATTGGGATCTCTGGCTAGACTCTACAATCTGGCAACAGTGGCTGTAGTGTCTACTAGTCTGTGGTGCAAAGGATGTCTTACCTTGTTTCCCCATGCAGCAGGAGGGTCTGTAATGGTTTAAGCTAAGTTACCTTACTGCCTCTCACCTTGTAGCCATGCAAATGCTTATTCAAACCATCCTCTCTTTCATGTCCGGGAACACATTGAGGTGCCAAAGGCTCCAGAACCTGAAGTTGGAATCTAGAATCTAGAAAAGAGGAGAACATGTATACTGCTCCTTACCTCCTCCCTCTCTATGGCTAGACTGACTAGAATCTTCAGGAACTAGGGGGTGGAGCCAGTCCAGACTCTAAGACAGGACTTGGCCAGGATAGTTAACACTAGCCATGCCTGACTCCTGCTGAAACAATGCAATACATGCCATTAGTATTACAAACATTATCCAAACTTTGCAGATACAGGTCTGGGTTACTGGAATAGCAGAGAATGTAGTAGTGACTTCAGTGGTCAAAGAGGCGTAAATAGTAAGATAAGTGTAAACTCTTATGTTAAACTGTGTGCTATTAAATCAGTCTTAGGCCTCATGCACACGGCCGTTGATTTGGTCCGTATCCGAGCCGCAGTTTTGGCGGCTCGGTTGCGGACCCATTCACTTCAATGGGGCAACAAAAGATGCGGACAGCACTCCATGTGGTGTCCGCATCCGTTGCTCAGTTCCGTGGCCCCGCAAAAAAAAATATAACATGTCCTATTCTTGTCCGCACTTTGCGGACAAGAATGGGCAGTTATATTAAAGGCTGTCCGTGCCGCTCCGCAAATTGCAGAGTTTTGCGGATCTGTGTTTTGCGGATCCGCAGTTCGCGGACCGGAAAACACACAACGGTTGTGTGCATGTAGCCTTAAGTTAAAGTTGTACTCTGAAAGATGCAGAGTCACACCAGTGGTGCATACCCGCTGTCGTCCTGCTGCCCTGGGCAGGCACGGATGTCACTCCTCTATTCCTAAGTGTATTTGAACTAATGCTCAGTGACTTTCAGCACTTTGAGGGTTAACCTTTTTATCTTAATCCCTGTTCAGCTATTGACTAAGGTGCTAATCAGCCTCCTTATTTAGCTGTACTATTGTTCTACCTCCTCATCTGAGCTTTGAGGTTTTCTAGTGTCTAGTAACCAGCAATGGTCTGATCTCTTGTCTACCTACCCATATACCGTAACTTGCCTGTTTACGGATTCTGGTACTTGCCACCTGCCCCGACCATTGAACTGCTACCTGGACTACGCATGCACTCAGGCTTCCCTGACCTTGCAATTGCACATACTTAGAGTGTGCTCAAAATATCTCTTGTGCCTGAGTCATTGGTACTCTGCACCGGTGTCCCTGAACCCCATGGGTCAGCTGTCAAGTATACCAGGAATACTCCAGGAGATAGCAGCCTGGTTGGTTCCCTGCAGCAAAGTACAGATCCCTGTACAGGGGTTGAAGGGTAAATACCATGGATCTGCCATAAGAATGCCCTTAGGTTTAGCCCAAAGTCAAACTGGTAAGTTGGCATAGTGGATCCAAAACCACTGCCCGTTACAAGCAGGACAAACAAAAATGTTGTTGGTGTATATGATATATTCACACACCTATGACTGGTCAGTGTGAGTCTGGACATGGGAAATAAAATAGTGGTCACAGAGACTCCAGGAGGCATTAGGGAATTGCATAAAATAGTCTGGAGCAACCCCAGGAACAATTCCTATGTGAAATATGCTATAGTAGGTCCTATGCTTTCATCCACCCATAGTATCATGGAAAGTTTGTGTACAAGCCAGTGGACATCTTAGGGAGCAACCAGACCCCTTGAGGAAATATAGTGAGGCACATAGTAGTTCTCCATATCTCAGTAAGAGATTACGTAAATGTATGCAAATGTTCTCCTGTTCCCTTGTTGATATGTTCAGGTACTTTCTAATTTTGAGGTCCTCCTGCCTGATGTCTGTTGAAGTGCCCTTGATGTTGAAGGTTGCAGTGATGTGCAAAGCCAGGTCCCTTGGTGCAGCTGTGCATGTTGCAGGGAATACTGAGTCCAGGTTAACAGCAGAACAGTTCTTTATTGAAGAATTAAGTTCAGGCACATTGGATGCAGTTCTACTGTATATTAGATCTCCCCATAGTCATCTTTTTTTCTAAATAAAATAACCCTTATATTGCTACAGTTCACCCATTCCAATTATTACTTTAGTTGCCCTCCTCTGAAACATCTGTAGCTCTGCCATGTCTTTCTTGTGCACAGGAGTCCAGAATCAATTGAAGTTAATGAAGCTATTCACATGCCCACTTTTTTAATGACCACAGAGGAGGGCAACTCAAAAACAAGACATTTCCTATTCTTAGCTGTTTCCATGGCCAGATGGACCCCATAGAAAAGGCACAATATTTAAAGGACATTTAGTCAGGAGTGCACCCATCTAAAGACTGCCATAAATGGGTACAAATGGCCTTTCATGGGTTAAAATGAAAAAAAAAATATATATATATATACTCTTCCACTTGAACGCAGGGAAACTCGCTCCTTACTGAATACAGTAGGAAATGACATGCGCTCCCAGCGTGATGATGTCATTTAAGGGCAGGTTCTCCTTCGCCAGTGAATTGGTCACTCAGTCTTCACTAGATGTAGCAGAAAATTACCTATATTCCCAGCCATCATGGGTAGTGAGTGAGGAGTGAGTGTCCCAGCATGTTCCAATGTATGAAGTGAGTATTTTTCTTTTCTTTTACATAAGCAGAATGGAGTCAATACAGGGGGCACTTATGGGGACATTATTAATACAGGAGGCCACTAACAGAGATATTAATAATACTAGGAGGGCACTAATGTGGGCATTAATAATACTGTGGGCCATTATTAAGGGCATTAATCATAGGGGGCACTCCGGGGGACATTATGTATACAGAGGGCACTTCAGGGGTTGGGATAAATAAAAAAGCCAATTGAATTAATCAGTTTTAATAGTCGTTTCAATTGCTGTTAAAAACTGGTGCAAAACGGCCATTAAAAACAGACAGATGTCCAGAAGATGGATCTAAAATGGTTTAAAAATGGCCATGAAAAATGGACACTGCCTTTGAGGTCCTTGCTCTGTGGTTGCGGCCTGAAATTATTTAAGTCCCTGAAATAATTTTTAAACCTTTTGCTACCAGCACTGTACATTTACAGCTCTGGAGTGATGGATAAACAGGGCGCCCACTCACACATGCAGCGGGTGCCATGGCCGGCGGGTCTCCACTGTTTCAAACAGCAGAGACCAGCGGTTAGTTACCGCGACTGGAAATAATTCAAAGTTGGCAGATGAGGGAGATGATAATTCCTCTGCTAGTCAAAGGTAGTGATGAGTGCGAGGTACCATATTCGATTTTGCGATATCTCGCAAATATTTGATTGAATATTTGTTTTATATTCGTTGAAATCGAATATTCATCATTATTCTATTCATTGCGAATAATATGCGATTTAATTATTTGCGTATTGCGATTTTTTTTTAACTGTATAAGGCAACTTTCCTATTGGTTGGCTATTTAGAATATTAGCATTTTTTTTTCCAATCTGTACAGTTGTTCGCATACCCCTCCCTGACAAGCGTCCCCTTCACCATGGGAACGCCTGTGGGTTAGAAAATACCATTGTATCTGAGTTTTCCCTGAGATCGGGAAAACTCAGATCCGATGGTATATTCTAACCCACAGGCGTTCCCATGGTGACTGGGACGCTTGTCGGGGAGGAGTATGCCAAAGTGGAATAACAGTACAGATTGAAAAAAAAAAAGACAAATATTTGAAATAACGAATATATTCGCCATAGTGCTATAACTTTGTTTTTTTAGAATATTCATTATATATGTCATATTCTAAAACACGAAGTTATAGCAATATAGTGAAAATTCGTGAAATACACATATACAGTCGTAGCCAAAAGTTTTGAGAATTACATAAATATTGGAAATTGGAAAAGTTGCTGCTTAAGTTATTATAATAGCAATTTGCATATACTCCAGAATGTTATGAAGAGTGATCAGATGAATTGCATAATCCTTCTTTGCCATGAAAATTAACTTAATCCCCAAAAAAACTTTCCACTGCATTTCATTGCTGTCATTAAAGGACCTGCTGAGATCATTTCAGTAATCGTTTTGTTAACTCCGGTGAGAATGTTGACGAGCACAAGGCTGAAGATCATTATGTCAGGCTGATTGAGTTAAAATGGCAGACTTGACATGTTAAAAGGAGGGTGATGCTTGAAATCATTGTTCTTCCATTGTTAACCATGCAAAGAAACGTGTGCAGCCATCATTGCGTTGCATAAAAATTGCTTCACAGGCAAGGATATTGTGGCTACTAAGATTGCACCTCAATCAACAATTTATAGGATCATCAAGAACTTCAAGGAAAGAGGTTCAATTCTTGTTAAGAAGGCTTCAGGGCGTCCAAGAAAGTCCAGCAAGCGCCAGGATCGTCTTCTAAAGAGGATTCAGCTGCAGGATCGGAGTGCCACCAGTGCAGAGCTTGCTCAGGAACGGCAGCAGGCAGGTGTGAGCGCATCTGCACGCACAGTGAGGCGAAAACTTTTGGAAGAGGGACTGGTGTCAAGAAGAGCAGCAAAGAAGCCACTTCTCTCCAAAAAAAACATCAGGGACAGATTGATCTTCTGCAGAAAGTATGGTGAATGGACTGCTGAGGACTGGGGCAAAGTCATATTCTCCGATGAAGCCTCTTTCCGATTGTTTGGGGCATCTGGAAAAAGGCTTGTCCGGAGAAAAAAAAAGGTGAGCACTACCATCAGTCCTGTGTCATGCCAACAGTAAAGCATAGTGAGACCATTAATGTGTGGGGTTGCTTCTCATCCAAGGGAGTGGGCTCACTCACAATTTTGCCCAAAAACACAGCCATTAATAAAGAATGGTACCAAAACACCCTCCAACAGCAACTTCTTCCAACAATCCAACAACAGTTTGGTGAAGAACAATGCATTTTCCAGCACGATGGAGCACCGTGCCATAAGGCAAAAGTGATAACTAAGTGGCTCGGGGACCAAAACGTTGACATTTTGGGTCCATGGCCTGGAAACTCCCCAGATCTTAATCCCATTGAGAACTTGTGGTCAATCCTCAAGAGGCGGGTGGACAAACAAAAACCCACTAATTCTGACAAACTCCAAGAAGTGATTATAAAAGAATGGGTTGCTATCAGTCAGGAATTGGCGCAGAAGTTGATTGAGAGCATGCCCAGTCGAATTGCAGAGGTCCTGAAAAAGAAGGGCCAACACTGCAAATACTGACTCTTTGCATAAATGTATGTAATTGTCGATAAAAGCCTTTGAAACGTATGAAGTGCGTGTAATTATATTTCACTACATCACAGAAACAACTGAAACAAAGATCTAAAAGCAGTTTAGCAGCAAACTTTGTGAAAACTAATATTTGTGTCATTCTCAAAACTTTTGGCCACGACTGTAGACTGCAATTTAGCTAATCTAGTGACATATTATTTTTTTTAATAGTGTATTTTTTTCCAAATCTGAACTTACACTATTTAATTTACACTATAAAAAAAATACTATAGCACTATATTAGCTAAATTGCAGTCTATATGTGTATTTCACGAATATTTGCTATATTGCTATAACTTCGTGTTTTAGAATATGACGAATATTCTAAAAAACGAAGTTAGAGCAATATAGCGAATATATTCGTTATTTAGAATATTTGTCTTTTTTTTTTTCCAATCTGTACGATCGTTCGCATACTCCTCCCCGACAAGCGTCCCCGTCACCATGGTAAAGCCTGTCCGTTAGAATATACCATCGGATCTGAGTTTTCACAATCTCAGGGAAAACTCAGATCCGATAGTATTTTCTAACCTACAGGCGTTCCCATGGTGACAGGGACGCTTGTCGGGGAGGAGTATGCGAATGACTGTACAGATTGGAAAAAAAAAGCTGAATATTTTAAATAACGAATATATTCCCTATTTTGCTATATATTCGTTTTTTTAGAATATTCGTCATTTTATTTTCCATATGAAAACATGATTCCTTCCTACTTAAGTTGCTTTTGGGCCAATGACCCATTGACCCACAAGAAAGAAGCAGGGATGAATCATGTTTTCAGATGTTAAAAAATGATGAATATTCGATATAGCGAATATACAGCACTATATTTGTAATATTTGCAAATTTGTGAAGTTGCGATATTAGCGATTAATATTCGCTATTCGAATATTCGTGCTCAACACTAGTCAGAGGAATGTCAGCTTCATTAAGGTGGGGACCAGGAGTGTAGGCCAGACAGGTGCAGGTATTTGGAGGATCAATCACTAGGGGTACAGATAGGGCGATCTGTCACAAAGACTAGGATTGTCAAATGGTGTGTTGTTTTCACAGATCAGGTTGATAGATTACTGGGAAGGGCTGGTGAAGACCCAGCGTTCATGGTCCACATTGACACCAATGACAAAGTTAAAAGGTACAGATGCAGCCAAGCTAAAATTGACTTTGAAAACAGTGTTATCTTGTGTCAAAAGCCACTGAAATCCACTGAAAAAGTAAATTAACATTTTCTTGCCATTTTTACCATCAAATTTAGCTGGGCTACATCTGTAGGTGGAGGATATGTAACCCCTAGGTTACCGGAGTTTTTTTTTTTCGTTTTTGTGTTTTCATTTTCCTTGAGCCATAACTTTTTTTATTTTTCCATTCATGTATCCATATGAGGGCTTGTTTTTTTTGCGGGTCTATAAGACACACCTAGGATTTGGAGAATAAAAATCAGATCCTATCAGATTCAGATCAGACCCCATCAGCCTCATATCAGACCCCATCAGCCTCAGAACAGACCCCATTAGCCTCAGAACAGACCCCATCAGCCTCAGAACAGACCCCATCAGCCTCATTTCAGAGCCCATCAGCCTAAGATCAGAACTTAGGAGCCTCAGATCAGACCCCATCAGCCTCAGAACAGACCTAATCAGTCTCAAATCAGATCCCATCAGCCTTATATCTATCACGTCTGGTATGGAAAGTACCATACGTGCGGCGCAGAGGGAAGGGAAACCGGGTGCCCTAACACAAGGGAGAGGGAGGAGTGGTGACCCCTAACTCACCTAGTACTGGCACCTGGCTACCCTGACATCCATAGACGGGTTTCTCACCCGTACGCCGATCATGTGCCTCGTCCCTGACTTACCCTGGAAGAAGCCCTAGGTAGTGAGTAGGGCAGTGGGAGCACTAGTCCTCACCACTGACACCTATGGTAACAACAGGGAATAACAACGAAGTGGAATAACAGTACAGATTGAAAAAAAAAGACAAATATTCTAAATAACGAATATATTCGCCATATTACTATAACTTTGTTTTTTAGAATATTTGTCATATTCTAAAACACGAAGTTATAGCAATATAGCGAATATTCGTGATATACACATATAGACTGCAAATTAGCTAATATACAGTAGTGCTATAGTATTTTTTTTATAGTGTAATTTTTTTCCAAATCTGAACTCCAGAAGAGACAAAAAAAACTAGACTATTAAAAAAAACATTATAGCACTATATTAGCTAAATTGCAGTCTATATGTGTATTTCACAAATATTTGCTATATTGCTACAACCTTGGTGTTTTAGAATATGACGAATATGACGAATATGACGAATATTCTAAAAAACAAAGTTAGAGCAATATAGCGAATATATTCGTTATTTAGAATATTTGTCTTTTTTTTTTCCAATCTGTACGGTCGTTCCCATACTCCTCCCCGAAAAGCGTCCCCGTCACCATGGGAACGCCTGTCCGTTAGAATATACCATCGGATCTGAGTTTTCACGATCTTAGGGAAAACTCAGATCCGATGGTATTTTCTAACCTACAGGCATTCCCATGGTGACAGGGACGCTTGTCGGGGAGGAGTATGTGAATGACCGTACAGATTGGGGGAAAAAAAGACGAATATTCTAAATAACGAATATATTCCCTATTTTGCTATATATTAGTTTTTTTGAATATTCATCATTTTATTTTCCATATGAAAACATGATTCCTTCCTGCTTAAGTTGCTTTTGGGCCAATGACTCATTGATCCACAAGAAAGAAGCAGGGATGAATCATGTTTTCAGATGTTAAAAAATGGCGAATATTCGATATAGCGAATATATAGCACTATATTCGTAATATTTGCAAATTTGTGACGTTGCGATCGCGCTCAACACTAGTCAGAGGAATTTCAGCTTCATTAAGGTGGGGACCAGGAGTGTAGGCCAGACAGGTGCAGGTAGTGGGAGGACCAATCACTAGGGGTACAGATAGGGCAATCTGTCACAAAGACTAGGATTGTCAAATGGTGTGTTGTTTTCACAGATCATGTTGATAGATTACTGGGAAGGGCTGGTGAAGACCCAGCGTTCATGGTCCACATTGATACCAATGACAAAGTTAAAAGGTACAGATGCAGCCAAGCTAAAATTGACTTTGATAACACGTCACAGTGTTATCTTGTGACAAAAGCCACTGAAAAAGTAAATTAACATTTCCTAGCCATTTTTTACCATCAAGTTTAGCTGGGCTACATCTGTAGGTGGAGAATACGTAACCCCTAGGTTACCATAGTTTTTTTCATTTTTGTGTTTTCATTTTCCTTGAGCCATAGGGTCTATAAGACACACCTAGGATTTGGAGAAGAAATATCAGATCCTATCAGACTCAGATCAGATCCCATCAGCCTCAGAGCAGACCCCATCAGCCTCAGAACAGACCCCATCAGCCTCAGAACAGACCCCATCAGCCTGAGAACAGACCCCATCAGCCTCATTTCAGAACCCATCAGCCTAAGATCAGAACTTAGGAGCCTCATATCAGACCCCATCAGCCTCAGATCAGACCCCATCAGCCTCAGAACAGACCCAATCAGCCTCAGATCAGATCCCATCAGCCTTATATCTATCACGTCTGGTATGGCAGGTACCATACGTGCGGCGCAGAGGGAAGGGAAACCGGGTGCCCTAACACAAGGGAGAGGGAGGAGTGGTGACCCCTAACTCACCTAGTACTGGCACCTGGCTACCCTGACATCCATAGACGGGTTTCTCACCCGTATGCCGATCACATGCCTCATCCCTGACTTACCCTGGAAGAAGCCCTGGTAGTGAGTAGGGTAGTGGGAGCACTAGTCCTCACCACTGACACCTATGGTAACAACAGGGAGTGGACAAACAACACAAACACCACAGATAACCCCGAAGGGAGACAACAAACATTATACAACAAACTGAAAAAGACCGGAGATCCAACCACACTGGTTCCAACTGCTGCAGCAACTCCACAGCAACACCACCTGAGGTCAGAATAGATACCTGAAAGGAAGGTCTATATCTGGCAACAAGGGAAGTAGGAAGAGAGACTAAATAGTGGCTAGGAATGGCAGACCCAGAACAACTGAAAAAAAACTACCGATACCTAGATAGGACAAAAAGGATAGTAAAACAAAACAGGAAAACCTGGAATGGAATCCATTCCCACAACTAGGTCATGGAGCGATTCCTTGAAATCGGGCGCGTAGCCACCCGCTGCGACCTTCTGACCCCAGGCACCACAGGGTCAGCGATAGGTCGTGACACCCTCGTGACAATTTCAGACTCCATCAACCTCATATCAGACCCCATCAACTCGAAAACAAACCAGAATAGCATTCAGACTATATGACGCACTACCACATTTCCCCTCTTTTTTTTTAGGGGGGGGTTTTATAGTCTGAAAAATATAGTAATATTCTTTACTCCAAATCTACATTTACTGAAATAAAATGTATTGTGACTTCTATGTCTGTAATTTGTAGAATTATCTTTAAAAAATGAAAATGTTGACTGCTTTTATTTAATTTTTCTTTAATTCAGTCCAGATTGGTGCCAAAAGTATCTGCAATAAAATTCAAAAGATTTCCATTCAATATTTTTGTTTTAGTTAAAGTTTCTTCTTAGGGAAAAAAAATAAAATTATAATGATTTGAACATTTGTTCGTCCTGAAAAAAATGTGTTTCTGGTCCTCATCAAGCATTACCAATTAGATGTTACTTGACTGTTACAAATATAATTAAGAAAAACAGCCATCCGTAAAAATTTAAAAGTTCTGTTTTCCTTCTGATTAATATGTAAATGCAATTTTATTGTAATGTGATTTGTTCGTCTGAATGACCAGCCAGAATTTTAAATTGATATGAAATAAATAAACAAATCTCTTGTAACCATGTTTATTTTTAATTTGTCATTTTCTAAAGTACATTACATTCTGGTGTATGAAGAATTACAAATATTAGGAAAACTGCACGCATACTAATCATTTCATTTATAGCATCATCATTGCTGCTATTAGTGTCTAAATTTTGTCAAATTTTTTCTCTGTGTTTATTTTAGTGGAATGCTTGAAACAATTTTATAAGAATGTATTAAAATATGATTTATCTCAGTTCACATTTTATATTGCATTAATGTTCATGTTAAGATTATGTTATTCCTCTTTCTAATACTTTCTGGTCCACACATACCATACTGTATTAATATTACCTCACGATCTACTGTATGTTAAATGTATTTCATATTTGGATTGGAGAAGGTGTATTGATCTTGGTTTAATTGTGGGCTTACATTGTATGCCATTATACATTGAACTTGATATATGTGAAGCTCTATATGTCAAAATAACATGTAGGATTACAGTATGTGTAAAATTATATTTTAGTACTATTAACGACAATGAGGACCACCCACTGGAGAGAAAACTAAAGTGATTTTTACCATTTCGGTCACCTCTGTTCTCACAGACTACTTCTCCTGATTCTGTTGGACAATTCATTGGTTGTATGATTGCCAGGATGCCAGTAGTAGGATGCTGCTGTTTAGTCTAATTACACCCAGCACATCCCTTACAATGGCAATAATTGCAGACTGGGGCTGTACAACCTAGTTATTCAAGGAGAGGTTAGATTTTTTTACCAGCACTGGTAAAAAAATGAGCCACCTTGGGTGTACAGCCCAATGGGAATAAACTCACCCAATATGCAAAATGTAAGAAGCGGGCAGCACTCCAGAAGTATAACAAAAATTAAAGACTTTATTCACCCATAAGGCAAGGCAACATTTCGGCTTTATACAAGAGCCTTTCTTAAACCTTGAGAAAGGCTCTTGTATAGAGCCGAAACGTTGCCTTGCCTTATGGGTGAATAAAGTCTTTAATTTTTGTTATACTTCTGGAGTACTTGCCTGCTTTTTACATTTTATATATATATATATATATATATATAAAAGCAAAAAATATCTACAGCAGCACTCCAGTGATGCCGGGTGCAAATCCCAATGGTGCCTAGGACTTGGAACTATGCTTGTAGAAAAAAAGGATAAGGCACCTTGACAAAGGCTCCATTGTGAGAGCTGAAATGCTGCATTGCTGTTGAATGTAATAAAGTGTCCACCTTTTTCACTGGAAGACCGGAGTGCTGCCTTATCCTTTTTTTATATATATATATATATATATATATATATATATATATATATATATATAATGTACAAAACAAGGGCAGCACAGCAAAAGAGCAGCAAAGAGATTGGTATAGTAGGGTGCCAGCGGCTGTTGGGGCGATCCACCCACCTCACTTACAAAAATTGATAAACTCCACGGCACATCCAGAAATTACAAAAGTAACAAAAAGGTTTATTCACCAGACATACAGCAATGTTTCAATCCTCTCAGTGGGATCTTTCTCAAGCAAATGGTGATGACAAAATGGTGCTTACATATAGGGGCATATATACACACCCACAAACCAATCAATCAACAGAGGTAATCAATGTAAAGCAGTGTAAAAAACATAGAAAATCCATAAATGTGCATATACAAATTTAGTATAAAAGTGTAATCAATACAGTGAAGATATCCATAAGGTGAATTTATAATTTAAAAATATTCACAGGCCCTAATGCGGACAAAGTTACTAAAGTGTCATAATTATCTAATCACATACATCTGTGAAAACCCATGTGAACATAGTTAAAATCAATAATTGGCGAGAGGGGTAAGGCCTCATGCACACGACTGATGTGTGCATCCGTGGCCGTTGTTCCGTTTTCAGTGAATTTCTGCAGACCCATTGACTTTCAATGGGTCCGTTGAAAAATCGGAAAATTAACCGTTGTTCATCCGCGGCCGTGATCCGTGTTTCCTGTCCGTCAAAAAAATATGACCTGTCCTATTTTTTTGACGGACAACGGTTCACGGACACATTCAAGTCAAAAAACACGGATGCACACAAGATTGGCATCCGCGTCCGTGATCCGTGGCCATAGGCTACTTTCACACAGACGGATAGCTGAGTTTTCACTTTGTGAAAACTCAAATCCGACAGTATATTCTAACACAGAGGCGTTCCCATAGTGATGGGGACGCTTCAAGTTAGAAGATACTAAGAACTTTGTACATGACTGCCCCCTGCTGCCTGGCAGCACCCGATCTCTTACAGGGGGCTGTGATCCACACAATTAACCCCTCAGGTGCCGCACCTGAGAGGTTAATTGTGCGTATCATAGCCCCCTGTAAGAGATCAGGTGCTGCCAGGCAGGAGGGGGCAGACCCCCCCTCCCCTGTATTTAACTCATTGGTGGCCAGTTACCCCCTCCCTCCCTCCCCAGTATTATATTCATTGGTGGCCAGTGCGGCCTACCCTCTCCCCCCCCCACATAATTAAAATCACCTTCCCCCATCATTGGTGGCAAGTGCGGCCTCCCCTCTCCCCCCCCTAATTAAAATCACCTTCCCTCATCATTGGTGGCCAGTGCGGCCCCCCCCGTCCCCCCCCCCCCCCAATTAAAATCACCCCCCCATCATTGGTGGCCAGTGTGGCCTCCCCTCTCTCCCCCCTCCCTAATTAAAATCACCCCCCCATCATTGGTGGCCAGTGCGGCCTCCCCTCTCCCCCCCTAATTAAAATAACCTTCCCCCATCATTGGTGGCAGCGGAGAGTTCCGATCGGAGTCCCAGTTTAATCACTGGGGCTCCGATCGGTAACCATGGCAACCAAGACGCTACTGCAGTCCTGGTTGCCATGGTTACTTAGCAATTTTTAGAAGCATTATACTTACCTGCGATGTCTGTGACCGGCCGGGCGCTCCTCCTACTGATAAGTGACAGGTCTGTGAGGCACCTGAGGGGTTAATTGTGCTGATCACAGCCCCCTGTAAGAGATTGGGTGCTGCCAGGCAGCAGGGGGCAATCATGTACACAGTTCTTAGTATATTCTAACTTGAAGCGTCCCCATCACTATGGGAACGCCTCTGTGTTAGAATATACTGTCGGATCTGAGTTTTGACGATCTAACTCAAATCTGATGGTATATTCTAACACAGAGGCGTTCCCATGGTGATGGGGACGCTTCAAGTTAAAATATACCATCGGATTGGAGAAAACTCCGATCCTATGGTATATTAACTCCTGACTTTACATTGAAAGTCAATGGGGGACGGATCCGTTTGCAATTGCACCATATTGTGTTAACGTCAAACGGATCCGTCCCCATTGACTTGCATTGTAAGTCAGGACGGATCCGTTTGGCTCCGCACGGCCAGGCGGACACCAAAACTACTTTTTCTTCATGTCCGTGGATCCTCCAAAAATCAACACGGATCACGGACCTACGGACCCCGTTTTTGCGGACCTTAAAAAAAAAAAACGGCGTGTGCATGAGGCCTAAGTTGTAGATACTAACCAGCATGAGAACATCTCCTCCGTATGAGCATCTTCCAGTGTGAACTGCGCATGTCAGAGAACAGTGTTGAGTCACCCAGTGTGACGTAACCACCCAACATCAGCTGGCTCCGATCACATGACTCACTAGACACTTTCAAGGCACACCTCCAAAGGTCCTTGCAGCACGAGTTAAGAAACTAACATGCAGCAAAAGATCCTGGAGGTTCACCAATCATGTGACCACATATATTGGTCACATGATCGGACATTTGCAAGACAAACTGGATATACTATGTTTTAATAACCGCAATGTGGCGGTTTAAATCTGCTTTTTTTATACAGTGACACATTTTAAATCAATAAAGCATATTAAATGCGTGTGGACGGTTATGTTGCGATTCACCTCATTTGAGCAGACATAAAAGTATTATAAGCGTTTGTAGGCAGATTGGAGTGTTGGAAGCCGGTTACAGAAAGACATCCTGGAAGAATTAGGGCCAACTGATGCCGCGGCACCGGCCATGATGGATCCTGGTGTCACAGACAATCTACTCCAACATCTTGTCAGAGAGTTTGGACATTCGAGTCATCTGTGATTATGTATAAAGGACAAGATTATAAAAAGAATAACCGTCTAACGGGACAATCATCTACTGATCGTGGGGCCCCACATATGTAATGTAGGGTCCCCTGTCAATTTGCTCAGTGGGTATCAAACTGCATAACAGTAAGATCACTACACAGCTAGACGGTCATCCCAATAGATGTAGGAGGACCACACTATTCAAATAGTATCATGGACCCCACATATATATGCCTCCATCCCCATCTTGCCTCAACCGCATAGGAAAAAAAAAAAAATCGATAGAGGGAATCACAAAAAATACCCCCACACATGATATATACAAACATGCCACATATAAATAAAGCTCAAGTTGTCAAATTAAGACCCTTAATCTTGATAGACTGTAGATGATCAAATGCTGGTCAGGGAAAGAAAGAAAGAAAGAAAGAAAGAAAGAAAGAAAGAAAGAAAGAAAGAAAGAAAGAAAGAAAGAAAGAAAGAAAGAAAGAAAGAAAGAAAGAAAGAAAGAAAGAAAGAAAGAAAGAAAGAAAGAAAGAAAGAAAGAAAGAAAGAAAGAAAGAAAGAAAGAAAGAAAGAAAGAAAGAAAGAAAGAAAGAAAGAAAGAAAGAAAGAAAGAAAGAAAGAAAGAAAATTAGTTTGTAAAAAAATACATTAGTATATCATGTAAAAAGCACTTAGAAAAAGGGATAAGAGAGAAAGAAAAATTGAATGTCCTCAAGGGGTGGGGGGAAGGGGGGGTTGGAAGGTGGGAAATTCAGTTTAGAATCCACGGTCTGTATTCGACATTTAACCCATAAGGCTTTAATGTATTTAATTCAGTAATCCAATGTTATTCCCGCTTTTTCAATAGCAGGTTTCTATTACCTCCCCTTCGAGGAATAGGAATATGATCTAAAAGCATACATCTCAGGTCGCTCTCTTTGTGGTCACAATCGGTGAAGTGTTTAGATACAGGAAGGTCCATTCGTTTTTTGTTTTTTTCGAATGGTGTATCTATGCTGGATACATTTAGTTTTAAAATCCAAAGATGTTTCACCCACATACAAAAAATTGCAGGGGCACCATAACACATAGATGACAAAAGTCGAGTCGCAAGTCAAAAAAATGTCTAATTTTGTACCTCCTAATGGTGGAGGTATGTGTAAACGTGTCCCCCTTGTAAATGTATCTGCTATTGACACATCTGCGACAGGGGAAATAGCCCATCTTTGGCACCCGTAGGAAGCTCTGTGTATTCTTCTTTTGTGAACCAACATCAGTGTGTACCACTTTGTCCCTTATATTGCTCGGTCTCCTGTATGATAATACAAGGGGAGATTTAAACTCCTCAATATTAGTGTACTCACTCCTAAGGACCGCCCAATGTTTGATGATAATGTCTCTGATATGATGACTGTCCTCTGTGTATGTAGTCACTCATGGAATCCTGTGAGGGGACACCTTCTTATGTTTCTTATCCAGTAAATCAGTTCTATCGTAAGAGAGAACAGTGGCTATATGTGAATCGAGAATGGTATTTGGGAACCCTCTCATTTGAAAAGAGTTTTTCCTCTTGTTTAATGTAAATGTAATGTATCTAATTGTTCTTCATCACTTACTATTCGTCTCGCCCATAGAAACTGGCTAAGGGGGAGTTATTTGACCATTGCTCGAGGGTGAGAGCTGTTAAACCTTAGAAGCGTGTTTTTATCCGTAGGTTTGACATGTACATCTGTATCAAAGTGACCCGCACGAATTGTGACACTGACATCCAGAAAGCTGAAAACTTCACTGGAATAAATCATAGTGAATTTGATATTCTTGTCGATGGTATTAAGAAAAGTGTGAAATACAAGTAATTGTGCCTCAGTGCTAGGGATGAGCGACCCCGAACTGTATAGTTCGGGTTCGTACCGAATTTTGGGGTGTTCGTGACACGGACCTGAACCCAAACATTTTCGTAAAAGTCCAGGTTCGGGTACGGTGTTCGGCGCTTTCTTGGCGCTTTTTGAAAGGCTGCAAAGCAGCCAATCAACAAGCGTCATACTACTTGCCCCAAGAGGCCATCACCTACTATTGGCATGGCTGTGATTGGCCAGTGAAGCATGTGACTCAGCCTCTATTTAAGCTGTAGTCACGTAGCGCCGCACGTCACTCTGCTCTGATCAGTGTAGGGATAGGATGCAGCTGCTGCTGTTAGGGTGAGATTAGGCAGTGATTTAGTCTTCAAAAACAATTACTGAAGTGATCGATGTACAGCTGTGGATCATTCAACCTCTGCTATTTAATTGCTCACTGTTTTAAGGCTGCCCAGAGCGTTTTTCAGTCACTTTTTTCAGGGGTGATCGGCGGCCATTTTGTGTCTTGTGGTGCGCCAGCACAAGCTGCCACCAAGTACATTTAACCATCAATAGTGTGTTGTTGTTTTTTTGCTATATCCTACATCAGGGGCTTGGCTGTGCTTGCTATTTTATTGAGGGGTGAAATACAATTTCCAAAATAGCAGTACCCTAAATCTGGTGTTTCAGCTGTGGCTAGCCAATTGTAATACTGTCTGCTGTCTGGCAAAGGATATATTTTTTTCTGGGTTGAAATACAATTCCCAAATTAGCAATTCCCTAAATCAGTGGTTTCTGCTGTAGCAGGCCAAGTTTAAATCTATCCATAAAAGGGTATATTAGATTGAAGGTGCGGATAGGGTCATTCTCAATAACTTCAAACACTACCGTGCATCTCCAAGTTTAATTCTGTCCGTAAACGTATACCTGTCATCTAGCGCCTAAATAAAAGACCTACAATTTATATTCAGCAAAATCTGTGTTTACTGCTGTGGCTGGAAAAGTTATTTAGTGTCCGCCAAAGCACAGTTTTTGTTCTGGGTTGAAATACAATTCCCAACTTAGCAATTCCCTAAATCAGTGGTTTCTGCTGTATCAGGCCAAGTTTAAATCTATCCATAAAAGGGTATATTAGATTGAAGGTGCGGATAGGGTCATTCTCAATAACTTCAAACACTACCGTGCATCTCCAAGTTTAATTCTGTCCGTAAACGTATACCTGTCATCCAGCGCCTAAATAAAAGACCTACAATTTATATTCAGCAAAATCTGTGTTTACTGCTGTGGCTGGAAAAGTTATTTAGTGACCGCCAAAGCACAGTTTTTGTTCAGGGTTTAAATACAATTCCCAACTTAGCAATTCCCTAAATCAGTGGTTTCTGCTGTATCAGGCCAAGTTTAAATCTATCCATAAAAGGGTATATTAGATTGAAGTGCAGATAGGGTCATTCTCAATAACTTCAAACGCTACCGTGCATCTCCAAGTCTAATTCTGTCCGTAAACGTATACCTGTCATCCAGCGCCTAAATAATGGGCCTCTTATTTGTATTCAGCTAAATCTGTGTTTACTGCTGTGGCTGGTAAAGTTATTTAGTGTCCGTCAAAGCACAGTTTTTGTTCTGGGTTGAAATACAATTCCCAACTTAGCAATTCCCTAAATCAGTGGTTTCTGCTGTATCAGGCCAAGTTTAAATCTATCCATAAAAAGGAATATTAGATTGAAGGTGCGAATAGGGTCATTCTCAATAACTTCAAATGCTACTGTGCATCTCCAAGTCTAATTCTGTCCGTAAACGTATATCTGCCATCCAGCGCATAAATACTAGGCCTACAATTTATATTCAGCTAAATCTGTGGTTACTGCTGTGCCTGTATTAGTGTAATACGGTACCTAAGTAGATAGCCAAATAGTGTTAGGTGTCTGTAAAAAAAGGCCTGAATTTGAATTCAATACATTGGGCCAATCATTTTTTTCTTATTGTGGTGAACGGTAACAATGAGAAAAACATCTAGTAAGGGATGCGGACATGGTCGTGGTGGTGTTAGTGGACCCTCTGGTGCTGGGAGAGGACGTGGCCGTTCTGCCACAGCCACACGTCCTAGTGTACCAACTACCTCAGGTCCCAGTAGACGCCAGAATTTACAGCGATATTTGGTGGGGCCCAATGCCGTTCTAAGGATGGTAAGGCCTGAGCAGGTACAGGCATTAGTCAATTGGGTGGCCGACAGTGGATCCAGCACGTTCACATTATCTCCCACCCAGTCTTCTGCAGAAAGCGCACAGATGGCGCCTGAAAACCAAGCCCATCAGTCTGTCACATCACCCCCATGCATATCAGGGAAACTGTCTGAGCCTCAACTTATGCAGCAGTCTCTTATGCTGTTTGAAGACTCTGCTGGCAGGGTTTCCCAAGGGCATCCACTTAGCCCTTCCCCAGCGGTGGAAGACATAGAATTCACTGACGCACAACCACTTTTGTTTCCTGATGATGAGGACATGGGAATACCACCTCAGCACGTATCTGATGATGACGAAACACAGGTGCCAACTGCTGCGTCTTTCTGCAGTGTGCAGACTGAACAGGAGGTCAGGGAGGAAGACTGGGTGGAAGACGATGCAGGGGACGATGAGGTCCTAGACCCCACATGGAATGAAGGTCGTGCCACTGACTTTCACAGTTCGGAGGAAGAGGCAGTGGTGAGACCGAGCCAACAGTGTAGCAAAAGTGGGAGCAGTGGGCAAAAGCAGAACACCCGCCGCCAAAAGAGTCCGCCTGCTACTGGCCACCGCCATCTGGGACCGAGCACCCCAAAGGCAGCTTCAAGGAGTTCCCTGGCGTGGCAGTTCTTCAAACAATGTGCTGACGACAAGACCCGAGTGGTTTGCACGCTGTGCCATCAGAGCCTGAAGCGAGGCATTAACCTTAGCACAACCTGCATGACCAGGCACCTGCATGCAAAGCATGAACTGCAGTGGAGTATACACCTTAAAAACAAGGAACTCACTCAGGCTCCCCCTGCTACCTCTTCTGCTGCTGCCTCGGCCTCTTTCTCTGCCTCTGGAGAAACATTGGCACCTGCCGCCCAGCAAACAGAGGATGTACCACCAACACCACCACCTCCGTCACCAAGCATCCCAACCATGTCACACGGCATCGTTCAGCTCTCCATCTCACAAACATTTGAGAGAAAGCTTAAATTCCCACCTAGCCACCCTCGATCTCTGGCCCTAAATGCCAGCATTTCTAAACTACTGGCCTATGAAATGCTGTCATTCAGGCTGGTGGACACAGACAGCTTCAAACAGCTCATGTCGCTTGCTGTCGCCAGTATGTTGCTCCCAGCCGCCACTACTTCTCCAAGAGAGCCGTGCCTTCCCTTCACAACCAAGTATCTGATAAAATTAAGTGTGCACTGCGGAAAGACCATCTGTGGCAAGGTCCACCTAACCACAGATGCGTGGACCAGTAAGCACGGCCAGGGACGCTATATCTCCCTAACTGCACACTGGGTAAATGTAGTGGCGGCTGGGCCCCAGGCGGAGAGCTCTTTGGCGCACGTCCTTCCGCCGCCAAGGATCGCAGGGCAACATTCTTTGCCTCCTGTAGCCTCCTCCTCCTACTCGGCTTCCTCCTCCTCTTTTTCCACCTTCTCATCCAGTCAGCCACACACCTTCACCACCAACTTCAGCACAGCCCAGGGTAAACGTCTGCAGGCCATTCTGAAACTCATATGTTTGGGGGACAGGCCCCACACCGCGCAGGAGTTGTGACGGGGTATTGAACAACAGACCGACAAGTGGTTGCTGCCGGTGAGCCTCGAGCCCGGCCTGGTGGTGTGCGATAATGGCCGAAATCTCGTCGCAGCTCTGGGACTAGCCGGTTTGACGCACATCCCTTGCCTGGCGCATGTGCTGAATTTGGTGGTGCAGAAGTTCATTCACAACTACCCCGACATGTCAGAGCTGCTGCATAAAGTGTGGTCTGTCTGTGCGCGCTTCCGGCGTTCACATCCTGCCGCTGCTTGCCTGTCTGCGTTACAGCGTAACTTCAGCCTTCCCGCTCACCGCCTCATATGCGACGTGCCCACCAGGTGGAACTCCACCTTGCACATGCTGGACAGACTGTGCGAGCAGCAGCACAGGCCAGTCTCTTAGAAGTGACTCAGAGGGAGTTTTTTTGCAACAGCAGAGGCCAGGTACAAATGTGGCCAGACAGGGCCCACTACTGGAGGTTGAGGAGGATGAGGATGAGGTGGAGGAGGATGAGGATGAAGCATGTTCACAGCGGGCTGGCACCCAAAGCAGCTCGGGCCCATCACTGGTGCGTGGCTGGGGGGAAACGCAGGACAATGACGATACGCCTCCCACAGAGGACAGCTTGTCCTTACCTCTGGGCAGCCTGGCACACATGAGGTACTACATGCTGCAGTGCCTGCGCAACGACAGCAGAGTTGCCCACATTTTAACGTGTGCGGACTACTAGGTTGCCACCCTGCTGGATCCCCGGTACAAAGACAATGTGCCCACCTTACTTCCTGCACTTGAGCGTGATAGGAAGATGCGCGAGTACAAGCGCACGTTGGTAGACGCACTACTGAGAGCATTCCCAAATGTCACAGGGGAGGAAGTGGAAGCCCAAGGCGAAGGCAGAGGAGGAGCAAGAGGTCGCTAACGCAGCTGTGTCACGGCCGGCTCCTCTGAGGGCAGGGTTAGCATGGCAGAGATGTGGAAAAGTTTTGTCACCACAGCTAAGTGCACCACCACCTGATACGGAACGTGTTAGAAGGAGGCAGCATTTCACTAACATGGTGGAACAGTACGTGTGCACACCCCTCCACGTACTGACTGATGGTGCGGCCCCATCTAACTTCTGGGTCTCCAAATTGTCCACGTGGCCAGAGCTAGCCTTTTATGCCTTGGAGGTGCTGGCCTGCCCGGCGGCCAGCGTTTTGTCTGAACGTGTATTCAGCACGGCAGGGGGCGTCATTACAGACAAACGCAGCCGCCTGTCCACAGCCAATGTGGACAAGCTGACGTTCATAAAAATGAATCAGGCATGGATCCCACAGGACCTGTCCATCCCTTGTGCAGATTAGACATTTATAACTACATCCCCTTAACAATATATTCTTGTACACCAGGGCACTTTATTCAATCCTCTTTTTTTAATTTTACCATTATATTGCGGGGCAACCCAAAGTTGAATGAACCTCTCCTCCGTCTGGGTGCCGGGGCCTAAATAGCTGACAGTGGCCTGTTCCAGTAGTGGGTGACATGAAGCCTGATTCTCTGCAATGGGACCTCTCTCCTCTGTCTGGGTGCCGGGGCCTCAAAATTTCTGACAGTGGCCTGTTCCAGTGTTGGGTGACATGAAGCATGATTCTCTGCTATGACATGAAGCCTGATTCTCTGCTATGGGACCTCTCTCCTATGTCTGGGTGCCGGGGCCTAAACATATCTGACAGTGGCCTGTTCCAGTGTTGGGTCACATGAAGCATGATTCTCTGCTATGACATGAAGCTTGATTCTCTGCTATGGGACCTCTCTCCTCTGTCTGGGTGCCGGGGCCTAAACATAACTGACAGTGGCCTGTTCCAGTGTTGGGTGACATGAAGCCTGATTCTCTGCTATGACATGAAGCCTGATTCTCTGCTATGGGACCTCTCTCCTATGTCTGGGTGCCGGGGCCTAAAAATATCTGACAGTGGCCTGTTCCAGTGTTGGGTGACATGAAGCCTGATTCTCTGCTATGATATGAAGCCTGAATCTCTGCTATGGGACCTCTCTCCTCTGTCTGGGTGCCGGGGCCTAAAAATATGTGACAATGGCCTGTTCCAGTGGTGGGTGACATGAAGCCTGATTCTCTGCTGTCCAGGTGTTCGCTCAACTCTACTCAGTGCCTGTCCAGAGTACAAACACGTCATCTATGTATTGCCACCATATATACAGTCGTGGCCAAAAGTTTTGAGAATGACACAAATATTAGTTTTCACGAAGTTTGCTGCTAAACTGCTTTTAGATCTTTGTTTCAGTTGTTTCTGTGATGTAGTGAAATATAATTACACGCACTTCATAAGTTTCAAAGGCTTTTATCGACAATTACATGACATTTATGCAAAGAGTCAGTATTTGCAGTGTTGGCCCTTCTTTTTCAGTACCTCTGCAATTCGACTGGGCATGCTCTCAATCAACTTCTGGGCCAATTCCTGACTAATAGCAACCCATTCTTTCATAATCACTTCTTGGAGTTTGTCAGAATTAGTGGGTTTTTGTTTGTCCACCCGCCTCTTGAGGATTGACCACAAGTTCTCAATGGGATTAAGATCTGGGGAGTTTCCAGGCCATGGACCCAAAATGTCAACGTTTTGCTCCCCGAGCCACTTAGTTATCACTTTTGCCTTATGGCACGGTGCTCCATCGTGCTGGAAAATGCATTGTTCTTCACCAAACTGTTGTTGGATTGTTGGAAGAAGTTGCTGTTGGAGGGTGTTTTGGTACGATTCTTTATTGATGGCTGTGTTTTTGGGCAAAATTGTGAGTGAGCCCACTCCCTTGGATGAGAAGCAACCCCACACATGAATGGTCTCAGGATGCTTTACTGTTGGCATGACATAGGACTGATGGTAGCGCTCACCTTTTTCTTCTCAGGACAAGCCTTTTTCCAGATGCCCCAAACAATCAGAGAATATGACTTTGCCCCAGTCCTCAGCAGTCCATTCACCATACTTTCTGCAGAAGATCAATCTGTCCCTGATGGTTTTTTTTGAGAGAAGTGGCTTCTTTGCTGCCCTTCTTGACACTAGGCCATCTTCCAAAAGTCTTCGCCTCACTGTGCGTGCAGATGCGCTCACACCTGCCTGCTGCCATTCCTGAGCAAGCTCTGCACTGGTGGCACTCCGATCCCGCAGCTGAATCCTCTTTAGGAGACGATCCTGGCGCTTGCTGGACTTTCTTGGACGCCCTGAAGCCTTCTTAACAAGAAATGAACCTCTTTCCTTGAAGTTCTTGATGATCCTATAAATTGTTGATTGAGGTGCAATCTTAGTAGCCACAATATCCTTGCCTGTGAAGCCATTTTTATGCAACACAATGATGGCTGCACGCGTTTCTTTGCAGGTCACCATGGTTAACAATGGAAGAACAATGATTTCAAGCATCACCCTCCTTTTAACATGTCAAGTCTGCCATTTTAACCCAATCAGCCTGACATAATGATCTCCAGCCTTGTGCTCATCAACATTCTCACCTGAGTTAACAAGAGGATTACTGAAATGATCTCAGCAGGTGCTTTAATGACAGCAATGAAATGCAGTGGAAAGGTTTTTTTGGGATTAAGTTAATTTTCATGGCAAAGAAGGACTATGCAATTCATCTGATCACTCTTCATAACATTCTGGAGTATATGCAAATTTCTATTATAAAAACTTAAGCAGCAACTTTTCCAATTTCCAATATTTTATGTAATTCTCAAAACTTTTGGCCACGACTGTACATATACAGGTGAAACTCGAAAAATTAGAATATCATGCAAAGTTCATTTATTTCAGTAATGCAACTTAAAAGGTCAAACTAACATATGAGATAGACTCATTACATGCAAAGCGAGATATTTCAAGCCTTTATTTGATATAATTTGGATGATTATGGTTTACAGCTTATGAAACCCCAAAGTCACAGTTTTGAGGTACCCTTTGCTCAGGGGGTATGGATTACTTAGCTGACTAGAGTGTGACACTTTGAGCCTAGAATATTAAAGCTTTTCACAAAATTCTAATTTTAAGCTGCATTAATGCAATTCCTTTTAATTTGCATTGCTGAAATAAATGAACTTTTGCACGATATTCAAATTTTTCGAATTTCACCTGTATATATATATATATATACAGTGGGGGAAATAATTATTTGACCCCTCACTGATTTTGTAAGTTTGTCCAATGACAAAGAAATGAAAAGTCTCAGAACAGTATCATTTCAATGGTAGGTTTATTGTAACAGTGGCAGATAGCACATCAAAAGGAAAATCGAAAAAATAACTTTAAATAAAAGATAGCAACTGATTTGCATTTCATTGAGTGAAATAAGTATTTGAACCCCTACCAACCATTAAGAGTTCTGGCTCCCACAGAGTGGTTAGACACTTCTACTCAATTAGTCACCCTCATTAAGGACACCTGTCTTAACTAGTCACCTGTATAAAAGACACCTGTCCACAGAATCAATCAATCAAGCAGACTCCAAACTCTCCAACATGGGAAAGACCAAAGAGCTGTCCAAGGATGTCAGAGACAAAATTGTAGACCTGCACAAGGCTGGAATGGGCTACAAAACCATTAGCAAGAAGCTGGGAGAGAAGGTGACAACTGTTGGTGCGATTGTTCGAAAATGGAAGGAGCACAAAATGACCATCAATCGACCTCGCTCTGGGGCTCCACGCAAGATCTCACCTCGTGGGGTGTCAATGGTTCTGAGAAAGGTGAAAAAGCATCCTAGAACTACACGGGAGGAGTTAGTTAATGACCTCAAATTAGCAGGGACCACAGTCACCAAGAAAACCATTGGAAACACATTACACCGCAATGGATTAAAATCCTGCAGGGCTCGCAAGGTCCCCCTGCTCAGGAAGGCACATGTGCAGGCCCGTCTGAAGTTTGCCAATGAACACCTGAATGATTCAGAGAGTGACTGGGAGAAGGTGCTGTGGTCTGATGAGACCAAAATAGAGCTCTTTGGCATTAACTCAACTCGCTGTGTTTGGAGGAAGAAAAATGCTGCCTATGACCCCCAAAACACCGTCCCCACCGTCAAGCATGGGGGTGGAAACATTTTGCTTTGGGGGTGTTTTTCTGCTAAGGGCACAGGACAACTTATTCGCATAAACGGGAAAATGGACGGAGCCATGTATCGTGAAATCCTGAGCGACAACCTCCTTCCCTCTGCCAGGAAACTGAAAATGGGTCGTGGATGGGTGTTCCAGCACGACAATGACCCAAAACATACAGCAAAGGCAACAAAGGAGTGGCTCAAGAAGAAGCACATTAAGGTCATGGAGTGGCCTAGTCAGTCTCCGGACCTTAATCCAATCGAAAACCTATGGAGGGAGCTCAAGCTCAGAGTTGCACAGAGACAGCCTCGAAACCTTAGGGATTTAGAGATGATCTGCAAAGAGGAGTGGACCAACATTCCTCCTAAAATGTGCGCAAACTTGGTCATCAATTACAAGAAACGTTTGACCTCTGTGCTTGCAAACAAGGGTTTTTCCACCAAGTATTAAGTCTTTTTTTGTTAGAGGGTTCAAATACTTATTTCACTCAATGAAATGCAAATCAGTTGCTATCTTTTATTTAAAGTTATTTTTTCGATTTTCCTTTTGATGTGCTATCTGCCACTGTTAAAATAAACCTACCATTGAAATGATACTGTTCTGAGACTTTTCATTTCTTTGTCATTGGACAAACTTACAAAATCAGTGAGGGGTCAAATAATTATTTCCCCCACTGTATATATATATATATATATATATATATTTATATATATAAAAATGAGTTTTTGTCTGTCTGTAGACGTTCTTTATGGTGGACCGATCTTCACCAAATTTGGCACACATGTACATCAGGCGTCCGGGAAGGTTCAGCTATCTAGGACGTACCGTTACTGAGATATTCCCAAAAAATTTGCGGTCACTGTGAAAATCACAGTTAAAGGGGCGGTCACAGTGAAAGTCACAGTTAAAGGGGCGGTCACAGTGAAAGTCACAGTTAAAGGGATGGTCACTGTGAAAGTCACAGTTAAAGGGGCGGTCACAGTTAAAGGGGTGGTCACAGTGAAAGTCACAATTAAAGGGGCAGTCACAGTGAAAGTCACAGTTAAAGGGGCGGTCACAGTGAAAGTCACAGTTCAAGGGGTGGTCACAGTGAAAGTCACAGTTAAATGGTCGGTCACAGTGAAATTCACAGTTAAAGGGGCGGTCATAGTGAAAGTCACAGTTAAACGGGCGGTCACAGTTAAAGGGGCGGTCACAGTTAAAGTCACAGTTAAATGGGCGGTCACAGTTAAAGGGGCGGTTACTGTGAAAGTCACAGTTAAATGGGCGATCACAGTGAAAGTCACAGTTAAATGGGCGGTCACAGTTAAAGTCACAGTTAAAGGGGCGGCCACAGTGAAAGTCACAGTTAAACGGGCGGTCAATGTGAAAGTCACAGTTAAAGGGGCGGTCACAGTGAAAGTCACAGTTAAAGGGGCAGTCATTGTAAAAGTCACAGTTAATGGGGTGGTCACTGTGAAAGTCACAGTTAAAGGGGCGGTCACAGTGAAAGTCACAAGTAAAGGAGCGATGAAAGTGAAAGTCACAGTTAAAGGGGCTGTCAGAGTTAAAGGGGCGGTCACAGTGAAAGTCACAGTTAAAGAGACTGTCACAGTGAAAGTCACAGTTAAAGGGGGGTCACAGTGAAAGTCACAGTTAAAGAGGCGGTCACTGTGAAATTCACAGTTAAAGGGGCGGTCATAGTGAAAGTCACAGTTAAAGGGGAGGTCACTGTGAATATCACAGTTGAATTGGCAGTCAATGTGAAAGTCACTGTTAAAGGGGCAGTTACTGTTAAAGGGGAGGTCACTGTGAAAGTCACTGTTAAAGGGCCGGTCACTGTGAAAGTCACTGTTAAAGGGGCAGTCACTGTGAAAGTCACTGTTAAAGGGGCAGCCATTGTGAAAGTCACTGTTGAAGGGGCGGTCACTGTGAAAGTCACTGTTAAAGGAGCGGTCACTGTAAAAAATCACTGTTAAAAGGGCAGTCACTGTTAAAGGGGCAGTCATTCTGAAAGTCATTGTTAAAGGGGCAGTTACTGTTTAAGGGGCGGTCATTGTGAAATTCACTGTTAAAAGTGGCGACCACTGTGAAAGTCACTGTTAAAGGGGTGGTCACTGTGAAAGTCACTATTAAAAGGGCGGTCAATGTAAAAGTCACAGTTAAAGGGGCGGCTACTGTTAAAGGGGCGCTCACTGTTAAAGTCACTGTTAAACAGAGGTCACTGTGAAAGTCACTGTTAAAGGGGCGGTCCCTGTGAAAGTCACTGGTAAAGGGGCGGTCACTTTTAAAGGGGCGGTCACTGTAAAAGTCACTGTTAAAGGGGTGGTCACTGTGAAAGTCACTTTTTAAGGGACAGGCACTGTGTAGGTGTCTGTTAAAGGGGCGGGCACTGTGGAAGTCACTGTTAAAGGGGCGGGCACTGTAAAGGTCACTGTTAAAGGGGTGGTCAATGCGAAAGGAGCGGTCACTGTTAAAGGGACGGGCACTGTGGAGGTCACTTTTAAAGGGGCAGGCACTGTTAAAAGGGTGGGCACTCTGAAGGTTATTGTCAATGGGGACCCGAACTTTTGAGCACTAAAATGGCTGTAAAAATGTCATGGAAAGGGCTAGAGGGCTGCAAATGGCATCAAAATGTGGTTAAGAGCATGGCAAGTACTCTGCCAACAAATGTGGATAGGGAAATTACTTTAAATAACAAAAAATATGTAAAAATAAAAAAATAATCTTGATCTAGGAGGACGAGGTCCATATGGAGTAGGAGGTTGAGGAGGCGGTGGATGTGGCGGTGTAGGTGTACACCCCAAAACATTGGGAAAAATAACCTGTGATAACCCCCTCCAGTCGTGCTAAACACACATTCAGACAATACACTGGCTGTAGGGCAGGTCAGCACCTCCAAGGAGTAAAGGGCAAGCTCAAGCCATGTGACAATTTGGAGACCCAGAAGTTGCAGGGGCTGACCCCTGTCAGTCAGTTCGTGTAGGCGTGTGCATACTTACTGCCCCGCCATGTCGCATGTCCCCGTGATGTTCACGATCCAATTTGATATCTGCTCTATCCACTTTCAATGTTCTTTTATGCGCCTACCATCGTGATCATGGGTGGCTGGGAATCAGGGTTCCATGTCGGAGAGGGAGCGTGAGAAATAGAGGACACATCCAAGGGAGGATAATTTTTTTCAAATTTAAAATTATAGAGCGGAAATATGGGACAAAGTATTAAAGCGTAAAAGTGGGAAAACTTTTTAAAGTTTAAGCATTGAATGAAGATTTTCTTAAATTGTATTCCCTGTCAACTATGAAAGCAGGGGCTTCTATCCGCCAAAATGTAAAAAAAATGTCACCTGACAATGTAATTGACGATTTTTTTAAATTTATGTTCATGTCATGTATGTAGAGGTGCCCCAGTGACATCCACCATCCATTTGGATATCTCCTCTATCAACTTTCGATGTTCTTTTCTGAGCCTACCATGTTGATCACGCCAGAGAGGGAGCGTGAGAAAAAGAGACCAAATTTAAGGGAGATAAATTTATTGAAAAATTTGGATCGAGCGGAAATATGGGAAAAGTTATTGAGGCGCAAATGTGGGACCAATTACAGAAGCCCAAATGTGGGCAAAAGTATTGAAGCACAAATGTTGGCCAAAAGATTAAAGTGGAAATGTGGGACAAAGTATTGGAGCGCAAATGTTGGCCAAATGAGTAAAGCGGAAATGTAGGACAAATTATTGATGCGCAAATGTGGTACTACTTGTTAAAGTTTAAGCATTGAATCAAAGGAGGTGGTGCACATCAATTAAAGAAGAATTTCAGAAATTTAATTCCCTGTCACCTATGCAGAGCAGGGGTTTATTCACGTCTAAAATTGTATAATGTCAACCCAAGAATGTAACAGAAAAATTACAGAAATTTATTAACCTGTCTACTTGGTAGAGCAGGGGTCTATGACAGAAGAAAATTGTTTATTGTCACCCGAAAATTATTGAAATTTATTAAGCTGTCAACTAGTTAGAGGAGGGGCATATTACACCCAAAAATTTGTGAATTTCACCCGAAAATTTACCAATTTTTCTTTTTACCTGTCTACTCAGTATAGCAGTGATACATCACACCCAAAAAATGGTGATTTTCACCAAAAAATGTAACTGACAAAGTAGTGAAATGACATAAAATAAAATACGTACAAATAAGAAAATAAAAATTTGATTTATGAGGTGGAGTTTTATATGGAGTAGGAGTTTGACGAGGCGGTGAACGTAGCGGTGTAGGTGGAAGCGGCGGTGGAGGAGGACGAGGTAGCCAACACTGTTTTTATTTTTATTTTTTCCCATTTAATTATGGTACACTCCAAAAGAGTGTGAAATATCCCAAAAAAAAGAATGAGCAATTGCGCTGCAGTATAACAATGGC
This sequence comes from Bufo bufo, assembly GCF_905171765.1. Classification (NCBI taxonomy): domain Eukaryota; kingdom Metazoa; phylum Chordata; class Amphibia; order Anura; family Bufonidae; genus Bufo; species Bufo bufo. Next base: position 627,795,725 of record NC_053390.1, read on the forward strand.
TGGTTAAGACCGGTATACATGTCTATTCTGCACAAGGTACGGACAAGTCCTGTGTGATCCATGCCTGGTTCATATTATTGAACGTGAGCTTGTCCACATTGGCTGTGGATAAGCGGCTGCGCTTGTCTGTGATGACGCACCCTGCCGTGCTAAACACACGTTCAGATAATACACTGGCCAGCACCTCCAAGGCGTAAAGGGCAAGCTCAGGCCATGTGCCCAATTTGGAGACCCAGAAGTTGAAGGGGGCAGACCCGTCATTCAGTACGTGTAGGCGTGTGCACACATACTGCTCCACCATGTTGGTGAAATGCTGCCTCCTGCTAAGACGTTACATATCAGCTGGTAGTGCAGGTTGTTGTGGCATGCTGACAAAGCTTTTCCACATTTCGGCCATGCTAACACTGCCTTCTGAGGTGCTCGCGGTGCCCCAGCTGCGTTGGCGACCTCTTCCTCTTCCTTCGCCTTGTGCTTCCACTGTGCCCCCGGAGTCAGGTGGGAATGCTACCAGCAGCACGTCTACCAGCGTGCGCTTGTACTCGCGCATCTTACGATCACGCTCCATTGACGGAATTAAGACCTGTACGTTGTCCTTGTAATGGGAATCCATCAGCGTGGCCACCCAGTAATCAGCACAAGTTAGAATGTGGGCAACTCGACGGTTGTTGCGGAGACACTGCAGCATGTAATCGCTCATGTGTGCCAGGCTGCCCAGAGGCAACGAAAAGCTGTCCTCTGTAGGAGGTGTATCGTCTGTGTCCTCTGTATCGCCCCATCAATGCACCAGTGATGGCCATGAGCTGGTCTGGGTGCCACCCTGCTGTGAACATGGTTCCTCCTCCTCCATCTCCTCTTCCTCATCCTCCACCTCCTCATCCTCCAGAACTGTGCCCTGGCTGGACAATTGTGTACCTAGCGTTTGTGGGTGCAGGAACCCACCCTCTGAGCCACTTGTGAATGACTGGCTGGAAACCCTACGAAATGATCCCTCTTCCTCCTCCTACTTTGTCACATCCTCTTCCATCATCGCCAGCAGCGTTTTTTTCAAGGAGGCATAAAAGTGGGATAGTTATGCTGATAACGGCATTATCAACACTGGCCATGTTGGTGGAGTACCTGAAACAGGGCAACAAGGAACACAGGTCTCGCATGGAGGCCAAGTCATTGGTGGTGAAGTGGTGTTCCGGCGAGCGACTAACCCGTGCGTGCTGCAGCTGAAACTCCACTATAGCCTGATGCTGCTCGCACATTCTGGCCAGCATGTGCAAGGTGGAGTTCCACCTTGTGGGCACGTCGCAAATGAGGTGGTGAGCGGGAAGTTTGAAGTTACGCTGCAGTGCTGACAGGCGAGCAACAGCAGGGTGAGAACGCCGAAAGCGCGCACAGACGGCCCGCACTTTATGCAGCAGCTCTGACATATCGGGGTAATTTTTAAGGAATCTCAGCACCACCAAATTCAGCACATGCGCCAGGCAAGGGATGTGCGTCAAACCGGCTGGTCCCAGAGCTGCTATGAGATTTTGCCCATTATCGCACACCACCAGGCCGGGCTTTAGGCTCACTGGCACTAACCACTCATCGGTCTGTTGTTCAAGGCCCTCAACAGTTCCTGCGCGGTGTGGGGTTTGTCCCCTAAACAGATAAGTTTTAAAACTGCCTGCTGTCGTTTACCCCTGGCTGTGCTGAAGTTGGTGGTGAAGGTGTTACGCTGACCGGATGAGGAGCCGGTAGAGGATGAGGAAGCGGAGTAGGAGGAGGAAGCAACAGGAGTCAAACTGAAGCGCCCTGCAATCCTCGGTGTTGGAAGGACACGCGCCAAAATGCTATACGCCTCAGGCCCAGCCGCCACTGCATTTACCAGTGTGCTGTTATGGAGATATAACGTCCCTGACTGTGCTTACTGGTCCACGTATCTGTAGTGAGGTGCACCTTGCCACAGATGGCATTGCACAGTGCACACCTGGTTGTGCAGGGAAGGGATGGCTCGCCTGGAAAAGTAGTGGCGGCTGAGCACGACATACTGTGGGACAGCCACCGCTATAAGGCTTTTAAAACTCTCTGTCTCCACCAGATGGAATGACAGCATTTCAAAGGCCAGTAATTTTGAAATGCTGGCATTCAGGGCCAGTGATAGTGGGTGGGTAGGGGGGTACTTTCTCTTCTGCTCCAGTGTTTGGGAGATGGAGAGCTGAACGCTTCCATGGTATATTGTGGAGATGCTTGATGACCCAGGTGGTGATGTTTCTGGCAGATCCTCTGTTTGCGGGGTGGCAGGTGCCACTGTCACTCCAGAGGTGGATGAAGAGGCCGCGACTGCAGCAGAAGAGGAAGCAGGAGGAGCCAGAGACCTTTCTTTGTTTTTGAGGTGTCTACTCCACTGCAGCTCGTGCTTTGCACTTAAATGCCTGGTCATGCAGGTTGTGCTCAGGTTGAGAACGTTTATGCCTCGCTTCAGGCTCTGATTGCACAGCATGCAAACCACTTGTGTCTTGTCGTCAGCACATTGTCTGAAGAACTGCCACGCCAGGGAACTCCTTGGAGCTGGCTTTGGTGTGCTCGGTCCCTTGCTGCGGTGGGCAGTAGCAGGCGTACTGTCTAGAGGACGGCCGCTCCGCTTTTGCACCCTGCTCCCTCTTCTGCGGTGCTGGTGGCTCTGTGCGACCACCGCGTCTTCCTCCGAACTACATAGGTCACTCGCATGACTTTGATTCCATGTGGGGTCGAGGACCTCATCGTCCTCCACATCATCTTCCACCCAGTCTTCACCCCTGCCCTCCTTGTCGGTCTGCACACTTTCGAAAGCCCCAGCAGTTGGCACCTGTGTTTTGTCATCATCCGTGACATGCTGCGTTGGTCCTCCCATGTACTCATCTTGATCGATAAGTGGTTGGGTATCGGTGCACTCAATCTCTTCCACTTCTGGGGCAGGGATAGGTTGATGGCCCTGGGAAACCCTGCTAACAAAGCAGAAAGAAACTGCTGCATGACTTGGGGCTCAGACTGCTTGGATGATTACCAAGGGGGGGAGGTGAAAGACTGATGGACATCGGCTGCAGGTGCCAACTCTGTTCTTTCAGCAAGAGACTATGTAGGAGACAATGTGAATGAACTGGAGACACTGTCAGCAACCCAATCTACTATCGCCTGTACTTGTTCGGGACTCACCATTCGTAGAGCCGCATTAGGCCCGACCAAATACTGCTGCAGGTTCTGTTGCCTACTCGCACCTGAGGAAGGGGTTTCACTTGTGCGTGTAGCTGGCATAGATCAACCACGTCCTCTCCTTGCAACAGGAGCTCCACCAGCAGCACAACGACCTGGGCCACGTCCTTTATTTGACGCTCTCCTCATATTTCTTGAATTTAGGATCTTGCCCTAAATGTGTGTTTAATTAATAGTAGAATAGAACGACAGTATGTACAGGCTATATCTCACACGCCCTGAACCAGACTTGTCCTCAATTAAATTTGTTTGCCCAAAATGGCTGTATTTCAAATACCTGAATAGAACCCCTGTATTTAAAGGGTGTATCTCACACGCCCTGACCCACACTAGGCCGCAATTAAAGATTTGTGCCCAAAATGGCTGTATTTCAAATAACTGAATATAACCCAAATATATAAAGGGTGTATGTGAATATGAAAGGATGGGGCACACCAATAAATGCACGTAATCCAAGGAGTGCAAGGGGGTGGTTAAAATAGTACAAAACAAGCCAGACCCAAGAAAGAGTCAAAAGAACCACCCTATAAATGCACATCCAACAATAACCATGGATAAAAATAAATGGAGTGCTGCCTCATCTTTTGAACATATATCTAACTATTAGCCGTTGAGCCTGCGGGTAGGAGGATTTTGGACCCGTGCTATTGGACTAGTGCTGCTGTGTTATTTTTTGTTTTCATGGATAAAAATATATACAAAGTTTATTAAACAGCACCAACAAACAAACACATAAAAAAATGTATACAATATGAACAACGTGTCAGTAACAAAATAAAACCGACACATACAGAATCCACTGAACGTCCACTGATAAGGACATACAATATATCCCAGCTATAAGCAATGTGTACCTATAAATAACATGAGGACAATGTAAGATAAGGTAAGGCCACTGATGAATAAAACCAGACCACAATGAGGTCAAGTAATGGGAGCCAAAACCTGTATAAGCAGCTGGTGCAGTTGATCTGAAGAAATGAGAGATGCATCACACCCACATCTCAGACGCCCTGACCCACACTAGACTCACAATGACATCTGCAGCAAAGGCTGCCAAATGTATTTGTATTTTTTTTGCCCAAACGGATGTTAGTTTAATAACTGAATATGACAGCAGTATATAACCCTGGAATTTCAAACGTCTTGATGCTGCAAGGCCTGAAAAATTGTGTACTTTGCACAAAGAAAGGTGTTTTATTAATAAAAGAATAAAACCCCTGTATATAAAGGGTGTATCTACCACGCCCTGACCCACACTAGGCCGCAATTAAAGAATTGTGCCCAAAATGCCTTTATTTCAAATAACTGGATAGAACACCTGTATTTAAAGGGTGTACCTCACACGCTTTGACCCACACTAGGCCGCAATTAAAGATTTATGCCCAAAATGGCTGTATTTCAAATAACTGAATATAACCCAAATATATAAAGGGTGTATCTCACAATGACATCTGCAGCAAAGGCTGCCAAATAATTTTTTTATTGCCCAAATGGGTGTTTGTTTAATAACTGAAAATGACAGCAGTATATAACCCTGGAATTTCAAACGTCTTGATGCTGCAAGGGCGCAACAATTGTGTATTTTGCCGAAAAAAGGGTGTTTTTTTATTAGAAGAATAGAACCTCTGTATTTAAAGGGTGTATCTCACACGCCCTGACCGACACTAGGCGGCAATGAAAGATTTATGCCCAAAATGGCTGTATTTCAAATAACTGACTATAACCCAAATATATAAAGGGTGTATCTTACAATGACATCTGCAGCAAAGGCTGCCAAAAATTGTTGTGTTTGTTTAATAACTGAATATGACAGCAGTATATAACCCTGGAATTTCAAATGCCTTGATGCTGCAAGGGCGCAACAATTGTGTATTTTGCCCAAAAAGGGTGTTTTATTAATAGAAGAATAAAAATCCTGTATATAAAGGGTGTATCTCACACACCCTGACCCACACTAGGCTGCAATTAAATATTTGTGCCAAAAATGGGTATTTGATTAAAAACTGAATATGGCAGCAGTATATAACCCTGAAATTCCAAACGTCTTGATGCTGCAAGGCCAGAAAAATTGTGTATTTTGGCAAAAAAAAGTGTGATTTTAAAAACCCAGAAGATTATGGCTGTATTTCTAGCTTAAATTGCACACTGACTAATCCTGCAAATGCACCAGATGTTGTATATTGCGAAAAAAGGGTGATTTTTTACAACCAGATAATTAGTGCAGTTTTTCAAGCTTGGATTTTAATGTCACAAAAGCTCAGATGCATTGCTAGTGCACTGAGCTTGCATAAAATGGCTGCCGCCGCAGCCCACCTAACTGTCTTATAAAAGTTATTTTTTTTCGGTCACTAAGCTAAAACTAAAAAAATTGTGCCCTGCACCCACAAAACACAATGTATGTAGATCGCTGAGTTAGATTCATATTTTGAGCAAAGACTCTCTCCTATTCTCTCCCTGAAATCACCAGCAGCATCCTCTCCCTACACCAAGCACAGCAGAGTGACGTGCAGCGCTACGTGACTCAAGCTTATATAGAGACTGTGTCACATGCTACACTGGCCAATCACAGCCATGCCATTAGTAGGCATGGCTGTGATGGCTTCTAAGGGCACACAGTTAAACACTGCAGCCTTTAAAAAATCGCCAAGAAAGCGCCGAATACCGAACCCAAGCCTGAACTTTTACTGAAAGGTTCGGGTCCGGGGTCCAAAAATCCTAAAGTTCGGTACAAACCCGAACTTTACAGTTCGGGTTCGCTGGTCCCTAATTAAAAGTGATCAAAAAGCTATATGTACCCCAAAATGGTATTAAATAAAACTTAAGCTCACTGCGCAAAAAATGAGCCCACACATATAGCTCTGTAGACCGAAATACAAAAAAGTATCCATATGGTGATGAAAAGGAAAAGAAAATATAAGATTTTTATTGTTTTAAGTAGTAAAGCATGATAGAAACTATACACATTTGGTATAGCTTTAATCTCACTGTCCAATATAATAAGCTTGTCATGTAATTTTAGAGCACTTTGAACACTGTACAAACAACTCCCCTTCCAAAAAAAAAACATTTTAAAAATGTTATCCCTCAAAGAGATTTCCAGTTTTCCAATACAAAGTATTGAAAATAAAATGACCCAACTTGACCCACATAAAAATAGCACTCATATGGCTATGTGTACATAAACTTTAAAAAGTTATGGCTCTTCAAAAGCAGAAAGGAAAAAAAAACAAAAGCATAAAAGCATTACTGTATTTTTTGCTTTATAAGACGCACTTTTTCCCCTTCGGTCATGCGCTGCCTGCCCCGCCTGCTGCAGCTCCCTCCTCATGAGCCGCCTGCCCCGCCTGCTGCAGCTCCCTCCTCATGCGCCGCCTGCCCCACCTGCCCCACCTGCTGCAGCTCCCTCCTCATGCGCCGCCTGCCCCCGTCTGCCTGTTCATTCATAAAGTAAGATAAGCAGGCAGGCGGGCAGGCGGCGCATGAGGAGGGAGCTGCGGCAGGCGGGGCAAGTGGCGCATGACTGAAGGAGCTGCCGGTCTGCACCGTCTTAATGCTATACTTACGGTACTACAGTAAGTACCGAACAGTGCGGTATACATTTAAATATAGATCAAATTGAATGTACTTAAAGGGTTTCTACCACCAGAAATACTGTTATGTAGCTGACTGAAATTAGCGATGCGCTAATGTCAGCACTACATAACAGTATGTTTCTAACATTAGTCCCTGCAGCCGTTTTTGTTAAAAAAGCACTTTTATTATATGCTAATGAGCCTCTATGTGCTATGTGGGCATAAAATCAGCACCTAGAGGCTCCGTCCACTCACCCATTATCCCGCCCAGGTCCAGTGTTCTGCCCGCCCAGCTCCTCTTGATTGATGCCACTGTTCCCTGCATCGTTGGCGAAATCCCGCGCCTGCGCCGTTCACTTCTGTCTTCGGCGCAGGCCAAGTGAGTGAAGGCCGCTCTCCTGATGCCGACTTCCTCACTGTGACGTAGTCGGCGCAGGCGCAGTGAGGAATCCGGCACCAGGATCGCATCATTCACTCACTGCACCTGCGCCGAAGACAGAAGTGAACGGCGCAGGTGCGGGATTTCGCCAACGATGCAGGGAACAGTGGCATCAATCAAGAGGAGCTGGGCGGGCAGAACACTGGACCTGGGCGGGATAATGGGTGAGTGGACGGAGCCTCTAGGTGCTGATTTTACACCCACATAGCACCTAGAGGCTCATTAGCATATAATAAAAGTGCTTTTTTAACAAAAACGGCTGCAGGGACTAATGTTAGAAACATACTGTTATGTAGTGCTAACATTAGCGCATCGCTAATGTCAGTCAGCTACATAGCAGTATTTCTGGTGGTAGAATCCCTTTAACAGTTGCAGGGCCCGGTGTATTAGAGTAGAGTCACTGCACCAGGCCCCACCATGAGTGTCTCCGCCTCCTCCCTCCACACTGATGCATCTGATGGGGGATCTGTAGATGACACTTATGGGGATCTGTGGATGACATAAGTGTCATCCACAGATCCCCCATCAGTGTCATCCACAGATCCCCCATCAGTGTCATCCACAGATCCCCCATCAGTGTCATCCACAGATCCCCCATCAGTGTCATCCACAGATCCCCCATCAGTGTCATCCACAGATCCCCCATCAGTGTCATCCACAGATCCCCCATCAGTGTCATCCACAGATCCCCCCATAACAGTGCGTCATCCACAGATCCCCCATAACAGTGCGTCATCCACAGATCCCCCCAAAACAGTGCGTCATCCACAGATCCCCCATAACAGTGTGTCATCCACAGATCCCTCATCAGTGTCATCCACAGATCCCCCATCAGTTTTATCCACAGATCCCCCATCAGTGTTATCCACAAATCCCCCACCAGTGTCATCCACAGATCCCTCATCAGTGTCATCTACAGATCCCCCATCAGTGTCATCCACAGATCCCCCATAACAGTGCATCATCCACAGATCCCCCCATAACAGTGCGTCATCCACAGATCCCCCATAACAGTGTGTCATCCACAGATCCCTCATAACAGTGCGGCATCCACAGACCACCATTAGTTCAAAACCTACCAAAATATTATTTTCTTATTTTCCTCCTCAAAAACCTAGGTGCGTCTTATCATCAGGTGCGTCTTATAAAGCGAAAAATATGGTATTAGTTAACAGGGGAATGCAAATTCCCAGTAAAAGATTCCCTTTATGCAGGATCAACATTTTTGGCCATGAACAGGAAAGATCATTCCTAGGAATTTCTCTAATAATTGCCCTGTGCAAAGGTTTTGCCGATCAGCAAATAATGGTTGATCAGGTGAGTCATACAAATCACCTACTGTAAACATTAATACTCTATAGGGTCAAGCAATTGCAGCAGTGATCACTCACCCCTTCACAAAGTAGGTGATTGCTACATGTAAATGAATTAATAGTTTTTTTTTTTTCAGAACTGAGTTCCGTTGATAACAGAGAGATATTGCTTATTAATATCAATATTGCTTATTAATATCAATAATTGTTATCAGTAGCAATATCTGAAGTTTCTGGTGTAAAAAGGGCAAATTATTACCAATTATCAGATGATAACAGCCAATATTCCCCTTTTTTCCCTAGCTCGTGGGATTGTTCTCAGCTTATACCATAGCTACAGTAGGTTGCCTTGGTATCACCAGGAATAACACGCAATTCTTGCAGATATAACATAAAATACACCTTTTCTTAACTACAATGTACAATTACTTTCAATATCATAGTCATATCAGTATAGATCCACCATGTAACCGGTCAATAGTCTATATACTATCAGTATCATGGTAATATGCGTCCACATCCACCATGTAACTGACCTATAGTCTAACAATATAGACAACAGATACTTAGCCTTGGAATGTAAGATGGTCCTACTTCCTCCATCTAAGATTTCACAGGAAGCTGGTCTGGGTGAGGAATGCCCCCATGGCTAGGTGTATTGCTCATATATTAACACCTGCCTACCCCCCAATTCATTGTAACTGTGATGTAGGCACAGGAAGGGGTGGTATCATGACTATAGAACCACATGGCAGTGTGATTTTACTCACTCAACCATGTGTCTAATTTAAATATCAAAACAGGACTGAATCTCAGCCCTGCAACATATTTCACCACTAACTTATGCATATAAGACCTGAATGCCAAGGACATGTGCTGCTACCACCACTGAAGAAAACTGAGCAGCTGGGTCAGATCACAAGTGCCTAGTTTTTCAGAAGCAGCAGCATGATATATTATATTTCACATTTTCTTCAAATGTTCTGCTTGTCTTGTGCTTGCATTCAAACTCAGTTCATAAAACGCAATGTTAAGAATAGTTTATTACTAATTAGTTGAATTTAAAATTATTGCTTTCTTTTATAATGAGCTGACTTATTATGGATTTTTATGTGATAAATATTCTGCTAAACTGTTCTCCGAGTCAATGTTTAAAATTAAATGTATTGATAGTTAATTTGAGTTTACTGCTAGATTTTTAAGTGATTATTTGTCATTCTAATTGCTTTTCCTTTTATTTACCCAGACTCATAAAAACTAATTATTGCCAACAGGACACACAACATAAAATATAGGTAGATGGAATAATACAAGAGCTGTTCTAGCACTAGTTTCTAAATGTAATAAACAAGTCCAAATTTCTAATGAGCAAAATATTTTTCACAATATGACAGCAGAACCTTTACCAGGCTATTAAACACATCACAACCTCTGGCTTGCCACACATAGATACATATAGCAGAGACAGCTTCCGAAACAATGTTACAGGCCCTATCCAACATAAAGTCATTGTCAGAGTCCTCACCCTCACTGACACTTATCAAACTATCATCGTGGCCTCCTTGGTTCTAATCCCGAATCCCTGATCTGTATTTGCCACTATCACTAGCCCTATTGCCACCATCATGGCTACAAGTGCCATTACTACCACTACCAACATAGCTATGCATAGGGTACCCCACCTCCCATTGAACCTTCTCCTCATGACAGTCTGAACGCTGACTGTTCTCACACAATTCATCAACAGAAAGCCTCTTGAGTATCTTTGATAGTGTATGGGGTTTTGTTGCCTCTTAGGAAAAAATAAATAAAGCACCCCAACAGAAGGGGCGGTAAAGACAGAGGGGATGCAATTTTAAGGGGTTTCTAGGGCAACAAGGAGGAGAAGCAGGGGGAATGATATGACCTATGGCTTCCAAGGCATGGTTTCAGACTCAGAGGTGGCCTCAACATCATGCTGCTATGACTGAGAGGAAAAATGAGCCATCCAGTCCACAATGTCAAGGGAGAACAGTTGCCTACTACTACTGCCAATAGTCAGATGGCTGGTACTGCTAGTGCTGTTTGCCTTAATACCCATATTCTTACTCTCGGATGATAAAGCTTGGGTCTTTCATTCTCGAGTCTTCCATTTAAGAGACATTTTATTATTTGGGCAAAAAAATTGAAAAAATTGTAGTTTTGTTTACAGATTATTAATGGTAGAAAAATTTAAAGTTTGTTTTCTGTAATTTAAAGGTAGAGGCACAATTAAATGTCCCTCCCCTTCTACTAGTATACATGATACAATCATAATTATGCAGTTTTTGTAGGAAAATGTTTTTGCTGTAACTAGAGATGAGCGAATTATTCAAAAATGTAATTTGCTGGTTCGCCAATGTTTTTGGGAAATTTTTTGTTTGATCCGAATAAATTTGCGGCAAATTACGCTAAAAAACATCTATTTCCTGGCTGCAGAGAGCCTTTATAGTCGTGTAGAACACTGTGCCTTGCAATAACACGCATAGGGAGTCTGCTTTGCTAGTGAAATAATACTGTGAGTCCATATAACATGCAGATTATAGGCACCGAAAGAATCAGTGCACACTTCACTTATTTGGGCAGTCATGGGGCCAAAACTGACCAAATAACTCACGTATGAACTCAGACTTAAAGGTCAATGTTAGCGCCAAAAAGAAGCGCACTCCTTTTACACAGTCAAAAGTTGATTCCACATAGATGTCTATAGACCCTGTTCTATTAAATGCTTAAACAAGTAGAGCCCCCCGACAGAGTGGAGAGGGTGTCAGCAGTAAGTTTGTGTTGCCCTGATTATTTTGCCCTTCATCTGATCTATCAGAACAATAACCCACAAAAAGCAAATCCTGTCTGTGGAGCATCCGCCTTCACTTAGTCAGCATTTGGTCAGTAATCCATCAGTATTGCTAATGCCAAAAACCAGGAGTGGATCCAAAACAGAGATGACACATGAATGGAATAGTTGCATATCTTCTGTGTTTTGTACCCACTCCTGCTTTTGGCTACCAAATATCAAGCCAATTCTTTTTATTTTATTTCTTTGAACGGGGGAGAAAAAACTTTTTTTTTTTAACAAACAGGATATTAACACACATAAAATACAACACAGAAGGGGCAAAACTACAATATTTAAAAGACAAACTGAAAAAACAAAGTGCTTCATCAACAAGAATGTATTGATGACCAGTGTCGGGTGACCACCATGGTAATGCATATGGATCAAAAAATTTATGGGGTTATGGCTGATAACTGGAGGACAGGCCAGCAAACAAGCTGACTCAAGCTCATTCCTTGACGAGCTGGGTTGTTGATAAGTGGATGCGAGTAAAGACATTGGAATAAATTGTCCACTTCCTTCAACGTGACCTCGTACTATAATTTATGGATATCATTCCATAAAGTTTTGAAGTCCTCTGCATGGATGGCATATAAAATGTCCATGCAAGGTTTGAAGGGCACAGAAAAAATACGCTCTGTGGCCAACACTGATCCAGACAAGTCATACCCTGTCCACATCGTTGCTAGCCAAGTAAGGTCCTGAGAACTGATCACCAACTTAACCAAACAACAGTCAAAGTTTCTTTAGAACCATGTCCCTACGATAGCCGTGAGCGCCTCAGAGATGTTATACAGGAAGAGCGGGAGGCTAGTAAATGTCTTTGGTAACACCTCCAATAGATCATCCTCTGTGTACATCCCACAGAACCAATTTGTCCACACAATCCGGTCCTCCGTGCTTATCTTGGTGAGTGGAGGCGTTTATGAAATCTGTATGAGCACAGTCATTGGATCTCTGTTCTTTTCTTTGAGTCCAGCCAACAATTTGGCTTTTAGGTTCAGCTCTGAGCCCACTTCAATCGCAAGACCCTTCTACTTCTTGGCAGCTATGTGGGCAGAGAGGTGCTTGAAATACTCTTTCAGTCTTGTGTATGAGAAATTGTACATCGGTGTCATGCTGCACAGAGTCCATTGTTTTTGAAGGAGCAAAGCAGCCTGTGCCGGATCAAGAGTTTCCTCCAAGGGGGTGCACTGCCGGATTTTTCTTTGAGACAAGCTTCGCAATGCAGACCATTGACGTGCAGGAATCAAGCTTCCGGGAGGATACCTCGCACTGTGAAAATGAATGCTCCTTCCTGCCGGTTACCTACTTCTGGTGGTTAACACCCCATCGGTTGGTGTTTGCATATCCTTGCGATAAATGATGGTCCCATTTACTGACTGTAAACAGAGCTATTGACAGACAAATGTATCAAACTCTGCCGCCATCCTTCTAGGCGCCACGTCTCCAGTCCCCTGACCAGCCAGATTTACCAGCATCTGTCCCAGGACATGAAGCAGTGGAATGACATTGTGTGATCTCATAGTCCTGGCGACAGACAAATAATGTGGCCTCCTCAAAGGGCCTGAGCAAACGGCAGGTGTCATGCATGAGCTGGCACTGGCTGACATCGAAGTTACACAGGGGACTACTCCTGTCCGCTTGGATCATCAAGAAATCGTTGATGGCCTTTCTCTGTTCGTACAGTCGGTCCAACATATGGAGGGTGGAATGGGTGGAAGACTTCAGGAACCGCTTGACAACCAGATTGAACACGTGTGCCATGCAGGGCGCATGGCTCAGCCCTCCTTGATGCAGTGCCTACACCATGTTCTTCCCGTTGTCGGTCACCATGGTTCCGATTTTGATTTGTTGCAGAGAAAGCCAGGATTTGATTTCTTAATAAAGGACACGGATCAGTTTCTCCTCTGTGTGACTCTGTTCGCCCAGGCAAAGCAGGTGCAGAACAACGTGAGAGTGATGAGAGGGGTCGCACATGGCTTGTATACACTACATACCTCGCACATATTTCTTGGATCTGTACATGAAAATAATATATATTTGGTGTAAATCGTGAGAGGGGAATATTTGGAGACATTGACTTCACAAGAGATACAGAGCAGTGGAGTTTATTTAAAATTTAAAATTTCAACACTGCGTAATTCAGCCCATACATCAAAAGGAAGTGTACAGTCACCCATCAATTTTCCGACAAAAAAGCCAGTTTAACATAACACATTTCACCACTACGTAATTCGGCCCATACTGCAAAAGGAGGTGTACAATGAACTATAAATAAAAACAAAAAAACTGTCATATAAAGAATTTCACCACTAAGTAAGTCGTTCCATACCACAAAAGGAGTTGTATATTCACCCATATATTTTCCAAAAAAAAGCCAGTGTCACATAAAGAATTTTGCCACTAAGTAAGTCGGTCCATACCACAAAAGGAATTGTACAATCACCCATAAATTTTCCCAAAGAAAGCCTGTATCACATAAAGAATTTCACTACTAAGTACTTCAGTCCGTACCACAAAAGGAGGTGTACATTCACCCATACATTTTCCCCAAAAAAGGCAGTGTCACATAAAGAATTTCACAGCAAAAAGGGCTTTACCACATATAACTGCACCACTGAATGGCAAGTAGGCCCTTAATTGAGAGGGGGCGCACCAAGTGCATACACAGAAATCATTGGGCCCCATAGCAAAAATTTAAATTGGGCCCCCATGCCCATTCCTAGTCCCTCCCAATATGCGCCCTGGCTCCTCTCACTACCCTCCCTAACTTCGCTTCTGCCCCACCTCATGCAGCAGTATTTTGTTCTACAAAATGGCAGAACTCATGCCGGAACCCAACAGACCCATTATAGTGAATGGGATCTGGTAGGTTCTGGTGGTGTTCAGCATATATTGACAAGAATCTGGGGCATTACATGATGTAATACCACCCAACTTTCCTGCTGTCCAGCATGGCACATGCACAGAGACATGAGAAAAGTTTGAGGAAGTGAGTGCCTCCCTTCCCCCATCCTCTGTGTCATGCAGGACTGCTGGGAGACACTGACATTACTTACTATCCTGCATGACACATGTGCAGAGACATGAGTCTCTGGGAAAGCTGGGTGAACCCCTCCCCCCTGCCTTTCCATGTTCTTATTATCTGCATTTATGTCTTGCAGGATAGCAGGAAATCTGAGTGACATTACATGATGTAATAGCACCCAGCTTTCTGATGTCCTGCATGGCACATGTGGAGAGACATGAGAATAGTCTGAGAAAGCTGAACATCTCCCACCTACCCTCATATCTTCTCATGCCTCTGCCCTTGTGCCATGCAGGACATCAGGAAAGATGAATCACATTACATAATGTAGTGACGAACAGCTTTCCTCCTGTTCTGAATGGCATATGTGCAGAGGAATAGCCTGGGAAAGCTGAGTGACCCCCACACACATACACCTCTGCACTGTCCTCACCTACAAGTGGTCACTTACTTCATTACTGGTGGGGTTGTGGCAAGCCAGAGGAATCAGGCGGGAGGCGGAGCTAGCAGGCAGGGATGGAGCTAGGAGGCAGAAGGCGGGGCTAGAAGATGGGAGACAGTTAGGAAGATAGACGGGGCGGGGACTCTCCTTCACTGCGGGCTCCTCTTCCTCACGGGCCCCGTAGCAGCTGCGTGGTCTGCCTATATGGTAGGTACGCCACTGGGGCACACATGGCTTGCATACACTACATGCCTCTAACATAATTCTTGGATCGCTATATGAAAATAATATATTTGCTGTTAATCGCGAGAGGGGCATTGCTGGAGACTTTAAATTCACATGAGATACAGAGCAGCGGAGTTCAGTCACCTCTATTTGCTTCCCGCTGTTTACTGCTCCTGAATAAAAATGAGGGCAAACAGCTTTAGCCTCCTCTGATGTGTATGCCTACAAAGTATTTTTGTTATGTCTTTGCACAGGGAGCAAGACTGTTACACACAATTCTGATGAAACTCCTGATCTTAAGATACTGGACTTGGACTCCATTGCAGAGGCTCTCCTGTCATGTCTTGTGTGCTATGGAGATCGAATGCAGACAGAGCAGATAAAAACACATACATTTTTTCAACTTAAAGAAGCTGATTGATTTAATTGTGAATAGATGATAAATGCAAAGGTAAAGTCTGCTGTTGTGTTGTCATCAGCGTCTTTATTATGTTTACTGCAGGACCCACGACAACGTAATTCGGTCCATACAGCAAAAGGAGGTCTACAATCACCCATCAATTTTCCTGAAGAAAACATGGTTGAAATAAAAAAATTTCACTAATGAAAGGATAATACAAATTGGTTCGTACTGAATAAAGTCTACAATCACCCATCAATTTTCCCCAAAAAAGCTTGTTTCACATAAAAAAATTCACCACTACGTGATTTGGTCCATCCCGCAAAAAGGGGCTTCACCACATATAACTGCACCGCTGAACTGCAATTAATTTTTATTTTTATTTCGCCACTAATACACGACAAACTGGGCTTTAAAGTATAGCACTGCACCGCACAAGGGCAATTAGGCCCTAGTTTTATTAAAATTTAACAGAACACAACAGGCTTTTCAACAACTAAGTGCAACGCTGGACGGCGAATATATTTTTATTTTGCCACTAATACATGGCAAAATGGGCTTTAGATTATAGCACTGCACTGCACAAGGGCAATTAGGCCATAGTTGTTTTTTTTTATGTTACAGAACATAACAGGGTTTTCAACAGATAAGCGCAACGATGAACGGCAAATGTATTTTTATTTCGCCAGTAATACACTGCAATCTGGGCTTTAGAATATATCACTGCACTGCAGAATGGCAATTAGGCCATTTTTTTTTCTACTTTTACACAGAAGGATTTTCAACAGATAAGTGCAACGATGAACAGTGAATATATCTTTTTTTTACCAATAATACACGGCAAACTGGGCTTTAGAGTATATCACTGCACCGCACAAGGGCAATTAGGCACTAATTTTTTTAAACTTTTACAGAACACAACAGGCTTTTCAATAAATAAGTGCAACAATGGACTGCAAATATATTTTCTTTTGCCAGTAATACATGGCAAACTGGGCTTTAAAGTATAGTACTGCACCGCACAAGGGCAATTAGGCCCTAGTTTTTTTATTTTTTATGTTACAGAACACAACAGGGTTTTCAACAGATAAGCGCAACGATGAACGGCGAATATATTTTTATTTTGCCAGTAATACATGGCAAAATGGGCTTTAGAGTATAGCACTGCACCACACAAGCACAATTAGGCCCTCATTTTTTTTAACTTTTATAAAACACAACAGGGTTTTCAACAGATAAGTGCAAAGCTGGACGGCAAATATATTTTTATTTTGCCAGTAATACACGGCAAACTGGGATTTAGAGTACAGAACTGCACCGCATAAGGGCAATTAGGCCTCATTCATTTTTAGAAATGTGAGGTACTCCACACTGTTGTGAGCTAGGCTCCCCCTGCTGCGCTTAATATCCTTTTGAACAGGACACTTGACGAGGGGCAGGCCAAGAGTTCCATGGCAAATTGTGCCAGCTCTGGCCACAGCTTAAGACTGTATTCCCAGTAGTCCAGGGGTTTCTCGCTTCTCAGAGCGTCCACATCGGCTGGTAACCCGATGTAGTTGGACACCTGTCAGTCTAGTTGTTCCCTGAGGTTGAATCCGGAGGGCGGCTGTCAATGGGTTGGCTGCAAGAATGATCTCATATCCGAAGTGACCAAACATCTTCAAACCGCCCTCTTCTTGTAGGCGCGGTAGGATTGGTACTCGCACCTGTTTCGCAGTGGGTGGAAATTCCTCTGCCAGTGCCCGCAACAGCAGAATGCAGCATCTATCACAGTAAGGCCTGTAAATACTGCATTCTGCCAGCCCTCTGTGATGCTGGTAACATGTCGGCCATTTTGTGTTTGTACCGGGGGTCTAAGTACGTTGCCACCCAGTACAGGTCCTTGCCCTTTATGCTTTTTATACAGGGGTCCCTCTTCAAACACTGGAGCATGAAGGCCCCCATTTGCACAAAATTGGAAGCGGTGAAGCGCCCTGGCTCCTGCTCATCGCCCAGGAGAATGTTGTCCTCAGTCTCCCCCAGCCACGGACAACATCAGGGATCCTCGAAAAGTTTAAAGTTCCCCTCAAAGCCTGCTCTTCTTGCTCCTCCTCCTCCCCCCAGCCACTATCCTCCTCTCACTTTTCTTCAGAATCCTGATGACTTGTCTCAGATGGAATAGCCCCCCTGGGAATTCATTCAGCTTTGCAACTTCCTCATCTTCCAGCTCCTGCTCCTCGGCGGCTTGATCAATGACACGACGCAATGCGCGCTCCAGAAAGAAGGTGCAAGGTACGATCTCACTGATAGCGCCCTGGCTGCGACTGACCAGTTTGGTGATCTCATCAAATGGCCGCAGAAGTCTGCATGCGTCGCACATGAGCAGCCACTGGCAAGGTGAAAAGAAACCAAGCTCCCCAGAACCTTTCCTGCTGCAGAGTTTGTATAGGTAATCGTTAACGGCACGTTGCTGCTGGAGCAGCCTATCAAGCATATACAAGGTGGAGTTCCAGCGCGTCGGGATGTCACAAATAAGACGTCTTACGGGCAGGTGGTGTCGCTGCTGAATGTCAGCAAGGTGAGCCATAGCCGTGTAAGATCTTCTAAAATGGCCAGAGATTTTCCTGGCCTGTCACAGGACGTCCTGGACCCTGGGGTATTTGGCAACAAATCGCTGCACGACTAAGTTCAGGACGTGTGCCATGCACGGCACGTGTGTCATTTTGCCCTGTTTCAGCGTGCTCAGCAGTTTGGCACCATTGTCGCACACCACTTTAACAACTGTCAAATTGAGTGGGGTTAGCCACTGATCTGCATGTTACCTCAGAGCTGAAAGCAGTGCATGACCGTTGTGGCTCCACAACAGCCGCAGCAAAGCATGGCAATGTCTCATCTGGCACGTCTAATAGGTTCTGGGGAGCGTGGGGGGTGCAGGAGAAGAGGCGGTAGCAGTGGAAAAGGAGGAGTCAGCTGAGAAGGAGACGGAAGATGAAGTAGGAGGAGGAGAAGAAGAGTCAGGCCTGCATGCAATCCTTGGCAGTGACACCAAATCCACATGAGAGCCACTGGTTACTAGTGTTGATCGCTAATTTTTATCGCAAATATTGGCACTTCAAGAATTCGCAAATATCTAGAATATAATGCTATAGCTTCGTAATAGAGAATATTCTAGATTTTTTTCATCAGTACCCATGATCCCTCACTGCTTCTTGCTTGTGGGCCAATAAGAAGGCTGCAATATCTTTGCCTTTAGGAATAGTGTTGATCGTTATTTTTCGTATTGCAAATTTTTATTGTGAATTTTCCGATTGCAGATTTTTGCAATCAAGAAAATAATGGCTGGAAATCACAAATTCTCAAATTCGCGAATATATGCCAAATATTTGCCCAGATATCCTCAAAATTTCTCAAATTCATATATTGCCCCTGCTGCTCATCACTGCGGGTTACATGCTTGACGGCTATCATAAGGTTCACCCAGTGGGCAGTAAAAGTTATGTACCTTCCCTGCCCGTGTTTGCTAGACCACGTGTCTGTGGTCAGATGTATCTTGGCACCGACACTGTGTGCCAGAGATATATTTACTTGCCACTGAACGTGGCCATATAGGTCTGGGATGCCCTTCTGGGAGAAATATTTCCTTCCGGGGACCTTCCTTTGTGGTGTGCCAATGGCCACAAATTTTCTAAAGGCCTCCGAGTCCACCAGTTTATACAACAGTAGTTGGCGGGCTAGCAGTTCCGACAAGCAATCGGTAAGCCGTTGGGCAAGAGGGTAATACGGCGTCATCAACTTTTTACGCTCGACCATTTGGGCCACGGAAGCCTGCCTTCTGCCAGATGAACGCGACAACGGCACAGTCAAGGTGGAGTGGAGGACAAATGGGAGGAGAGAGGAGAAGGAGAACAGGCAGGACGTGGAGCGCTGGGAGTGTGGCTTTGTGGGTTCTGACGGCGTTGCTCCCACTGGTCTTGGTGATGGGAGGCCAGGTGCCTTCTTAAGGCGATCGTCCCTAAGTGAGTGTTGGGCTTACCGCGACTTATGCTTTGACAGCACAGGCTGCAGATGGCAACATGATTGTCAGCAGCTGACACGATAAAAAAATCCCACACTGCGGAGCCATGTGCCGGCGTCCTGGAAGTGCCAGAAGTGACCGTGCATGGTGGATGGCTTGCTCCAGATATATTTTCAGTCTGCTTTTTGCCTCCTGTGCCCTGCGAGCTCTGCCTGCTTCTCCTCCTTCTCCTCCCTCACTGCTGCTCCGTCTCTCCCTCTGAACTCCCCTCCTCTTCCTCTCTTGTGGGCACCCACATGACATCCATCAACACTTCATCATCGTCACCTTCACCATCACTGACATTTGAGATCTCGGAGTAGGCAGCAAAAGCGGGGACCTCCCTCCTTGGGCTGATTTGGGTACTGTAGTCAGACCGCTGGATGGCGGCCATTGCTACCTCCTATTCCTAATCCGATGTCAAGAATGGCTGCGCATCGGTAATGTCTGGGAATGGATGGAAAAAAAATTCCTCTGACTCGAATGGAGGGGCTATGGTGGTGGTGTATTTTAGTGATAAGCTGCATAGGCAATATTCGATTTTGCAATATTTTGCTAATTTTGTCCGAATATTCGCCATAAATTCGGAAATTTGAGAATTCATGATCTCCAGTCATTATTTACTTGATTGCGAAAATTGCCAATGTAATATATTTGCAATCAACACTAAGGGGTAGACAACTTTCTTATTGGTTGCTAGGGACGTTGCTAAGTGCCAATATTCATGATAAATTCACAATAAATTCGCTTTAAATTTGTGATTAGAATATTTGCGATCAACATTATTTGCGAAAAGGAATATATAGCACTATCTTCAAAAAATTAGCGAATTCTCGAAGTGGCGATAATCAGAATAAAAATGTGCCATTCGAATATGGTGGTGCACACAGCAGAGAGTGAGGAGGGTGCAGATACAGATAATGAGGAGGGTGCAGAAGCGGAAGGGTGAGACACTCAACCAACTCTGGTGCCCCCTTTGAAATAATCGCACACGCCTTCTCCAATTTCCCACTTAGGCTCCGGCCTGGTGCACCTGCCCAAACCCTACCACCCCTGCGGAACAGCCTGCCACTTCCTCTGCCTGTCATTTTCAAAATGACCCTGTGCCTAAGTCCCTAGAGAAGAGCAGTTTTTGTGGAAGCAGGTATATCGCAGGCCTCAATCAATATTTGTGGAAGCAGGTATATCAAACCCCTTAATCAGAATTTTATGGAATCAGGTATATCGTAGGCCTCAATCAATATTTGGTGGAAGTAGGTATATCAAACTCCTTAATCAGTATTTTGTGGAAGCAGGTTTATTGCACCCCTCAATCAATATTAGGTGGAAACAGGTATATCGTACCCCTTAATCAGTATTTTGTGGAAGCAGATATATCACACCCCTCAATTCTATTTTTTTGCCACAACAGTAAAATCACACCACCCTTTTTATTTGGGGCAACAGGTATATTGCAGCCCTCAATCAGTATTTTGTGGAAGAAGGTATATCACACCCCTCAATCACACCTCTTGCAATTAGTTGTTCCAATAGCGCTTGTCCCTCTATATAGCTGGGGTATCGCAGCAGAACCGCACACAACTGCTGCACAATACAAATGCATTATATACTTTCTATGTTAAAAATATTATTTCACACTTCTTAGTATATCACACCTATCGATAGCACAACTATACCAGTCCTTAAAAGGACTTTTGTGGCCCTATTAGCTAGCGTTTGGTGTCCCTAACAGCCTGTCCCTGCTCCACAAAGCAACCTCTCTCTACACTGGCAAAACACAGAATGTAAAATGGCAGCCAGATCGGGTTCTTTTATAGGGTGAGGGTGTGTCCATGTGCTGAAACGTCTCAATTGACTGTCCTGTTCCACCTGACAGATGTGTCATGGGTCAAAGTTCAGCGCAATGCAAAATAATATGGCGCCGGTGGACATCGCCATATGTTCTCATGTTCGAAGTATCGTGAACGCGCAAAGTTCCCCGCGAAACAACCGCCGGGCAAACCGCAAGGCCATCTCTACTTGTAATAACCCCTGTTAATGCCTGTATCAAACAGCACTTGCACCCTAATAAGAATGGTTTGCTGGAATTGCAGAGCTGTATAATGGCAATTTGTATCCCCAGTCAGTGCAGCATGGTGTAATCTGATTGTTCCTATTAACCAGGCTGTCACCTCCCCGACTGAACCCTGTTCAACAGAAATGCTGTGGAATGATTCCTCCCTATCCTTTCCCTACACCTTGAATAATATTTCCCTTCACTTGTAAATCATATGCATCTTGTTCAACTGCTGAGACATTAATTGTTAATATGTTACTTTATACATAGACTTACTATGTCTCAGTATGTAAGGCCGGTCTAATATATTGCTGCATGCATCTTGTTTAACTGCTGTAGCATTCATATTTAATCTGTTATTATATACATAGACTTACTGTGTATTAGACTCAGTACTAAAGGGCAGACTAATATTTTGCCATGTGCATCTTGTTCAACTGCTGCAACTTTCCTAGATAATCTGTTATTTTATACATTGGCTTACTGTGCGTGTACTGTGTGGCTTATTACGCTTTAGCCAAAGTGTACACCAATGCCTTATTCAACATCCAGCATAGAGGCAGGGCAGAGTGCTGGTTGCAGAGTGCTATTGCATTTGTGTTTTTGCATTTGCATATGTATTTCGCCATAGCGATGTGCACCTGCATACAGGGTTGTGCTGACTGAATCTCCCACATTTTTTCTTTGTAGTATATATTGGAGGCGTGGCGATCTCCATGCAGTCATGCACACCTGACCAGTTAGTCTGCCCTGGAGGCTGGTTTTAAAGACAGTATAAAACTGAGTCTACTTTTACAGCGCCTACCAGTAGCCATTTGGCTCCAGGAGAAGTATATGGTGGGCTCAGCATGCATGTTGGTACTTGCATCCCTGGATCCGATGAAAGCTGTCACGGCACCGGACGGGGTTAAAAGCAGAGTGTGCCTGGCGTGCATGCTGTACCTGCGCTCCCTGGAATTTGTGTGACTGTCATGGCCCATAAACAGGTAGGAACTAGTGTTAGGGACCACTCATAGAGGCGACCTTGACGTGGTGAGTGGCTTATTACGCTTTAGCCAAAGTGTACACCAATGCCTTATTCAACATCCAGCATAGAGGCAGGGCAGAGTGCTGGTTGCAGAGTGCTATTGCATTTGTGTTTTAACATTTATAGTTAATCTGTCATTTTATACATAGACTTTCTTCGAGTGTCACTCTGGGATTGCACCATAAATGTGTTTCTCTTCTCTTTTATCAGTTCATTGGATCCAACTGCCGGTCACCTAATGCACCACAAGGTACTCTATATATGTAGTTTGAGGATGCAAAGGTTAAAGGTAAGTATAACTTAAATTATTAGGTAAAATGCAAATAGTGGCTAACTATTGGCCCCATGTTGTCCCTTTATGTAATTCTCATATAAAAGGGGCATTTTCAGGAGATTGCTTCTAACAAACTTGTATATATAGTCTTTGCATCCCTATTTTCTGACAGCTGTAACTACAGAGCTATATGAGGACTTGTTTTTTTGTGGGCCGAATTTGAGATTTTATTGGTACCATTTTTGTGGTAAGACAGATTGTGTGTTTTTTTATTTTTTACCATTATGGTGATCAACGTACAGGACATTTTTATTAAATATTTTAACAGTTCAGAAATTTTTGGACGCAGTACTTAATAGTTTTTTTTTGTTTATATATTTTATATTTAAAATTGGTAAAGGGGGAAAATTTTAATATTTAATACTTTAATATATATATTTTTTTTACTTTTACAGTGACAACTTTTAACCCCCTTAGGGAGCTAGAAGCTGGGATCTTTAGATCCCTTGTCCTATTCAGCCTAATACAGATCTATTAGGGTGAATAGAATTTTGATGTGCTCCTACAAAGCACAGCTAAGCAGGGAAGTTACCATGGCAGGCATAGGAAGCTTCAAAAGTGTCCAGGTTTCCATGATATCTGATTGGGGCCCAGAGATTTCACTGCGGAGGCTCCAATTGGAAGGCAGAGGGAGCCACATCCCTCTACCTTACCTCACAGATGCCGTGATTGGTGTTGATAGTGGCATCTGATGGGTTAAATGATGGGGTTTGGCGGGATTACCATTACTGGTCATTGCAGCCAGATTTCTGCTGCTCACGGCAGCAGCCGTCTCCATACATTCCCTCAGCCACCATGACATATGAGTATACCTGGTTTATAGCGATTTATGACAAATAATTGGTAACAAATCAAATTTCTTGTCAAAGTTCGGTGAATCGGCCAGAACTTCACACATCTCTACTGATGACGTTACTGCAGTAAAATGGCTTTGAAGAGAAATGTCTTTAAAAGGCATCTTGCAGCAATACAATGTGTTCACTAACAAGGGTATCCTAATGGTATTATTGCAGTAAAATACCTTTAATTCATCTGAAAGATATCTAGCAGTAATATAATGTGTTAAATAGCATTGATATACTAATGATTTTATTGCAGTCAAATGTGTTTGCTGTAACTGAATGGTATCTTGCATTACTACAATGTATTCACTGCCACAAGCATACTAATGGCGCAAAAGGTATCTTGCAGAAATAGAATGTGTTCAATAATATGAATATACTAGGAGCATTATTGCGGAAAAATGCGTATGAAACTTTGCTATAACTTAACACTATCACACAGTAATAGAATGCATTCAATAACATGGGTATACTAATGGGATTATTGCTGTAAAATGGCTTTGCTGTAACTAAACAGTAACTAAATAGTATCTTGCAGTAATGCAATGTGTTTAGTAACACAGGTATACTAATGGTGTTATTGCTGTAAAATGCCTTTGCAACTTTGTTATTACTGAGCAGTATATTGAAGTAATCCAATATATTCACTAACACAGGTATATTTTTGCACTTTGGTGCACTGAAGATGCCCAATTACAAACAGTAAAAAAAAAAAAAGAAAAAAAGAGCAATAGCAATTGCTCAGCCTTTTCAGCTGAATATATGCTATTGGGGTGCTAGCAATAAGCCTATACACTATAGAAACTTGCATATTACAAAAAAAAGTTGCTAGCTACCCAAATACAGAAAAAAATATGTTTGTGACAAGATAGAACTTGCCAGGAAGCTGTATGAACCATGAAACACATAACTCAGAGTGACCAGATTCTTACTCTCTATGCTAAGCTTTCCATTCTAAAACCTTAAAATCTTCCCTATAGTTTGTCCTTAGTATAGCTAGATTACTGGCTCTGCAATTGATTTTTGCAAACACAGCCACAACATATGCTCTCGGAACACATGAGAAGCATAGAATGGCATTCTATTGTATTCTCAGCAGCTAGACCTGCCAAAATTCTGCCTCTGAGTGGTTGATCAAGCTGTTAGCCTCTAAGCCAATCAGGGCAAGCCCACCACCTCTCTCCCAGGGTCACGTGATTCTTCCTTCCGTTTTCTCCCCGCCAATTTTCATAGTAAAATGATGCTGGTGATGCACAATGTGTCTTAAGCGAATGACAAAAACTTTGAATTTGTTTGGCAGGCAAATTTATGTGAAATTTATAATGAATCTGATTAGTTTAGAATCAATTCACTCATCTCTAATTTGTATCTATTTAATAAAGAATATAATTAAACATATATAATTGTATATATAATGTCTTATACATTAACTGTATTTTATTTTCTACCCAAAAATAAAATGTTGCTGTAGCTGCACATGCCATTGTAAAATAAAAATTGTGCATGAATTTATGATATTATGTCTACATGATTCCTATTAAACTCACATCTGCTATATTTCTTTCTGCTGAAAAGTTACTTTCAGTTGACTGCATTGAGTATATAAAGTAATAAATATTCTTTCTCTGTTGTGTTAACGTTTTAATTTTTTTATGTTTATTTATATGTGATATTCTATAGTCTACTATAGAATGTATCTATAATATAATATTGAGGAATTTACTTTCATTTTATGTATTTTTAAGTATATATTAGTTTTTTTTACACTTTTTATATTATAATGAAAAGGCAAGACATGAGAAAAGGTATGTTCTTCACATTATTTTGAGCTTGAGTTGCTGTAACAGTTTGCTACCTATACAGCTGTCGATTTAAACAAAAAATGAATATGAACATCTTTCTCCAGGGAAGTTCTGTCACTTTAATAAAATCATTAAACTGTTCTCTCATGCAGTTGTATTTTCAACTACAAATTTTTAATTAAAATACATTTTTAGATGATACATTTCTGGCTATATTATGCAAAGATTTGGCTAGTAGTGTTGGGCGAGAATGCTCGGCCGAACACCATTTTGACTCGACCATCACGATACTCGACACATTGTGGTGTTCGGCCGAACAGCGCATGTGCTCGAGCGCGATGTTCGAGTCTTCTCCCTGCACGTTTGTTGGCTGCTATGCAGCCAATAAACATGCAGGGAAGTACTGGCACTCACTGTTGGTTACTGGCATTACAGTGATTGGCTGGCCGGAACGCGTCATCGGGTGCTATATAGGACCCGATGACAAGTGGTTCGGCTCAGTCTTAGTCAGGGTGAGCTGCAGCAGAAGGGACAGATGTGTAGGGACAGAAATTGTTTTTTATTTTTTTAGGCAGATTTTAGTGTTGAAAGGTGTTAGAGACCCAAAAGTCCTTTTAGGACTATTGTTTTATCTGTCTGCAATATATATTATTAGTGCAACCTGCGCAATTTAGCGTGCAATTGTTTGGCAGCTGCTGACAGTGACACAACCTCTGCTACATCTGTTGTGTTACATTTGCGCATCCTAAATATCTGTGACATTCAGGGCAATTCTGTGGCCGCTGCTGACAGTAATATTACCTGTGCTACGTCTCCTGTATAACGTTTGCACATCCTAAATATCTGTGACATTCAGTGGAATTTTTTCGCCGTTGGTGACAGCGACATTACCTGTGCTACATCTCCTCTATAACGTTTGCGCATCCTAAATATCAGTGACATTCAGTGTAATTTATTTGCGCATACACTTACAAAACCTGCGCTACTGTACATGTGACATACTCGCAAGCATACAGTTGCAAGAAAAAGTATGTGAACCCTTTGGAATGATATGGGTTTCTGCACAAATTGGTAATAAAATGTGATCTGATCTTCATCTAAGTCACAACAATAGACAATCACAGTCTGCTTAAACTAATAACACAAAGAATTAAATGTTACCATGTTTTTATTGAACACACCATGTAAACATTCACAGTGCAGGTGGAAAAAGTATGTGAACCCTTGGATTTAATAACTGGTTGAACCTCCTTTGGCAGCAATAACGTCAACCAAACGTTTCCTGTAGTTGCAGATCAGACGTGCACAACGGTCAGGAGTCATTTTTGACCGTTCCTCTTTACAGAACTGTTTCAGTTCAGCAATATTCTTGGGATGTCTGGTGTGAATCGCTTTCTTGAGGTCATGCCACAGCATCTCAATCGGGTTGAGGTCAGGATTCTGACTGGGCCACTCCAGAAGGCGTATTTTCTTCTGTTTAAGCCATTCTGTTGTCTTCTATGCTTTGGGTCGTTGTCTTGTTGAGCTTCAGCTGGTGGACAGATGGCCTTAAGTTCTCCTGCAAAATGTCTTGATAAACTTGGGAATTCATTTTTCCTTCGATGATAGCAATCCGCCCAGGCCCTGACACAGCAAAGCAGCCCCAAACCATGATGCCCCCACCACCATACTTCACAGTTGGGATGAGGTTTTGATGTTGGTGTGCTGTGCCTCTTTTTCTCCACACATAGTGTTGTGTGTTTCTTCCAAACAACTCAACTTTGGTTTCATCTGTCCACAGAATATTTTGCCAGTACTGCAGTGGAACATCCAGGTGCTTTTGTGAAAACTGTAAACGTGCAGCAATGTTTTTTTTGACAGCTTTTGGCTTCCTCTGTGGTATCCTCGCATGAAATCCATTCTTGTTTAGTGTTTTACGAATCGTAAATTCGCTAACAGGGATGTTAGCATATACCAGAGACTTTTGTAAGTCTTTAGTTGACACTCTAGGATTCTTCTTCACCTCATTGAGCAGTCTGCGCTGTGCTCTTGCAGTCATCTTTGCAGGACGGCCACTCCTAGGGAGAGTAGCAGCAGTGCTGAACTTTCTCCATTTATAGACAATGTGTCTTACTGTGGACTGATAAACAGCAAGGCTTTTGGAGATACTTTTGTAACCCTTTCCTGCTTTATGCAAGTCAACAATTCTTAATCGTAGGTCTTCTGAGAGCTCTTTTGTGCGAGGCATCATTCACATCAGGCAATGCTTCTTGTGAAAAGCAAACCCAGAACTGGTGTGTGTTTTTTTATAGGGCAGGGCAGCTGTAACCAACACCTCCAATCTCATCTCATTGATTGGACTTCAGTTGGCTGACACCTCACTCCAATTAGCTCTTGAAGATGTCATTAGTCTAGGGGTTCGCATACTTTTTCCACCTGCACTGTGAATGTTTACATGGTGTGTTCAATAAAAACATAGTAACATTTAATTCTTTGTGTGTTATTAGTTTAGGCAGACTGTGATTGTCTATTGTTGTGACTTAGATGAAGATCAAATCACATTTTATGACCAATTTGTGCAGAAATCCATATCATTCCAAAGGAGTCACATACTTTTTCTTGCAACTGTTTCTTGCAACCATTTAGGGTACAGCAGTAGGGTACAGGGAAGTGGCCGTTCTTCTGATGGTGCATGCAGAGGCCGTGGCTCTGGGCGCGGTGAAACTGTGCCTGCTGTCAGAGCACAAGAAACACACTCATCTACGATACCTAGCTTCATATCCCAGTTTGCAGGACAGCGCAGGACACCACTCTCGAAGTCAGACCAGTGCAACAAGGTGGTTGGTTGGATTGCAGCAGATAATGCTTCCAGTTGGTTAAGCACCACCCTGTCTTCCACAAAGTCCAGTCTCAGTAGCCAAGAGTCTGGTCAACAGAATCCTCACCCTGATCCTCCTTCCTCTCACCATGGAGAATCTTGGAAAACAAGTGATCCCCTATCTTGGATATTCCGAAGAGCTCTTTTCAGCATCATTCCTTGATTTGGACCTCTCGCCAAGCCCGCTTGAAGAGGAACATGAGGTGATCTTGTGCTCTGATTCCCAAACTCTTGAGCATCCACAGTCAGAAGAAGATGACGGTGGGGAACGACAATTAGTGTTTCACGAGGTGGATGATGATGATGAGATACAGTTGCCAATAAGTCAATGGCAATTAGTGTCTCAAGAGGTTGATGATGAGGATGAAACACAGTTGTCAATAAGTGAGGTTCTTGTTAGTTCAACAAGTCAGGAGGGTGACCATAGTGAGGAAATGGAAGAGGAGGTGGTGGACTATTACATCACTGACCCAACCTGAGAAGGTGGCAAGCCGAGCGAGGACAGCAGTACAGAGGGGTAGGGATCCGCAGCACCGCAACAGGCTGGAAGAGGCAGTGGGGTGGCAAAAAGGAGAATGCGGGTCACACCAAACAGGCCCACAACTGATCCGCGGAGCACCCCCTTGCACCAATCTCCCTTGCCAAGGGGTAGGTTTTCTGCAGTCTGGCACTTTTTGAGGAAAGTGTGGAAAATAAAAGAATTGTCATTTACAACCTGTGCCGTACCAAAATGAGAAGAGGCGTGAAAATTAGCAACCTCACTAGAATCCGCCACATGGCATCAAAGCACCCTAATAGGTGGGTCAAACGCCTGGTTCCACAATCAGTGCCTGAGGGTCACACCACTGCCTCCTCTTCCCCTGAGTTCCATGCTGGCCAATCCCCTGTCCAAGATGCAGGTCCGGATGCCTCCCGCCCTGCACCTGGATCTTCGCAAGCACTATCAGCTAGCACATCCACTTCTGTGTCCCCACGCAGCATACCAATGTCCATACCCAAGGCCTTAGAACGAAAGCACAAATACTTAGCCACCCACCCACAGGCCATAGCACTAAATGCGCACCTTTCCAAATTGCTGGCCCTTAAAATGTTGCCATTTAGGCTTGTGGACACTGAGGCTTTCCGCAGCCTGATGGCGGCAGCCATCACCTCGTTACACAGTCCCCAGTTGCCACTATTTTTCCTGGTGTGCCGTCCCTGCCTTACACCAGCATGTGTCCCGTAACATCACCCGTGCCCTGACCAACGCAGTTATTGGGAAGGTCCATTTAACAACTGACACATGGAAAAGTGCTTTTGGCCAGGGATGCTACATTTCCTTGACGGCACACTGGTTGAAAGTTGTGGAGGTCGGGAGCGAGTCGTACCCTGGGATGGGACAGGTGAAACTGACACCAAGGATTGTGGGCCCTATTTCCATCAGGATTTCCGCCACCACCTACACTTCCACCTCTGAATTCTCATATTGCAGCACCAGTCATCCATCAGTCAGTAGCTGGAAGCAGTGTAGCACTGCAGTGGGGAAGCTGCAACAGGCCGTGCTGAAACTAATTTGCTTAGGTGACAAACAGCACACCACTGCAGAGCTGTGACAGGGTATAAGGGACCAGAATGAGCTATTACTCTCGTCATTCAACCTACAACCGGGCATGGTTGTGTCTGAAAATGGCCGTAACTTGGTGGCGGCTTTGGAGCTCGGCAAGCTCACACACATACCATGCCTAGCCCACGTGTTCAACTTAGTGGTTCAGTGGTTTCTCAAAACCTTCCCCAATTTGTCTGAGCTACTGGTGAAGGTGTGCTGTGTCTGTGCCCATTTTCGAAAGTCATCTACAGCTGCCGCCGGACTGGCAACGCTGCAGCAACACTTGCGATTGCCAGCTCACCGACTGCTGTGCGACGTGAGCACTCGCTGGAACTCCACATTCCACATGTTGGCAGGCTTTGTGAGCAACAGAGGGAAGTAGTGGAATACCAGCTGCAACATGGTTGTCGCCATTCCAGTCAGCTTCTGCTCTTCACAAGCGATGAGTGGGCATGGATTTCTGACCTCTGTGAGGTTTTACGCAACTTTGAGGAATCAACACAGATGGTGAGCAGCGATGCCGCTATTATCAGCGTAACCATCCCACATCTGTGTCTACTGAAACGCTTGTTGCTCACAATGAAGGCAGACGCTGTGCATGTGGAAGTGGTGGAAATAGGGGAAGACAGTACACAGGGTGATAGTCAGACCACCCTCAGTTCGCCTTCTCAGCGCAAATTGTTTGATGATGATTAGGAGGAGGAGCAGGAGACGTTGCCTCCGCTAAAGAGGGTAGTACCCATAGCAAGTTTATTCCATCTGTTCAGCATGGATGCGCCGAAGAGGAGGAAGAGGATGAGATTGAGAGTCATACTCCTGAGGATGGCGAAGTCTTCTCTGTTGGGACTCTGGCACACATGACTTACTTTATATTATGCTGCCTTTCCCGTGACCCTCGCGTTATATGCATTTTGACCAACACTGATTACTGGTTGTTCACCCTTCTCGACCCTAACTACAAAGAGAACTTCTCATCTTTTATTCCTCTGGTGGAGAGGACTAGCAAAATGTTGCAATACTAGAAGGTCCTTGTTGAAAAATTGCTCCAAAGATTTCCAGCTGACAACGCTGGCGGCAGTGTCCGTAATTCCTTGGGCAACCGAGGAGGGGAGACGAGGGGAACACACAGCAGTTCCAACAGAGGCAGGAAAACACTCTGCAAGGCCTGGGACAGTTTTATGACTCCACGCCAGCAACCTCACCCTGATGCGCGGCCTAGTGTCACAAGGAGGGAAACGTTTTGGAAGATGGTGAAGGAGTACGTAGCAGACCATGTCAGCGTCCTAAGTGATGCCTCTGTGCCTTACAACTATTGGGTGTCCAAGCTGGACACGTGGCATGAACTGGCGCTCTACGCCTTGGAGGTGCTGGCCTGCCCTGCTGCCAGCGTTTTGTCAGAGCAGGTATTTAGTGCTGCTGGGGGCATGATAACTGATAAGCTCATCGGCCTGTCAACTGAAAATGCTGACAGGTTGACTCTTATCAAAGTGAACAAGCCCTGGATTGGCCCTGACTTCTCTACTCCACTAGAGGAAAGTGGCTGAACATAAAGCCACTTTAAATGTGTCTTTTATGGTGTATTGAATACACTGCATTCCCATGCACCCCTTCCACCACAAAAAAGAGTATATGGTTCAATCTTTCTTTTATTGTCCTCCTCCTCCATCATATCAATATGCTTATTAGGCTGCCCTCACTCCTAATGTTTTAGAGGGTCAGCTCAGCAGCAGACCCTCACTCCTAATGTTTTAGAGGGTCACCAGCAGACCCTCGCCCATAATGTTTTAAATGGTCATATCAGCAGCAGGCACTCACCCCTAATGTTTTATAGGGTCAGCTCAGCAGAAGACCCTCACCCAAAAAGTTTTAGATGCTCAGATCAGCAGCAGGTCCTCGCCCCTAATGTTTTAGAGGATCAGCTCAGCAGCAGACCCTCACCCCTAATGTTTTAGATGCTCAGATCAGCAGCAGGCTCTCACCCCTAAGGTTTTAAAGGGTCACCAGCAGGCCCTTGCTCCTAATGTTTTTGAGGGTCACCAGCAGGCCATCAATCATAGTTTTTCAAGGGTGTGTATGATGCCCTCCTTTATGTGTAATAAAGAATGTATTGGAGTGCCAGTACCTTATAATTTTTGGCAGCCCTTTCACTTAGTGCATATGCTTTATGAGTGTAGAAGTCCCACTACTTGAACAATGTATCACAATGTGAATGAGGCCCACCTTTATGTGATATACAGGTTGTATTGGAGTGCCTCTTCCTTGTAATTTTTGGCAGCACTTGCACTTTTTAGTAAATATACAGGAAAGAATGTTTCCTAACAATTTTTCCTCTAAAATCGATTTTATCTTCGGTTTTGTGCGTATTATTGTCAGTCTGTAAAAGTGGTGTACTACTCGGACAACATCGTTCCCAGCAGCGACCTGGGAGTCAAGATGCATCCAGACATCCTGCCCATGCTGTTCCCGGAACATTTCAGTGGTGTTTCCATCAATTTCTGAACTTTTCCTCTGAACCAGACACCCTTCCCTATTTAGAGCAGGGGGTGCCTGGTTTTTTATGCTCTGGTTCTCCCATTGACTTCCATTGTGCTCTGGTGCTGTAGAGCATCCGAGCATGCCAAAGTTTTCTACTCAAGCACCAGAGAACCCGAGCACTATTGACTAGTTCTAGTTCTAAAAGTATATTAGCTAGAATTACTTTTTCATATAAAAAATATTATAAAGCATGCTGTAATTTTATACTGTAATTAAGAATGTTCTGGCCAAAACACCATATACTGTGTACAAATATTACTACATAATTGTACCATAAAATATCATAGAATCATAGTGTAATTAAACTTTTCATTATGTTCACACTTGCAGATGCTACATAAGCAGCTGTAAACTAAACATATAATCCCTATGCATCTGTTAATGGCCTGTACATATGATATTAATCATTCAATAGCAGCTCAAGTCATTAAATGGCTTGCCAAAGAGTTGAAAAATATGTGTGGCTAGTGGCACTCATCTCTACTACTAGCTTGGGCCATGTAGAAATGGCAATCTGTCTTAGATCACTTTGTCAATGGTGGGTCTAGTCTTGTCTGCACCTCTGTTTATCATCTCACAGACATACGTTATAAATGTGAAATTCTTGCCAAATACATTTTGTACAAAATTATTTGTGCCTGTCCACCACCGGCAAGGCAATTTCTTTAAGAGAAGAGCCTACACTAAATACTTCCTCCTCTGGTGCCACACTGGCCTCCACTAAATTCAGGGAATCCAGGCTCCACATGCATGCTAAGCCCGCACAATATTATACCGCTTTTGGTGCATGCATGTGGGACCTGCTGTCCCTGAATTTAATGGAGGCCAGTGTGGCACCAGTGGAGGCATTGTATTTAATGTAAGTTCTTGTGCTAAATAGATCACATTACCAGTGGCAGACAGGCACGAATAATTTTGTACAAAATATATTTGCCAATAATCTCAAATTTATAACATAGCATTATTATATTTTCTATATTGAGTAAAGCACAATTGTATTTTCTTGATTATTCGTGTTTGCAGAGTGCTTTTGCGCTTTCAGCCATGGCAACGTGCACTTGCGCACTGGAATGTGCTGATTAACCCCCATTTTTTTCTTTGCAGTCTGCATTGGAGGTGTGGCTGACTCCATTGGCCGTGCACTCCTAAATAACCTGTCTGTCCCATAGGCTGATTTTAATTATTGCAAGTATAAAGTTATAGCCTGCTTTTCCTGCATTTAATGGAGTCAATTTGGCACAAGGAGAGGTAAAATACAGAGTGGACTCAGCATGCATGTTGAACTCGCATTCCCTGAATTTAATGGAGCCCATTGTGGCACCAAAAGAGGTATAATATAGTTTGGGTTCAGCGTGAATGTGGAACCTGCATTCCCTGGTGGCCAGTATGGCACCAGAGGAGGTAGAATTTATTGTAGGATCCTGTCCTAAAGAGATTGCCTTGTCATTGGCAGACAAGCACAAATAATTTGGTTCAAAATGCATTTGCCAAGAATCTCACATTTCGGGCATTACTAATTTCTAGGGTATACAAAAGAGTTATTATTATTGTCTGGAAGGCATATAAGTGGATATGAATACTACTGTATGTAAGGGGAACAGTGGTGAGCATTATTACTTTGTGGGGCACAAAAGATGTCTCTGCTACTGTGCAGTGCATGATAATCATCTGAGGCACAATATGGAGCATAATGTCTGTCTGTGCAGCAGCGATGGACTGGCCATCGGGAGTACCGGGAGAATCCTGGTGGGCCGATCGAATTATGGGGCGGCCAGGGCCGCCAGGCATCAGGGGGGTAAAGCTCCAGTAACAGCAGGCAGTGTGGGGGCGGCGCTCACTCACTGACGTCACACGCCTGCTCCTCCCACTAGGCGGCGCAGGCGCGTGACGTCAGTGAGTGAGCGCTGCCGCCCGCACTTGTTACTGGAGGCTGGAGGCGGGAGCTGAATATGTAAGGTAGTAAAGACTCTTTACTAAAGAGATGAGCGCTGTGCCCCCACGTGTAGTAGAATACCTACCTGGAGCCAGTGCCAGACTGTGCACAGAAAGGGCACTTTGTCACTGTGGACAAAGTATGGCACTTTCTGTGCACAGATTGGCTCTAGGTGGGTACAGTGTGGCACTGCAGTCACTAAGGGCACTATTTATCTGGGCATAGTAGGGCACTATCTGCCCACATAGTCAACATATGGCGCTCTGGGCACTGCCATATAATAGTGTGGGTACGGTACGGCGATATTTGGTTCTATGTGGGCACTGTATGATTGTGGGCAGATAGTGCCATACTATCCACAGATAAATGGCGCATTTAGTGCCTGTCGTGCCCACATAGTGCCATATAGAACCCATACTCGGAAAGCGCCATACTTGTGCAGACAGAGTATAATTATAGGCAAAGTATGGCACTTTCTGCCCACGTTTTAGCTCTAGGTAGGTATGATATGGCACTTTGTGGGCACTGTAGACACTAAATACACAACTTATCTGAGCATAGTATGCCCAGGTCTTCCCACGGTCATACAGTGCTCAGATAGCGCCATGTTATGCACAGATAAATGGTGTATTTCTTGCTTATGGTGCCATACAGTACCTACCTAAAGTGAAAACCTACAGTACTTTGGCCACAGTCATACAGTGCCGACAGTGCCGAAAAGTATGGCACTTTCTATGCACCTAGGTAGGTACTATATGGGTACAAATGCGCTATTTTTCTGTGAATAGGAGGGCACTATCGTGCTCTATGTGGGCACTGTATCACTATTAGGGCAGATAGTGCCATAGAGACAAAATGTCTCCCAGCACATTATACATGGCTCGTCATCATGGTTACGACCTCCCTGTAATCCAGCATTGGTGGTCGAAAAAAGCACCAAACTATGTGCACTCCCACAATCCCGGCTACTCCTATAGTGTGCAAGCATGACCACCGCTGCTGGATTACAGGGTGGTCAAAACCATGGAAACGAGCAGTGCATAATGTGATGGAAAAATGACTCCCGCCAGCAAAGGAAGCAATATGGACAATCACAATACATTAGTAAGTGCCTTGTATTAACTTTCTCTACAAGATAAATGCCACTTGCTGAAGAGACATAACCCCTTTTTTGAGTGTGTTTGGGAAAAATAAAGTGGGCCGGTCTGGCTGAAGTCCAGGGCCACTTTATTGTCCCAGTCCATCCCTGCTGTGCAGTATGATTTTATGCGTGTAATTTTTTGCTATAGATGAGTGATTCATTCAGCTGATTCAGTCAGCCAATTTTAGTTGGGTTCTAATCAATTCTATCTGAACTAACATGCTCCTATTGGCCTGAAAATTTGTGTATGGCACTCTGAGATCTCCATACTCCGTATTTCTTTTCCCATTGTTTCTCACTTTTAAAATTTGTTACATTAATTTCTCTTTCTCTCTAAAAGTGTAACAGACATTTTTTTTTTTTTAATATAGTATAGGGACAGGGATGAGAAAACAGGGTTACAAAACAGGGTGAAAAGAGTCTCTTTAGCAATGAGCATAGCTAAGGAGAGTCCATCTTCAGCATCTACTGAACGCTGAAGATGACTATGTGGAACATACAGAGGCAGATTTCCAGCATGTCTCTTAGGTCATTACTTTTTTCCTTCATTTCATATATGTGCCCTTTATGCCTGTCTGTCTGCCATCGCTAACTGCTAGCAGCTATGTTCACTTATCTCTATTCTCTGTTACTGAGTGCAGTAAAAAGAAAGAACTGTCAGCACTTACCAATGGCAGTGCATGCTATGTCCATGTATACTGTACCTATCATCAGAACTAAACACATGAAGCCCTGTTCTCCTCTCTTCTGACCTGCAAAAGAAAAACATGGCTTCCAGCACTTTGTGCTAGCAGTAGGTATGCAAGGACATAGTACACACTGTCAAAACTACGCGCTAGCAGTTCCATTCTTCTATCTTTTCTCTGCTCTCAGAAACTGAGACACACAGGGTATAGAGATAAACAAGCAGAGCTGCCAGTGGTTCGTACTGCCATAAAGTCAGAATGGAAGGGAGGTGGACAGAGAAGACATATATATGTAGGTGTGGGCTGGGATAGGGAGCTAAGAGGCAAACTGAAAGCCTTTGTATTTTCATATAGTTGTCTTCCGCATTTATAGTAACATAGTACACAAGGCCGAAAAAAGACATTTGTCCATCCAGTTCGGCCTGTTATCCTGCAAGTTGATCCAGAGGAAGGCAAAAAAAAAACTGTGAGGTAGAAGCCAATTTTCCCCACTTTAGGGGGGGAAAAAATTCCTTCCCGACTCCAATCAGGCAATCAGAATAACTCCCTGGATCAACGACCCCTCTCTAGTAGCTATAGCCTGTAATATTATTACACTCCAGAAATACATCCAGGCCCCTCTTGAATTCCTTTATTGTACTCACCATCACCACCTCCTCAGGCAGAGAGTTCCATAGTCTCACTGTTCTTACCGTAAAGAATCCTTTTCTATGTTTGTGTACAAACCTTCTTTCCTCCAGACGCAGAGGATGTCCCCTCGTCACAGTCACAGTCCTGGGGATAAATGGATGATGGGATAGATCTCTGTACTGACCCCTGATATATTTATACATATTAATTAGATCTCCCCTCAGTCGTCTTTTTTCTAAAGTGAATAACCCTAATTTTGATAAACTTTCAGGGTACTGTAGTTGCCCCATTCCAGTTATTACTTTAGTTGCCCTCTTCGTGACCTTCTCCAGCTCTGCTATGTCTGCCTTGTTTACAGGAGCCCAGAACTGTACACAGTACTGCATGTGTGGTCTGACTAGCGATTTGTAAAGTGGTAAGACTATATTCTTATCACGGGCATCTATGCCCCATTATCTTATTGGCCTTGGCAGCAGCTGCCTGACACTGGTTTTTGCAGCTTAGTTTGCTGTTTATTAAAATTCCTAGATCCTTTTCCATGTCAGTGTTACCGAGTATTTTACCGTTTAGTATGTACGGGTGACTTGCATTATTCCTTCCCATGTGCATAACTTTACATTTGTCAGTGTTAAACCTCATCTGCGACTTATCTGCCCAAGCCTCCAATCTATCCAGATCCCTTTGTAGTAGTATACTGTCCTATTCAGTGTTAATTACTTTACACAGTTTAGTGTCATCTGCGAAAATTTATACTTTACTATTCAAGCCTTCTACAAGATCATTAATAAATATATTGAAGAGAATAGGGCCTAATACTGACCCCTGTGGTACCCCACTAGTGACGGTGAGCCAATCTGAGTGTGTACCGTTAATAACCTCTGTTTTCTATCATTGAGCCAGTTACTTACCCACATACAGATGTTTACTCCCAGTCCGAGCATTCTCATTTTATATACTATTCTTTTATGTGGTACAGTGTCAAATGCTTTGGAGAAGTCCAGATATACGATATCCATTGATTCGCCGCTGTCAAGTCTAGAACTTACCTCCTCATAGAAACTGATTAAATTAGTTTGGCATGACCGATCCCTCATGAAGCCATGCTGATATGGCGTTATTTGCTTATTTCCGTTGAGATGCTCTAAGATAGCATCTCTTAGAAAACCTTAACCCATTAAGGACTCAGCCCTATTTCACCTTAAGGACCAGGCCATTTTTTGCAAATCTGACCAGTGTCACTTTAAGTGCTGATAACTTTAAAATGCTTTGACTTATCCAGGCCATTCTGAAAGTGTTTTTTTGTCAAATATTGTACTTGACACTGGTAAAATGAAGTAAAAAAACAAACATTTTTATTTATAAAAAAATACCAAATTTACCAAACATTTGAAAACAATTGCAAATTTTCAAGATTCAATTTCTCGACTTCTATAATACATAGTAATACCTTCAAAAATAGTTATTACTTTTCATTCCCCATATGTCTACTTCATGTTTGGATCATTTTGGGAATGATATTTTATTTTTTGGGGATGTTACAAGGCTTAGAAGTTTAGAAGCAAATCTTGAAATTTTTCAGAAATTTTCAAAAACCCAATTTTTAGAGACCAGTTCAGGTCTGAAGTCACTTTGCGAGGCTTACATAATAGAAACCACCCAAAAATGACCCCATTCTATAAACTACACCCCTCAAGGTATTCAAAACTGATTTTACAAACTTTGTTAACCCTTTAGATGTTCCACAAGAATTAATGGAAAAGAGAGATACAATTTCAAAATTTCACTTTTTTGGCAGATTTTCCATTTTAATATTTTTTTTTCCAGTTACAAAGCAAGGGTTAACAGCCAAATCAAACTCATTATTTATGGCCCTGAATCTGTAGTTTACAGAAACACCACATATGTGGTCGTAAACTGCTGTACGGGCACACGGAAGGGCGCAGAAGGAAAGGAATGCCATACGGTTTTTGGAAGGCAGGTTTTGATGGATTATTTTTTTTGACACTATGTCCCATTTGAAGCCCCCCTGATGCACTCCTAGAGTAGAAACTCGATAAAAGTGACCACATCTAAGAAACTACACCCCTCCAGGTATTCAAAACTGATTTTACAAACGTCGTTAACCCTTTAGGTGTTCCACAAGAATTAATGGAAAATTGAGATATAATTTCAAAATTTCACTTTTTTGGCAGATTTTCCATTTTAATATTTTTTTTCCAGTTACAAAGCAAGGGTTAACAGCCAAACCAAACTCAATATTTATGGCCCTGATTCTTTAGTTTACAGAAACACCCCATATGTGTTCGTAAACTACTGTACGGGCACACGGCAGGGCGCAGAAGGAAAGTAATGCCATACGGTTTTTGGAAGGAAGGTTTTGCTGGACTGTGTTTTTTGACACCATGTCCCATTTGAAGCCCCCCTGATGTAACCCTAGAGTAGAAACTCCATAAAAGTGACCCCATCTAAGAAAATACACCCCTCAAGGTATTCAAAACAGATTTTACAAAAGTCGTTAACCCTTTAGGTGTTCCACAAGAATTTATGAAAAATAGAGATACAATTTCAAAATTTAACTTTTTGGGCAGATTTTCCATTTTAATAATTTTTTTCCAGTTACAAAGCAAGGGTTAACAGCCAAACCAAACTCAATATTTATGGCCCTGATTCTGTAGTTTACAGAAACACCCCATATG
Source organism: Bufo bufo (assembly GCF_905171765.1). Lineage (NCBI taxonomy): Eukaryota > Metazoa > Chordata > Amphibia > Anura > Bufonidae > Bufo > Bufo bufo. Next base: position 627,835,383 of record NC_053390.1, read on the forward strand.
TGGTCCTAAACTACTGTACGGGCACACGGCAGGGCACAGAAGGAAAGGAATGCCATAAGGTTTTTGGAAGGCAGGTTTTGCTGGACTGTTTTTTTTTACACCATGTCCCATTTGAAGCCCCCCTGATGCAACCCTAGAGTAGAAACTCCTTAAAAGTGACCCGATCTAAGAAACTACACCCCTCAAGGTATTCAAAACAGATTTTACAAGAGTTATTGGCAAATGGAGATGAAATTTCAGAATTTAAATTTTTGGGCAAATTTTCCATTTTAATCAATTTTTCCCAGTAACAAAGCAAGGGTTAACAGCCAAACAAAACTCAATATTTATGGCCCTGATTCTGTAGTTTACAGAAACACTCCATATGTGGTCATAAACTGCTGTACGGGCACACAGCAGGGCGCAGAAGGAAAGGAATGCCATACGGTTTCTGGAAGGCAGATTTTGCTGGACTGTTTTTTTTTACACCATGTTCCATTTGAAGCCCCCCTGATGCACCCCTAGAGTAGAAACTCCAAAAAAGTGGCCCCATTTTAGAAACTATGGGATAGGGTGGCAGTATTTTTGGTACTAGTTTAGGGTACATATGATTTTTGATTGCTCTATATTACACTTTTTGTGAGGCAAGATAACAAAAAATAGCTGTTTTGGCACCGTTTTTATTTTTTGTTATTTACAACATTCATCTGACAGGTTAGATCATGTGATATTTTTATAGACCAGGTTGTCACGGATGCGGTGATACCTAATATTTATACTTTTTGTTTATTTATGTAAGTTTTACACAATGATTTCATTTTTGAAGCAAAAAAAAACATGTTTTAGTGTTTCCATAGTCTGAGAGCCATAATTTTTTCAGTTTTTCGGCGATTAACCTTGGGTAGGGTATGATTTTTGCGGGATGAGATGACGGTTTTATGGGCACTATTTTGGGGTGCATATGACTTTTTGCTCGCTTGCTATTACACTTTTTGTGATGTAAGGTTTATTTAGCACAGTTTTTATTTTACATTTTTTACGGTGTTCATCTGAGGGGTTAGGTCATGTGATATTTTTATAGAGCCGGTCAATACAGACGCGGCAATACCTAATATGTATCCTTTTTTTTTTTATTTATGTAAGTTTTACACAATGATTTCATTTTTGAAGCAAAAAAAAATCATGTTTTAGTGTTTCCATATAGAGATTTCCAGAATAGTTCGCCTGCGAATAGTTCCCGGCGAACATAGCTTGTTCGCGTTCGCCGCGGCGGGCGAACGTGTGCGATGTTCGGTCCGCCCCCTATTCGTCATCATTGAGTAAACTTTGACCCTGTACCTCACAGTCAGCAGACACACTCCAGCCAATCAGCAGCAGACCCTCCCTCCCAGACCCTCCCACCTCCTGGACAGCATCCATTTTAGATTCATTCAGAAGCTGCATTCTTAGTGAGAGGAGGGACAGTGTAGCTGCTGCTGATTTAATAGGGAAATCGATAGCTAGGCTAGTGTATTCAGTGTCCACTGCAGTCCTGAAAGACTCATCTGATCTCTGCTGTAAGGACAGCACCCCAAAAAGCTTTTTTTTTTTTTTTCCTGTGTAATCTAATTGCAGCTGCCTGCCTTCGGCTGCCAGCGTGTGTGTCAGGCTCACAGCGTATACTGTGCCCACTTGCCCAGTGCCACCACTCATATCTGGTGTCACAATAGCTTGCATTAAAAAAAAAAAAAAAAAAAAAACTTTTTTGACTGTGAAATAATATCAGTCATTTTCCTTCACAAGTGTGTGTTTCAGGGCCTGCAAGGGCACAGTGTCACACCAGTGCAACTCATATCTGGTGTAACAGTGGTGCACATAAAAAATAAAAAAATAACTTTTTGGACTGAAATAATAGCAGCCATTTTCCTTCACAAGTGTGCGTTTCAGGGCCTGCAAGGGCACAGTGTCACACCAGTGCAACTCATATTTGGTGTAACAGTGGTCCACATTTAAAAAAAACAACACTTTTTGGACTGAAATAATAGCAGTCATTTTCCTTCACAAGTGTGCGTTTCAGGGCCTGCAAGGGCACAGTGTCACACCAGTGCAACTCATATCTGGTGTAACAGTAGTGCACATTTAAAAAAAAACATACAATTTTGACTGTAATAGATTGAATAGCAGTTAGTTGTCTGCAAGCGTGTGTGTCAGGCCTACAGCGTCTACTTTGCCAACTTCTGCCAGTGCACAGTGCCACTCATATCTGGTGTCACAGTAGCTTGCACGCATAGTACAACTTAAAGAGGACCTTTCACCGATTCTTACCCTATGAACTAAGTATACAGACATGTGGAGCGGCGCCCGGGGATCTCTCTGCACTTACTATTATCCCCGGGCGCCGCTCCGTTCTCCTGCTATGCCCTCCGGTATCTCCGTTCCCTAAGTTATGGTAGGCGGAGTCTGCCCTAGCGCTGGCCAATCGCATTGCAGAGCTCACAGCCTGGGAGAAAATAACCTCCCAGGCTGTGAGCTCTGCGCTGCGATTGGCCAGCGCTAGGGCAGACTCCGCCTACCATAACTTAGGGACTGGTATCTCCGCCTACTATAACTTAGTGAGCGGAGATACCGGAGGGCATAGCAGGAGAACGGAGCGGCGCCCGGGGATAATAGTAAGTGCAGTGAGATCCCCGGGCGCCACTCTACATATCTGTATAGTTAGTTCATAGGGTAAGAATCGGTGAAAGGTCCTCTTTAACAAATCTAAAAAAAAATGACAGGCAGAGGCAGGCCACCCCGCAGGGGCCGTCGTGGTTGTGTTGCTGTGATTCCCTTTGGCCCTAGAATAATGTCCAGTATTCAGAGGCCACGTACTCTGAACTCGAAAAGTTCTGAGGACATAGTTGACTGTCTAACACAGGACTGCTGGTACTAACATGAGGACGGGGCAAGGGAAACTGGGAAAAGGAAGCCACCGGCCCCTTTAACTTTGACCAAATAAAACTCGGACAACTTAGTTTTATAAACCAATCTTTTACTGGGTGATGATCGGCCACAGCAAATTGTTTCCTTATTACAAAAAACGGTATCAAAACCCCACCTCCTCCACGAACCATTTCTCCGATGCGGTATACCACCCTGGGTCCCCAGGGCGTACGTTCGCCAATAACTGTTTACCAGGATCTTTCATTTCCAAATTCCGCCACGGAGGAGGACCGTGTCTCACACGGGATTCCGACCACCACCCAGCAAACTAAACGCTTGTTCGATGCCATCCTGCAAACCCGACAAAAAGATATCCAGACCTATATCTGTGAGATGTACCCCATCTGGCCTCATCAGAGGTCTATTATCGCCCTCTAACTGCCAATGCCGGACCACTATCCCCCCCTTTGAACGCACAAATCGGGACATTCGGGCATTCAACGTTCTCCTGCATTTCTCCATTGCCTCCCCATCCCTGGCGCCATGCCAAACTATTCTTGGCACTACTTCTGACCATACGATCACCAACTCCGGGAAGAACGCCGGGAAGCGCTCCAAATCAGACCTCATCAAGGCCATTAGCTCCAACATCCTCTGAGAACACAGGTCATTTCCACCCGCGTGTAGGACCAGTATAACCGGCCCCACCGATCTACGCCCAATTTCAACCACTTCTGGTAACACTTGCCCCCATCTCAGCCCCCGAAGACCTCTCCATTGCACATCTACTTCCCTGAATCCCAGGCTGCGACCTCCAGGCCTGCATTCCGCCCTCTATGCTGCCCAGAATATGTAGGAATGCCCAACCAACCAAATCACCGGACGACCGACTTCTGTGGAGACAAAAGAATTAGTAAAACACCAATACGTTAACATTTGTAACCCCTTCCAACACAACTCCATATATATATATATATACATATATATTTTCTTTTTTTTTTTTTTTTTATACTAACTCACCAACAAATCTGGCCTCACATATCGCGCAAAGCAGGCCGACCTCCACCGCCCAATCTGCATCACTTCCGATTCTGGCAACCCCGCCCTAGCCGCTTCCGTCGCCGCACCTATTCTAAAGGAGTGCGTACCGAATTCCCCCGGATCCAACCCCAACTGCTCCAAGCATCTACGCAACACCGAAGCGAACTGAAATCTCGTCAAGGGTAACCCGTCTGCATGAACGAAAAAATTTCTCCCACTCACCCTTAACGCCATGTACTCTGAGACCAATCTAATAGGGCACGCCCCGCTAGCAACTGGATGGATAGGTAACCATACCCCTTTCCCGAACTGATCGGTCTTAGAACGACGAACCCGAACCCGCAGCGCATTATTATTCATAATCACATCCGACAATAACAAACCTCCTTGCCGCGAGCTGGAAGGCGCCACCAGTTCCCCCACCCGTACAGCCGCAAAAAAGGCCACACTAAAACATGCCCCCAATAACGCCCTCTCAAACCCTGAAGAACACACGACTCGACACACCTCCACCAATCTTCCCAGCAAGCTAAATAAAATTGGCCGCCTACTCTCCCGCACTACATATTCCTTTTGCCACCCTTTCAACGCCTGCCTGATCAAGAAATTCTTTGATGCATCCGGCCATCCTTGCAGCTTAAAATAAAAACCCACCCCGGCCAATTTACGCTGCGCAACTGGAGCAGAAACCCCTTGACCACGCAACCTTAACAACCACTCCATCGTAACCTCCAAACACACTCCATCTCCTGCCGACACTTCCCTATTACCTTTTACTGCCAACCACTCAGCCCAGGCCTTACCATGCGCCTGCCAGGTGGCCGGAGTCACCGAAGAGCTAACCAACGGCATCAATTGTTGAGCACTAGATGCCATAGGGAATCCGGGAACGCTCGTCCATCCATGTCCGCCTCCGGAAGAAGGTCCCGAAAAACCTGCCAACGGAATCGAGAAAGAGCATCAGCGATCCTGTTATCCACCCCCGGAACATGACGTGCCCTAAAATAAATATTACGCTCCAGACACCTTAGCACCAAATGCCGAAGCAATGCTAGGACCGGCAATGAAGAAGAAGACAACCTATTGATACATTGAACCGTACCCAAATTATCTGACCAAAAGCACACATGACGATTCTCTAATCTGTCACCCCAAATCTCAACTGCAACTGCAATAGGGAACAACTCCAGCAATGTTAGGTTACTTACCAATCCCAAATCTCTCCACTCATCCGGCCACGGAGAAGCGCACCATTCCTTACCCAACACCGTACCAAATCCACAGGAGCCTGCTGCATCCGACCACAGCTCAAGCTCGCAACTAGATATTTCCTGTGAAATATAACATGTATAGCCATTGTACGAACATAAAAAATTCACGCCACACCTTCAAATCAGCCTTGAGCGACTTGGTCAGTCGAATGCGATGTCGAGGGGAAACCACTCCCCGTGTTGCCAAGGATAACCGCCGTGAAAAAACACGCCCCATAGGCATAACTCGGCAAGAGTCACTTAAGAGTCACCTTCCTTACCACCAGAAACCCCTCAATCAAAGCCTTCAACCCAACTAACTTGTCCTGTGGTAAACGAAAAACCATAGCCACTGAATCTATCTCAATACCTAAGAAAGACAACCGCGTCACCGGACCCTCCGTCTTTTCAGCCGAAATGGGAACCCCAAAGCGCTCCATCAAAGACAAAAAGGCAGATAACAAAGCTTGACAGACTCCCACACCCCCCGGCGCTACAAACAGGAAGTCGTCAAGGTAGTGAATCACTGACGAACAACCGGACTCAAAACGCACCACCCACTCCAAAAATGAACTAAACAACTCGAAATAGTGGCACGAAATGGAACAGCCCATAGGCAAACAGGTATTGTAATAGAAGAAACCCTCAAAACAACCCCCAAGCAAATGGAAACAATCCGGATGAATAGGCAGGAGCCTAAAAGCTGATTCCACATCCGATTTTGCCAACAGAGCCCCTTTTCCAGCTTCCCTTACTAGCGTCACCGCCTGATCAAATGATACATACGATACCGAAGACTCCTCCTGTAGTATCGCATCGTTCACTGATGCGCCTTTCGGATGCGACAAATGATGTATTAATCGAAATTTTCCTGGTTCCTTCTTAGGTACAATTCCCCATGGTGAAACTCGCAAATTAGAAAAAGGGGGCTGAACAAAGGGACCCATAATCCTACCCGCCGCCATTTCCTTCTGCAGCTTATCCCTGAGAACCTCCGGATACTCCCTAGCTGATTTGAGATTTTCTGAAAACAACGGGGACCTATTGAGAATAAACGGTATGAAAAAACCTTCCGAAAAACCGTCCTGCAAAATGTCCGCCGCCCCCTTATTGGGGTACCGGTCTAACCAAGGGGCCATCCTTACCACGCTGACTGGAGTCCTTCTGTTCAAGGGGGGTATGGGGTTTAACACCTCTCCCTTGAGATCTGAAGCACCTACCCGCGGGATGGGGGCCACCGCATGCTGAACATTCATGCTTGTACCTACACAACCCTGCGTATTTACAGTGCCCCTCGTTGTACAACCAACAAGCCCCCGGGCGTCTAACGGCCACTGGCGCCTGGGCGACTGCGGCCCCGACTCCAGTGGCCGCCCCTGGAAAGGAAGGCGGACGAGACGCCTTCATCAAACGTAGCCAGACATCCGTGGCTTTCACACCCCACCCCATATCTGGCTGCAAAGCAAGACGCAAAGCAAGAAATTCCTCGTCATATTTCCACCAAGCACTACCCCTAGGCGCCTTATACGCACTATAAATTGTGTCCATATAAATAAACAGTTCAGCGCACCGCTCCGGGTGCCTCTGACCCATCACACATCCCAAAACCGCAAACGCCTGCAAACAATTATTCATTGTTCTAGCAACTTTTAACCGTTTATCATAAGGCTTGTCCACAAAACGCTTCTCCTTATCCACCTTATGTTGGTCCACAGACACCAGGGACCATATGTCTACATATTGGTGGGACCATATCTTCTCCCTCATCGATTCCTCTAAATGAGCCCCCAAAGGGCTAACACCACAAAAACATGAATCTTTATGAATCCCCGCTAAAACCACTGAGGGCTTTGCCACCTGACCAGAAGCTATCATTGGCGTCTCCGCCACACCCGTCACCGGAACTGTAGAAGGGGCAGGGGGAACAGGCAATCTATCTAACAGAGATTTTAATAATGACTCTAAACCCGCATTAACACCTCCCCCTCCCCATGCCCCCGCATATTGACACTCACCAGAAGCCGGAACCGCCGGCGGAGCTACTGCAGGTACAGGCACCGCATCCCTGTGTGCTGCCACCGAAACCAGGCTAGGTGCCCTGGAACTCTCACCAATCGCCAGTCGTCTGTGCCCGGACCGCAGTGTACGATCAGACTCTTCCGAGGTTGCAGAGGATCCCTCTGAAGATGACGGGGAACGCCACCTGGAAGATCTGGACCGCCTACTGTACCGGGATGACGTGGATCGCCGACTTGAACGCCGCCGTCTGCGGCTGCGCCTCCCCCGACGCCGCTCCTCTCTGGAGGGAGTGGGGGACAAAGATCTCTCCCTGCCTCTGCTCAGGCCGACCGGAGAAGCCACTGTAAGAGGAGTGAGATGAGGCTGTAAAAGGGGGGGGGGGTACTAGAGCTCAAAACTGCGGCGCCAACTGCCACAGAAGCACACCCATTAGGGGGGGCCGAACTACCGGCCGCACCACCAATGAAAGATGGAGCTAGGGAAATAACTGGTGCAGCTAAGGGGGGAGGAAGGGGGGGGGGGGCAGCTTGCGATGGCGGTGGGGTAATGGGGCGGTCATCCGCCGACACTGCGCCAGAATGATTAGACCCCATGACCAAATTGCTCGCCTGCCACGCCGTTACTCCTATACCCAGAGATGACGGAGGTGGAAGGGGAGGAGCCAGATTGCGGCCCACTTCCGGCTTCGATCCCCGGCCTGGCCTATGGCCACCACGTGAAGCGGCCGTTCCGGAACGGCCAGAAAACACTTGCCGCAACTTCGCAGGGGGGCGGCGACTCCGTGCCGAGCGCCGAAGCCCCCGATCCCTCCCAGAGTGACACTCACCCAGCGACGTCTCCGGAGGAACCGATGGAGCAGAGGCAGGAGGAGCGGAGGCAGAGGAAGGATCAAAGCTGCTCAAAAAGGAGCGCAGCCATCCTTCCCCCTCCGCCTGAAAACGCGCCAAGAGAGAGGCGCGCAGCGCCTCATCACCCGCAGACATCCTGAAGGGTCAAACCGGAGGTAAGCACTTACCAACTCGGCTCACCCTGACAAGAGGAAGTGGGAACCACTGTCCTCCTCTATATAATCCTCCCTTACTCCTCCTACCGCCGTCTCCTCCTCCATACCCTCTCCACCTACATTTCTTTTAACCCCCTACCTTCCTTTCGCTACCATAACCCGGGGCCTCTTCCACCCCCCTACCCAGGGAAACTAAGGGAGGGGGAGAAGGGGGACCAACAGTCCCTCATCACCCTCCATACCCAGTCGGGCGCTCTCCAGACACCCAATCTTCTACAGCTTCCGCTCGGAACCTTGACGCACCATCCTCCTCCAGCTTACCTTCGGGCACCTCTCAAGTTACCACTCGCCCGCCTTCCGCCACCACCAACACTAGCACCACAGCCGCTTCACTTGATCTGTCAGAGGAGTTATTTACACATCAGTTGGAAGAAATGAGTGATGCGCAACCATTATTGCCAGAGGATGTAGATAACAGGGATATGTCTCAGTCAGGCAGCATTACACACATGGACGTAGGTTGTGATGATGATGATGTTGTACCCGCTGCTGCTTCCTTTGCTGAGTTGTCAGATACAAGTGAAGTGGTTGATGATGACGATGTGTCCGTGGATGTCACGTGGGTGCCCGCTCGAAGAGAAGAAGAACAGGGGGAAAGTTCAGATGGGGAGACAGAGAGGAGGAGGAGACGAGTTGGAAGCAGGGGGAGGTTGTCGCAAGGAGCTAGTGGCACAGTCAGACAGCATGCATCGGCACCCAGGGTCAGCCAGTCAGCACGCCAATCAACGCATGCTGTTGCCACCACCAGGATGCCGTCATTGCAGAGCTCAGAAGTGTGGCATTTTCTTTGTGTGTCTGCCTCTGACAACAGTGATGCCATTTGCAACCTGTGCCAAAAGAAACTGAGTCGTAGGAAGTCCAACACCCACCTAGGTACAACTGCTTTGCGAAGGCACAAGATCGCAGATCACAAACGCCTATGGGATCAACACATGAGTATAAGCAGCACACAAACTCAAAGCCGCCATCCTCCTCCTGGTCCAGCATCTTCAGCCACGTCAACCACTGCTGTCCTCCTTGCCCCCTCTCAACCATCCGCCACTCCGTCTCTCGCCTTGAGAAGTTCCTGCTCATCTGCCCACAGTCAGGTGTCTTTCAAGGACATGTTTGAGCGTAAGAAGCCAATGTCACAAAGTCACCCCTTTGCCCGGCGTCTGACAGCTGGCTTGTCTGAACTCTTAGCCCGCCAGCTTTTACCATACAAGCTGGTGGAGTCTGAGGCGTTCCAAAAATTTGTAGCTATTAGGACACCGCAGTGGAAGGTACCTGGCCGAAATTTCTTTGCACAAAAGGCAATCTCCAACCTGTACTCGATTGTGCAAAAGGAAGTAATGGCATGTCTGGCACACAGTGTTGGGGCAAGGGTCCATCTGACCACTGATACCTGGTCTGCAAAGCACGGTCAGGGCAGGTATATCACCTACACTGTGCATTGGGTAAACTTGGCCTGCTGCCACCTCCTCTACTCCTCCTACTCCATCCTCTTCCATAACCTCCTCGGCTGAGTCCTCTTCTGCTGCTGTCACAGCCAGACAGCTGATAAGCGCTCACAGGAGCTTCTCAGATCCTCCTCCTTGAATTTCTTTGTTTTGGTTTAGTTTCTCATCTCATTAGTCTATCTCAGCTGTCATGCAGTTAGACTGATCGCTACCCTTTAAGTTCCTCCCCATAATGCAGTAGTGTGCGGCTGATACAACTTCCTGGAGTGTGTGTGCATGCTGTTCCCTGTTCCCAGTTCCCAGTTCCCTGTTCCCAGTCGTCAGTCGTCATTCGTCTGCAAGATAAGTGCTGTTTATGTATTTATGATTTTGTCTTTTCTGGATCCAGGTGACCCTGCCTCCCTCCGTGTCAGTGTAGGGAGCCGGTGGTCGTGTCCCTTCACTATTGTAGGGTCTTCAGGTAATAGATAGCCGAGGAACGTGGATATGCGGCCATCCACCTTTGGGGTGTTCGCATAGGCTGAGCAGTGAGGGACAGCGGCAGGTCTATTGCAGGGGTCTCCCTTTGTTCCTTAGTTGTGGATACAGAGAGACATTGTTTATATGGTATTGTCTTGTTTCCTGTACACCATCCGTGACATTATCAGCCGCCAAAACCGTCTCAAGCATGGATCCGGTTTCACTTTTGGCTGAACGCTTTCAGGGTCTTTCTTTGGAGGTAGCTGATCTCCGTAAGACTTTTTCTCAGTTTCAAGTGACCGGTTCAGCTTGTGTTCATGGAGTTTGTGCTGAGCCTAAGATCTCGCTCCCGGATACGTTCTCCGGGGGTAGTGAGAATTTTGTGCGTTTTAGAGAGGCTTGCAAACTCCATTTTCGCCTTCTTCCCCATTCTTCTGGTGATGAAGAACGGAGGGTGGGGATCATTATATCTCTGCTCAGGGGTAACGCTCAGTCCTGGGCCTTTTCGCTGCCGGAGGGGGCACGGCCCCTTCGTTCAGTGGATGAATTCTTTTTAGCCCTGGGTCAGATATATGATGATCCGGATCGTATTGCTCTGGCTGAGTCTAGACTACGTCTGTTATGCCAGGGTAAACAATCCGCAGAGATATACTGTTCAGAATTTCGGAGATGGGCAGCAGATACGGGTTGGAATGATGCTGCACTCCGAAGTCAATTTTGCTATGGTCTTTCAGAGGGATTGAAAGATGCATTTGCCTTTCATGAAAGACCTACCTCCTTGGATTCTGCTATGTCTCAGGCTGTTCGTATTGACAGGCGTCTTAGAGAGAGAGGAGAGATCTCTCCTTCCTGTCATACTCAGTCCCGGGACAGTGCAGCGGTCTCATTCTGTGCACAGGGGTCTCAGTCGCTGTCAGCCCCTTCTGAGCAGGAGTCCATGCAGCTGGGGTTGATTGCCTCTGACAATAGAAGATTCAGCCCGCAGGGGAGGGTTTGTTTTTGTTGTGGAGGTATAAATCATCTGGCAAATGTTTGTCCCTCTAGGAGATTCAGGCAGTTTTCTGGGAGTAATAAAGAGACAAAAAGGAAAAAATCTTTTAAAAATGTTCCGTCTGTTACTATTGGCAGGGTTGAGGCGGAAATTGAAGGTTTTCCGTTTGCTTGTAGTTCCCGTTTTGTCCTGCCTGCTAGGGTGGCGCTAGAGAGCAAGAGCATTTTTTGTGAGATTTTTGTGGATAGTGGAGCAGCTGTCAACCTCATTGATAATCAATTTGCAATAACTCATGGTTTCCAGGTATGCACTTTGGGAAAGGATATTCCTGTTTTTGCTATTGATTCAGCTCCACTTTCTCAGAAATCATTAAAGGGCATAGTTCACAATATCCGTTTAATTGTGAGTGATGCTCATGTTGAGGATGTGTCATGTTTCGTCCTTAGCGGTTTGCCTACTCCTCTAGTGTTGGGGCTACCCTGGCTCACTAAACATAACCCCACCATTGATTGGCAAGCGAGGCAAATAAATGGTTGGAGTAACTTTTGCAGAGAGAATTGCCTCATAACATCTGTTTCTGAGGTTTCTACTAAGACTGTACCACCTTTCCTCTCTGAATTTTTGGATGTCTTCTCTGAGAGTGGAGTTCAGGGTTTGCCTCCGCACAGGGAGTATGATTGCCCTATTAATCTCATCCCAGGCGCCAAGCTGCCTAAATCTCGTTTATACAATCTCTCCCAACCTGAGAGGGTCGCTATGCGGGCTTATATCTCTGAGAGTCTGAGAAAAGGACACATATGACCCTCGAAGTCACCTGTTGCCGCTAGTTTTTTCTTTGTTAAGAAAAAAGATGGTTCTTTAAGACCTTGTCTGGATTTCAGGGAGCTGAACAGTATCACTATTCGTGATCCTTATCCGCTTCCTCTGATCCCGGACCTGTTTAACCAGGTTGTTGGGGCTAAAGTCTTTTCCAAATTAGACCTAAGAGGGGCATACAACCTGGTTAGGGTCAGAGAAGGAGACAAATGGAAGACGGCTTTCAATACCCCTGAGGGCCATTTTGAGAATTTGGTTATGCCTTTTGGTTTGATGAATGCCCCAGCCGTTTTTCAGCATTTCGTCAACAGCATTTTTTATCATTTAATAGGAAAATTTGTATTAGTGTATTTAGATGACATTTAGATTTTTTCTCCTGATTTCAAGACTCATAAGGAACACTTACGTCAGGTCTTGCTCATCCTGCGGGAGAATAAATTATACGCGAAACTGGAAAAATGTGTGTTTGCGGTTCTAGAAATCCAATTTCTGGGGTTTCTTGTCTCCGCTTCTGGTTTTCGCATGGACCCCGAGAAGGTCCGCGCTGTGCTTGAGTGGGAGCTTCCTGAGAATCAGAAGGCGCTGATGCGTTTTTTGGGCTTTGCCAATTATTACAGGAAATTTATTTTGAATTATTCCTCTGTTGTTAAACCACTCACTGATATGACCAGAAAGGGGGTAGATTTTTCTTCCTGGTCGGTAGAGGCGCGTAAGGCCTTTTCTAATATCAAGGAGAGTTTTGCTTCCGCTCCCATCCTAGTACAACCTGATATTTCGTTACCCTTCATAGTTGAGGTTGATGCTTCTGAGGTAGGGGTGGGTGCGGTCTTGTCTCAGGGTTCCTCTCCTGCCAAATGGCAACTGTGTGCCTTTTTCTCAAAGAAACTCTCCTCCGCAGAGAGAAATTATGATGTGGGAGATAGGGAATTGTTGGCCATCAAGTTGGCTTTTGAGGAATGGCGCCATTGGCTAGAGGGAGCCAGACACCCTATTACCGTGTTTACTGACCATAAAAATCTGGCCTACTTGGAGTCAGCCAAGCGTCTGAACCCGAGACAGGCCAGATGGTCTTTGTTCTTTTCAAGGTTTAATTTTGTTGTTACGTTCCGCCCTGGGGTTAAGAATGTGAAGGCAGATGCCCTGTCACGTTGTTTTCCGGGAGGTGGGAATTTTGAAGACCCGGGTCCCATTTTGGCTGAAGGTGTGGTGGTCTCTGCTCTTTTTCCTGAATTGGAGGCAGAGGTGCAGGCAGCCCAGTCAGAAGCTCCTGATCTTTGTCCTCCTGGGAGGTTGTTTGTGCCTCTCGCTTTGAGACACAAGATTTTTAAAGAACACCACGACACGGTCCTTGCTGGGCACCCGGGGGCAAGAGCCACACTGGATCTCATTGCTCGGAGATTCTGGTGGCCTGCGCTTCGTAAGTCGGTTGAGGGTTTTGTGGCAGCTTGCGAGACTTGCGCTCGTGCCAAGGTCCCTCATTCACGGACATCAGGTCCTCTCCTTCCTTTGCCCATTCCTTCCCGTCCTTGGACACATCTGTCCATGGATTTCATAACGGACTTGTCTCGTTCCTCGGGGAAGTCTGTGATTCTGGTGATGGTGGACCGTTTTAGCAAAATGGTGCATTTTATCCCTTTTCCTGGTTTGCCCAATGCTAAGACGCTGGCGCAGGCATTTATTGACCACATTGTCAAATTGCATGGGAGTCCTTCAGACATAGTCTCTGATAGGGGCACGCAGTTTGTTTCCAGATTCTGGAAGGCTTTCTGTTCTCGCTTGGGGGTTCGGTTGTCATTCTCTTCTGCTTTCCATCCGCAGTCGAATGGCCAGACAGAGCGCGTCAATCAGAATCTGGAGACATATCTGCGCTGTTTTGTGGCGGAGAATCAGGAGGATTGGTGTTCTTTTTTGTCCCTTGCTGAGTTTGCTTTAAATAACCGTCGTCAGGAGTCCTCTGATAAGTCACCATTTTTTGGCGCATATGGGTTCCATCCGCAGTTTGGGACTTTCTCGGGAGAGGGCTCTTCTGGTTTGCCTGATGAGGACAGATTCTCCTCGTCTTTGTCATCTATTTGGCAAAGGATTCAGGATAATCTAAAGAGCATGAGTGAGAGATATAAGCGTGTGGCGGATAAGAGACGTGTGCCTGGTCCGGACCTTAATGTTGGTGATCTGGTGTGGTTGTCTACCAAGAATATCAAATTGAAGGTTCCCTCCTGGAAGTTGGGTCCTAGGTTTATTGGGCCTTACAAGATCCTGTCTGTCATCAATCCTGTTGCCTACCGTCTTGATCTTCCTCAGACTTGGAAGATCCATAATGTTTTTCATAAGTCCTTATTGAAACCTTATGTTCAACCTATTGTACCCTCGCCTTTGCCTCCTCCTCCGATTATGGTTGATGGAAATCTTGAATTTCAGGTCTCTAGGATTGTGGATTCTCGTCTTGTCCGCGGTTCCCTCCAGTACCTCGTTCATTGGGAGGGTTATGGTCCTGAGGAGAGGATGTGGGTCCCAGTGACGGACATTAAGGCCTCTCGTCTCATCAGAGCTTTCCATAGGTCCCATCCTGAGAAGGTGGGCCCTGAGTGTCCGGAGTCCACTCCTAGAGGGAGGGGTACTGTCACAGCCAGACAGCTGAGAAGCGCTCACAGGAGCTTCTCAGATCCTCCTCCTTGAATTTCTTTGTTTTGGTTTAGTTTCTCATCTCGTTAGTCTATCTCAGCTGTCATGCAGTTAGACTGATCGCTACCCTTTAAGTTCCTCCCCATAATTCAGTAGTGTGCGGCTGATACAACTTCCTGGAGTGTGTGTGCATGCTGTTCCCAGTTCCCAGTTCCCTGTTCCCAGTCGTCAGTCGTCATTCGTCTGCAAGATAAGTGCTGTTTATGTATTTATGATTTTGTCTTTTCTGGATCCAGGTGGCCTTGACTCCCTCCGTGTCAGTGTAGGGAGCCGGTGGTCATGTCCCTTCACTATTGTAGGGTCTTCAGGTAATAGATAGCCGAGGAACGTGGATATGCGGCCATCCACCTTTGGGGTGTTCGCATAGGCTGAGCAGTGAGGGAGAGCGGCAGGTCTATTGCAGGGGTCTCCCTTTGTTCCTTAGTTGTGGATCCAGAGAGACATTGTTTATATGGTATTGTCTTGTTTCCTGTACACCATCCGTGACAGCTGCTGCGTCTTTCTCCACATCAACGGCACCCCCCAGCTCCCCAGGGGCTATTCCACATCCTGGTTACGGCAGTGTCACACCGTCTTGGGGTTGACTTGCCTGAAAGCAGAGAGTCACACCGGACCAGCACTCCTGTCCGCCCTGAACGCACAGGTGCATCAGTGGCTGACTCCGCACCAACTGGAGATCGGCAAAGTGGTGTGTGACAACAGAAGCAATTTGTTGGCGGCATTGAATTTGGGCAAGTTGACACATGATCCGTGCATGGCACATATGTGTAATCTGATCGCACAACGCTTTGTGCATAAGTACCCAGGCTTACAGGACGTCCTGAAGCAGGAAAGGAAGGTGTGTGGCCATTTCAGGCGTTCCTACACGGCCATGGCGCACTTTTCAGATATCCAGCGGCGAAACAACATGCCAGTGAGGCGCTTGATTTGCGACAGCCCGACATGTTGGAATTCAACACTCCTAATGTTCGACCGCCTGCTCCAACAAGAAAAAGCCGTTAACGAGTATTTGTATGACCGGGGTGCTAGGACAGCCTCTGCGGAGCTGGGAATTTTTTTGTCACGTTACTGGACTCTCATGCGCAATGCCTGTAGGCTCATGCGTCCTTTTGAGGAGGTGACAAACCTAGTCAGTCGCACCGAAGGCACCATCAGCGACATCATCCCATTTGTTTTCTTCCTGGAGCGTGCCCTGCGAAGAGTACTAGATCAGGCTGTAGATGAGCGTGAAGAGGAAGAGTTGTGGTCACCATCACCACCAGAAACAGCCTTATCAGCATCGCTTGCTGGACCTGCGGCAACGCTGAAAGAGGAGTCTGAGGAAGAGGAGTCAGAGGAGGAATGTGGCTTTGAGGAGGCATCCCAGGGTGCTCGTTGTCACCTATCTGGTACCCGTGGTGTTGTACGTGGCTGGGGGGAAAAACATACCTTCAGTGAGATCACTGAGGACGAGGAACGGGACATGAGTAGCTCGGCATACAACCTTGTGCAAATGGGGTCTTTCATGCTGTCGTGTCTGTTGAGGTACCCTCGTATAAAAAGGCTGAAGGAGAACGACCTGTACTGGGTGTCCACGCTACTAGACCCCCGGTATAAGCAGAAAGTGGCTGAAATGTTACCGAATTACCGCAAGTCGGAAAGGATGCAGCAGTTCCAAAATAAATTAAAAAGTATGCTTTACACAGCGTATAAGGGTGATGTCACAGCACAATGGGAATCTAACAGGGGAAGAGGTGAAAGTAATCCTCCTCCTCCCACGACCACGCCGGCAAGGACAGGACACCTTACAGACGTGTTGTTGATGGAGGACATGCAGAGCTTTTTAAGTCCTACGCATCGCCACAGCCCTTCGGGGTCCACCCTCAGAGAACGACTCAACCGACAGGTAGCAGACTACCTCGCCTTAACTGCAGATATCGACACTCTGAGGAGCGATGAACCCCTTGACTACTGGGTGTGCAGGCTTGACCTGTGGCCTGAGCTATCCCAATTTGCAATAGAACTTCTGGCCTGCCCCGCTTCAAGTGTCCTGTCAGAAAGGACCTTCAGTGCAGCAGGAGGTATTGTCACTGAGAAGAGAAGTCGCCTAGGTCAAAAAAGTCTAGATGACCTCACCTATATTAAGATGAATGAGGGATGGATTTTGAAGGGACTGACAGTGGGCTTTACATTCGACTAAAAAAGGCCTGATGAGATGAGCTGCCTTGGGCTAAAAATGGTCCACACGCTGCTGTATTTTATCTCTGAATGCCGGATGATTTGCGTGACTTATCCGCCACCAACTAGGGTTCAAGCCGCAATGTTTTAGGTCACTTTCTGCCTGGGAAACAAACATAAATTTTTCTGGCCACTGCAACAATACCTAATTTTTCAGGCATGTGTACATGCCTAATTTTTCTGGCCTGTGGTGCTGCACTGTGGCTGCAAAAACAAAACAAAAAAAAGGCACATACATGTGTCAATTCCCCTTCGTGATCGTTACCTTGTCGTGGTAAAGGGGCTTGCGTATCACAATGAAGCCACCACCTCTATGAGTGTGTTGGCAATGGCAATGTTGGCACACCTCAGATGATAAGGTCGTTGCTTCATTGTGAACAGACCAAAAGCGATCGGCTGGATAATTTTGCATAGAAAAAACATTAATTTTCTTTGTGATCATCTAAGGTGATCATTAAAGCCTACTAGCCAACAATGGGCCCACACTGCAGAATCGTTGTTTTCTGGGTCACTTAACTGTCACTGAACTACCTCAGCACGACCATAGGCTTTGTAAAACCCCCATTGCCTGCAATCTCCCAAACGTGCGCACGAGCACAGTCATCACTACACCAAGATTGACGCATAGAGGAATAAAATTTATGTCATGAGTGTGTCAACTATTGAAAACTCTGCGGTTGTCTAAAATCTATTCCATACACGTCCCCTGATAGGGGACATAACAGGGATTAAACTGATAAGAATAGAACAACATAACACACCACAACTATCTGGCGGCACATTAGATTGCGCAGTGCCCCAAATTTGAAGTAGGAGGACCGACCAAGCATCTTTTTCCATCTCCCCGTTCCTAAAATCAATGCCATATACACGTCCCCTGATAGGGGAAGTAACAGGGATTAAACTGATAAGAATAGAACAACATAACACACCACAACTATCTGGCGGCACATTAGATTACACGCGCAGTGCCCCAAATTTGAAGTAGGAGGACCGACCAAGCATCTTTTTCCATCTTCCCGTTCCAAAAATCAATGCCATATACACGTCCCCTGATAGGGGACGTAACAGGGATTAAACTGATAGGAATTGTACTACCTAACATACCTTATAATAACGCATAGAGAGGCAACGCAGAGAGAGGAGTCTGAAGAAGAGGAGTCAGAGGAGGAAGGTGGCTTTGAGGAGGTGGAAGACCAACCACAGCAGGCGACCCAGGGGGCTTGTTGTCACCTTTCGGGGACCCTTGGTGTTGTATGTGGCTGGGTGGAGAAAGAGACCTTCAATGACATCAGTGAGGACAAGGAACGGGACATGGCTAGCTTGGTATCCAACCTTGTGCAAATGGGGAGTTTGCGGTTGTGCAAATGGACTGTTTGCGTGCGTTAAACAGGGAGTTTGGTCTGTCACTGTGAAGCGGGCGTAACTGTTACACTACCTGATCGATACAACATCATACCTGATGTTTTAAAGCACGTTATTCTAAACAATTTAGGAATGTTAGGTGATTTATGCCATTTATGGATTAAAACCCGGCTCTGCTTCAACTACGTAATTTTCCATGGGAGTTTTGTCATGGATCCCCCTCCGGCATGCCACAGTCCAGGTGTTAGTCCCCTTGAAACAACTTTTCCATCACTATTGTGGCCAGAAAGAGTCCCTGTTGGTTTTAAAATTCGCCTGCCTCTTGAAGTCTATGGCGGTTCACAAAAATTTGCGTTCGCCGTCCGCGAACGGAAAATTTTATGTTCGCGACATCTCTATTTCCATAGTCTGAGAGCCGTAATTTTTTTAGTTTTTGGGCGAATACCTTGGGTAGGGTATGATTTTTGCAGGATGAGATGATGGTTTTATTGGCACTATTTTGGGGTGCATATGAATTTTTGATCGCTTGCTATTACACTTTTTGTGATGTAAGGTGACAAAAAATTGTTTATTTAGCACAGTTTTTATTTTTTATTTTTTACGGTGTTCATCTGAGAGGTTAGGTCATGTGATATTGTTATAGAGCCGGTCGATACGAACGCGGCAATGCCAAATATGTATACTTTTTTTTTATTATGTAAGTTTTACACAATAACAGCTTTTTTCAAACAAAAAAAATGATGTTTTAGTGTCTCCATATTATGAGCCATATTTATTTTTATTTTTTGGGTGATTGTCTCAGGTAGGGGCTCATTTGTTGCTGGATGAGGTGACGGTTAGATTGGTACTATTTTGGTGGGCAAACGTCTTTTTGATCACTTGCTGTTTTACTTTTTGTGATGTAAGGTGACAATTTTATTTATTTATTTAGAACAGTTTTTATTTTCTATTTTTTACGGTGTTAATCTGAGGGATTAGGTCATGTGATATGTTTATAAAGCCGGTCGATACGGACCTAATATGTATACTTTTTTCCCCCCTATTTTTTACCAATTTTTTTTAACTTTATTTGGCGAAAATGACATTTTTATTTATTTTTACTTGAACTTTTGGGGGTATATTCCTTTACAATGCATTCCAATACTTCTATATTGGAATGCATTGGCTGTATAAGTAATACTGTGTGTATTACTCATACAGCTTCCGGGGCCTGTGAGATTTTTTGCACCAGGAAAATGAAATAATCACTCTGACTGGTTAATGTGGGCAACTAAGCCGGTTTTCTTTTGCACCAGTTTTGATAAATCTCTCCTCAATGCCTTGTAGGACTAACTCAGCTCAATGTAATAACACTTTTTACTTAGCTTCTCTGTTGCTTCATTCTGGAGAAAACATACTTTTAATAATTATGCAAATAAGCAGTTACGTGCACCGAGGGTGGGCCTCCTGATTCCTCTACCAGCCCTTCCCTGTCTTCTTGATTGACAGGACCATGTTCCTGCATCGTCACCTTGCCTGGTCACTACTAATAATAACAGTAATAATAATAATAATAATAATAATAATAATGATTTTTAGTATACATAGTGCTGAAGTAAACAGTTCAATAAGCAGTGGTACAGATCAGGTAAGTATGATCCCAACCGGGGGTCTGGTGACGAGGTGATGCTGTGCCATATGCATGTGTGCCTGCAGGGGTTATGGAGAAATTGCTGGGGATGGGGGCTTTAAAAATGTTCTATATGGCCCAGTAATTTCTAGCTATGCTTCTGGATAAGACCCTACTTGACAATGACAGCTTAATAGTACATGCTATGGGGAGACAATAGGGACAGAATTTATAAGATGAGTATATTAAAAAATGCATTATTCACTTTAGAATCTCATACAACATCTTTAAGGCTCAATATACAGAAGTCCTAAAGGTGTTAATAAAAAAGATTATTTTCATGAACTAGCTTCAAACAACTTTTTTTCCCTTTTCTATGAATCAACAACTTTTTTTGTGTTATCTTGTAGTTCCTCAGACTGAATATCAACCTTTTTTTTTTCCTTTTCGGAATATTACTTCAAGGACATAACATAGCAATCAGTAAAAGTTATGCTACAATTGAGCTTGTAAAAAAGTACTTCACGACATATAGTACCAAGCATCCAATTCCACTCTTAAAAAAGTATAAATGCCAAGTTGGTGTGATCTGTGAAGTTTGGCCTTGAAATGCCTAAACTACCTGCCAAGATGCGTAACTTCTCAATGAATGCTTATCACAGCAGGAAGCAGTTTAACTGACACAAGATCAAAACTGATGCCAGAAAATGTAGACCGTCTTTCAAGCTTTAAAGTTAAACTGCATATGTTTTCATCCATGTGATGTTATAATCATAATCCTGAGGACCTCAATGAACTATAGCAAAGTGTTATTGAAAAAAAACAGCAATAATATTCTGATGACAAATGATGAAGCATTTGTAAATATAGTGACGTGTGCCCTGCTTTTAAGAGAAAAATTCTCAACATGAATACTTTTTAAATATGTGCATTAGTAAGCATCTACAGTAGTATCTTATTTATTTACTTGAATAAAATACACTGTATATGCCAGTAACTGTTAAGAGTAGTGTTTTATTTTTACTTTCAATAGAAGTAGTAATGAAAGCAATAATAGGAATAATGAATATTATTATTATTATTATTATTATTATTATTATTATTGAGCAACATTTTCAAAACACTGATTTGGTTGCTTTGCCAAATTTTTCTAAAATGTTTGCTTCATGACGTATTAATGCCTTAAAACAAGTTTATCCTGGCCTGCATTTAAACTCTATAGAGAATGTATCCTGGTGTACATCACTGTGCAGTGCAGCAACATGCATAGCTAGCTCTTTCTGATAGCGAAACAGTTACAGTGCATCAGAATGACAGGCATGTCACATTTATGGATTTGCACATCATTGTACAGGCCAGCAACATTCCTAGCTAACCCCTGCTAAACAAATAAAAACAAATAAAATAAAAAATGTTGCGTGCCCCTGCAGGTGTCCCAATGACTCTTTAGTGGAACAAAAAAAACATGGAGACAATGCCGGTAAAGTAGTGGAGAAATAAATGTTCTTTCAATCTATGTTGTCGTAGTGCACACACATGCATTTGAATCCATTTTGTGAGCTGTAGAATGACTATGTGTCACTATTAGGCTGTGTTCACACGAGCGGATGCCGTGCGTGACATCCGCTCCGTGAATGACAGCCAAGTCCCGATGCAGACTGCAGAGGCACGGAGCATTAACATGACTGATAATGCTCCGTGCCTCTTTGTGACCTCTTTACTACGAAATCACAGTGACAACTGTGATTTCGTAGTAAAGAGGTCACAGAGAGGCACGGAGCATTATCAGTCATGTTAATGCTCCGTGCCACTGCAGTCTGCATCGGGTCTTGGCACTCTTTCACGGAGCGGATGCCACGCACGGCATCCGCTCGTGTGAACCCAGCCTTAGGCTTAGTTCACACGTGGCTTATTTGTCAAGTTATTCTCATCAGTTATTATCAGCCCAAAGTAGGTGTGGGTCAAAACTACAAAACAGGTGCAGATCTATTCATGATACCAAATCCAAGAGTAGGCTTGGCTCCTGAATTTGCCTCACAATAAGCTATGGAAATAACTGTCTAAATAACAGAAGTGTAAACTCAGCCATACAGGTCAATGTTAGAGTCAGCTCAAATTTTTCTGCATGGACCTAACCATGCAGTGGCCCAAGATTCAAGTAGTGGCCTCATGACAGTGAGGAGGGTGTCAGCATTAAGGCTATGTTTACATCACTGTTTATTTTTCTGTTCTTCTGATCCGTCAGAAGAACAGGCCAAAAAAGTGAATCCTGTAGTTTGAGAATCTGCCTTCAAATCATCAGTATTTGGTCAGCCTTTGACCAGTATTGGTAAGGCAAAAACAGGAGTGGGTCCTAAACAGAGATGTGATGGAAATATTTGCAACTGTTCTGTGTTCTGGACCCACTCCTGCTTTTTGCTTCCAAATCATGATCAAATCTTGATGCAAAATTCTGACCGTGTGATCGAGGCCTCATACTTAATTTGCATGGGTTTTGGTTATTTGCGACTCAAAGCGGTTTTATTTGGAAGGAAAAGAAGTCCTGCATGCCAGTCCGTTTCTTGCATTAGTATTTGATGAGTTTTTTCAAGTCAAAAGCAGGAGTGGGTCCAAAACAGAGATAACATGTGATGGAAATATTTGGATGTCTTCTGTGTTTTAGACCCACTCCTGCTTTTGGCTAACAAATCATGATCAATTCCTGATGCAAAATACTGACCATATGATAGAAGGCTTATGGACGCTCCTACGACAGGACATTTTTTTTGTTATTGTTCTGTTCTTCTGACGGATCAGAAGAACGAAAAATAAAATGGGATGTCAACACAGCCAAATAGGGACACTAGTGGCCCTGAAACAGACTGATGATTGTGGCAACAGCATGAACAGCCACAATAGTAGTCCTGTAAAAGAGTTGTATGGGTAGGAACAGCATGAAGAGTGATAATAGTGGCCCAGAAACAAAGTAGTGATAGTGGCAACAGCATGAAGAGTAGAGATGTCCTTGCGATTTGCCCGGCGGTCATTCCACGGCGAACTTTGCTTGTTCGCGGTTCGCCAAACATGCGAACATATGGCGATGTCCGCTGGTGCCATATTCTTTTGCATTGTGCAAAACTTTGACCCATGACACATCCATCAGGTGGGACAAGACAGCCAATTGAGACATTTAAGCACATGGACACACCACCTACCCTATAAATAAACCCGATCTGGCCGCCATTTTACATTCAGTCTTTTGCCAGTTTATGGAGAGGTTGTGGTGTGGAGCAGGAACAGACTGTTAGGGACATCAAACGCTATCTAATAGGGCCACTGATATAGGTGTGCTATCGATAGGTGAACGCGACGACGGCACGGTGGAAGGTGGAGTGGAGGACAAATGGGAGTAGAGAGGAGAAGGAGTATGTGAAGAGGCAACACGTGGAGCGCCGGGAGTGTGGCTTTGTGGGTTCTGACGGCATTGGTCCCACCGGGCTCGGAGATGGGAAGCCAGGTGCCTTCTTAAGGCGTTCGCCCGTAGGTGAGTGTTGAGCTTACAGGCTGCAGATGGCAACACTATTATCAGCAGTTGACAAATTAAAAAAAAGCCCACACTGCGGAGCCATGTGCCTGCATCCTAGGAGCGCATGATGTGACCATGCATGGTGGATGGCTCGCTCCAGATACATTTGCAGTCTGCTTTTTGCCTCCGGTGCACTGCAAGTTCTGCCTGCTTCTACTCCTTCTCCTCCCTATCTGGTGCTCTGTCTCTCCCTCTGAACTCCTCTTCCTCTCTTGTGGACACTCATGTGTCACCTTCACCACCACTGACATTAGAGATCTCGGAGTAGGCAGCAACAGCAGGGACCACCCTCTTTGGGCAGATCTGGGTACTGTCATCAGACCGCTGGGTGGCGGCTGTCTCCACTTTCTCATCTGATGCCAAGAATGGCTATGCATCGGTAAGGTCTGGGAATGGATGGGAAAATAATTCCTCTGACTTGAGTGGAGGGGCTATGGTGGTGGTGGTGTCTTTGGATGTCACATAGCAGAAAGTGAAGAGGGTGCAGATACAGAGGATAAGGAGAGTGCAGAAGGCTGAGTGAGCCACTCAACCACCTCTGGTGAGTCCTTTGACGTAACTGCACGCACCTTCTCCAACTTTCCTCTTAGGCCCCGGCCTGGTGGACTGGAGCGGCGGGGCTATAGTACAGTGACTGCACCGCCCCGCCGATATTGCCGGCCCCCAGCTCCTCCTCCCAGTCCCTCCCCGCTCGCTCGTACATTGTAGCCTGCAATGTAAAATTGTCAGCATTCGCCCCATGAGACGCAGGGGCATTTTCCCCCCATTTGGGGGGGAAAAAGCGTTTTATGGGGCGAAAAATACGGTATATAGAACCCCTTAATCAATATTTTGTGGAAGCAGGTATATTGCACCCCTCAATCTGTATTTTGTGGAGTCAGGTATATCAAACTACTTATTCAGTATTTTGTGGAAGAAAGTATATCACACCCCTTATTCAGTATTTTGTGAAAGTGGGTATATAGAACTCCTTAATCAATATTTTGTGGAAGCAGGTATATCAATCCCCTAAATCAATATTTTGTGGAAGCAGGTAAATAGAACCACTTAATCAATATTTGGTGGAAGCAGGTATATCGCACCCCTCAATCTGTATTTTGTGGAAACAGGCATATCGCACCCCTTATTCAGAATTTTGTGGAAACAGGTATATCGCACCCCTCAATCAGTATTTTGTGGAAGCAGGCATATAGAACCCCTTAATCAATATTTTGTGGAAGCGGTATATCAATCTTCTTAATCAGTATTTTGTAGAAGCAGGTATATAGAGAACCCCTTAATCAATATTTAGTGGAAGCAGGTACATTGCACCCCTCAATCTGTATTTTGGGGAAGCAGGTATATCACACCCCTCAATCAGTATTTTGCGGAAACAGGTATATAGAACCCCTTAATCAATATTTGGTGGAAGCAGGTACATTGCACCCCTCAATCTGTATTTTGGGGAAGCAGGTATATCGCACTTCTCAATCAGGATATTGTGGAAGCAGATATATAAAAAACCCTAAATCTGTATTTTGTGGAAGCAGGTATATAGAACTTATTAATCAATATTTTGTGGAAGTAGGTGTATTGCAGGCATCAATATTTGGTGGAAGCAGGTATATCAATCCCCTTAATCAGTATTTTGTGGAAGCAGGTATATCGCACCCCTCAATCAGTATTTTGTGGAAGCAGGTATATAGAACCCCTTAATCAATATTTGGTGGAAGCAGGTATATCAAACCCCTTAATCAGTATTTTGTGGAAAACATGTGTATTCCAGGCTGAAATAAAAATTTGGTTGAAGCAGTTGTATCAATCCCCTTCATCAGTATTTTGTGGAAGCAGGTATATCACACCCCTCAATCAGTATTTTGTGGAAGCAGTTATATAGAACCCCTTAATCAATATTTTGTGGAAGCAGGTATATCAAACTACTTATTCAGTATTTTGTGGAAGCAAGTATATCACACCCCTCAATCAGTATTTTGTGAAAGCAGGTAAATAGAACTCCTTAATCAGTATTTTGTGGAAGCAGGTATATCAATCCCCTAAATAAATTTTTTGTGGAAGCAGGTAAATAGAACCCCTTAATCAATATTTGGTGGAAGCAGGTATATCGCACCCCTCAATCTGTATTTTGGGGAAACAGTATATCAAACCCCTCAATCAGTATTTTTTGGAAGCAGGCATTTAGAACCCCTTAATCAGTATTTTTTGGAAGTGGTATATCAATCCCCTTAATCAGTATTTTATGGAAGCAGGTATATAGAACCCCTTAATCAATATTTGGTGGAAACAGGTACATTGCACCCCTCAATCTGTATTTTGTGGAAGCAGGTATATCAAACCCCTTAATCAGTATTTTGTGGAAGCAGGTATATCACACCCCTCAATCAGTATTTTGTGGAAACAGGTATATAGAACCCCTTAATCAATATTTTGTGTATATCACACTCCTCAATCAGTATATTGTGGAAGCAGATATATAAAAAACCCTCAATCTGTATTTTGTGGAAGCAGGTATATAGAACCCCTTAACTCCTTAAGGACTCAGCCCTATTTCACCTTAAGGACTTTAAGTGCTGATAACTTTAAAACGCTTTGACTTATCCAGGCCATTCTAAGATTGTTTTTTCGTCACATATTTTACTTCATGATACTGGTAAAATGAAGTCCAAAAAAATAATTTTGATTTATAACAAAATACCAAATTTACAATTTTTTTTAAAAAATGGCAAATTTCCAAGATTCAATTTCACTACTTCTATAATACATAGTAATACCTCCAAAAATAGTTATTACTTTACATTCCCCATATGTCTACTTCATGTTTGGATCATTTTGTGAATGATGTTTTATTTTTTGGGGATTTTACAAGGCTTAGAAGTTTAGAAGCAAATCTTGAAATGTTTCAGAAATTTTCAAAAACCCAATTTTCAAGTCTGAAGTCACTTTGCGAGGCTTACATAATAGAAACCAAAAAATGACCCCATTCTATAAACTACACCCCTCAAGGTATTTAAAACTGATTTTACGAATGTCATTAACCCTTTAGGTGTTCCACAAGAATTAATGGAAAATAGAGATACAATTTCAAAATTTAACTTTTTGGCAGATTTTCCATTTTAATAATTTTTTTCCAGTTACAAAGCAATGGTTAACAGCCAAACCAAACTCCAAATTTATGGCCCTGATTCTGTAGTTTACAGAAACACCCCATATGTGGTCGTAAACTACTGTACAGGCACACGGCAGGGCGCAGAAGGAAAGGAATGCCATACGGTTGTTGGAAGGCAGATTTTGCTGGACTGTTTTTTTTGACACCATGAGCCATTTGAAGCCCCCCTGATGCACCCCTAGAGTAGAAACTCCATAAAAGTGACCCCCATATAAGAAACTACACCCCTCAAGGTATTCAAAACTGATTTTACAAACGTCGTTAACACTTTAGGTGTTCCACAAGAATTAATGCAAAATAGAGATACAATTTCAAAATTTCACATTTTTGGCAGATTTTCCATTTAAATAATTTTTTTCCAGTTACAAAGCAAGGGCTAACAGCCAAACAAAACTCAATATTTATGGCCCTGATTTTGTACGGTTTTTGGAAGGCAGATTTTGCTGGACTGTTTTTTTTTTGACGCCATGTCCCATTTGAAGCCCCCCTGATGCACCCCTAGAGTTGAAACTCCAAAAAAGTGGCCCCATTTTAGAAACTACGGGATAGGGTGGCAGTATTGTTGGTACTAGTTTAGGGTACATATGATTTTTGGTTGCTCTATATTACACTTTTTGTGAGGCAAAATAACAAGAAATAGCTGTTTTGGCACCGTTTTTATTTTTTGTTATTTACAACATTCATCTGACAGGTTAGATCATGTTATATTTTTATAGACCAGGTTGTCACGGATGCGGTGATACCTAATATGTATACTTTTTTCTATTTATGTAGGTATTACACAATGATTTCTTTTTGAAGCAAAAAAAAATATGTTTTAGTGTTTCCATAGTCTGAGAGCCATATTTTTTTCAGTTTTTGGGCGATTACCTTGGGTAGGGTATGATTTTTGTGGGATAAGATAACGGTTTTATTGGCACTATTTTGGGGTGCATATGAATTTTTGATCGCTTGCTATTGCACTTTTTGTGATGTAAGGTGACAAAAAATGGTTTATTTAGCACAGTTTTTATTTTTTATTTTTTACGGTGTTCATCTGAGGGGTTAGGTCATGTGATATATTTATAGAGCCGGTCGATACGGATGCGGCGATACCAAATATGTATACTTTTTTATTTATGTAAGTTTTACACAATAACAGCTTTTTTAAAACAAAAAAAAATTATGTTTTAGTGTCTAAATATTCGGAGCCATAGTTTTTTTTATTTTTTGGGCGATTGTCTCAGGTAGGGACCCTTTTTTTTCGGGATGAGGTGACGGTTAGATTGTTACTATTTTGGTGGGCAAACGCCTTTTTGATCGCTTGCTGTTGTACTTTTTGTGATGTAAGGTTACAAAAAAATTGTTTATTTAGCACAGTTTTATTTTTTATGGTGTTCATCTGAGGGGTTAGGTCGTGTGATAGGTTTATAGATCCGGTGGATACGGACGCGGCAATACCTAATATGTATACTTTTTTTCCCCACCTATTTTTTAACAATTTTTTTTTACTTTATTTGGGGAAAATGAAGTTTTTGTTCATTTTTACTTGAAACTTAGATTTTTTTTAGGGGAAAACTTTATTTTTTCAACTTTTTTTTTCCCTTTATTTTTTGTCCCACTTTGGTACTTGAACTTTTGGGGGTCTAATCCTTTACTTTACTTCTGTATTGGAATGCATTGGCTGTATGAGTAATACAGTGTGTATTACTCATACAGCTTCCGGCCTGTGAGATCCAGGAGGCTGGATCTCACAGGATCGTGCTGCCTTCCATGCCATCGGGTCCCCCCCACAGCCTCATGGTGACCCGATGGTACCGCCGACCACCGACGCCGCACCAGGTAAAGCCGCAAACCACAGGTCTGAATTGACCTGCAGTTTGCGGCGATCGCCGACGCGCATTTAGCCGAGGTGCCTGCTCAATGATTTGAGCAGGCACCTTGTTCCGATCACCGTCCGCCGGGCGGCGGTGATCGGAACAACACATGACGTACTGGTACGTCATGGGTCCTTAAGGACTCGGGAACCATGTCGTACCAATACGTCATGGGTCCCTAAGGGGTTAATCAATATTTTGTGGAAGCAGGCACATTAAGCCCCTTAATCAGTGTTTGGTGGAAGTAGGTGTATTGCAGGCCTCAATCAATATTTGGTAGAAGCAAGTATATTAATTCCCTTAATCAGTATTTTGTGGAAGCAGGTATATCGCACCCCTCAATCAGTATTTTGTGGAAGCAGGTATATAGAACCCCTTAATCAATTTTTGGTGGTAGCAGGTATTTTGCACCCCTCAATCTGTATTTTGTGGAGGCATGTATATTGAAACCCCTTATTCAGTATTTTGTGGAAGCAGGTATATCAATCCCCTTCATCAGTATTTTGTCGAAGCAGATATATAGAACCCCTGAATCAATATTTATTGGAAGCATGTATATCGCACCCCTCAATCAGTATTTTGTGGAAGCAGGTATATCAAACCCCTTGATCAGTATTTTTGGGAAGCAGGTATATCGCATCCCTCAATTAGTATTTTGTGGAAACAGGTATATAGAACCCCTTAATCAATATTTTGTGGAAGCCGATATATCGCACCCCTCAATCTGTATTTTGTAGAAGCTGGTATATAGAATCCCTTAATCAATATTTAGTCAAAGCAGGTATATCAAACCCCTTAATAATTTTTTTATGGAAGCAGGTGTATCGAGTGCGTCAATTAATATTTGGTGGAAACAGGTATATTAATCCCCTTAATCAGAATATTGTGAAAGCAGGAATGTCAATCCCCATAATCAGTATTTTGTGGAAGCAGGTATATCGCACCGCTCAATCTGTATTTTATGGAAGCAGGTATATGGAACCCCTTAATCAATACTTGGTGGAAGCAGCTATATCGCACCCCTCAATTAGAGATGTCGCAAACATAAAATTTTACATTCGCGAACGGTGAACGCGAATTTTCGCGAACGGGCAAATCGGGGGCGAACCGCCATAGACTTCAATAGGCAGGCGAATTTTAAAACCCACAGGGACTCTTTCTGGCCACAATAGTGATGGAAAAGTTGTTTCAAGGGGACTAACACCTGGACTGTGGCATGCCGGAGGGCGATCCATGGCAAAACTCCCATGGAACATTACATAGTTAACGCAGAGTCGGGTTTTAATCCATAAAGGGCATAAATCACCTAACATTCCTAAATTGTTTGGAATAACGTGTGCTTTAAAACATCAGGTATGATGTTGTATCGATCAGGTAGTGTAAGGGTTACACCCGCTTCCCAGTGACAGACCAAACTCCCCGTTTAACGCACCGCAAATAACCGCAAACAGTCCATTTGCCCAACCGCAAACTCCCCATTTGCACAAGGTTGCATACCAAGCTAGTCATGTCCCGTTCCTTGTCCTCACTGACGTCATTGAAGGTCTCTTCCTCCACCCAGCCACGTACAACACCAAGGGTCCCCGAAAGGTGACAAAAAGCCCCCTGGGACGCCTGCTGTGGTTGGTCTTCCACCTCCTCAAAGCCACCTTCCTCCTCTGACTCCTCTTCTTCAGACTCCTCCCTCTGCATTGCCGCAGGTCCAGCAATCGACGACGACAAGGCTGCTTCTGGTGGTGATGGTGACCACAACTCTTCCTCTTCATGCTCATCTACGGCCTAATCCAGCACTCTTCACAGGGCACGCTCCAGAAAAAACGCATATGGGATGAGGTCGATGATGTTGCCTTGGGTTTGACTGACCAGGTTTGTAACCTCCGCAAAAGGACGCATGTGCCTACAACCATTGTACATGAGCATTCAGTAACTCGGCCAAAAAATACCCAGCTCCACAGAGGCTGTCCTCTTTTTTTTTAAATTAAAAAAAATCTGTTCTTAATAGTTTAATCTCTGTTTTGTCCCCTATTAGGGGCCGGTGTATGGAATAGATTTTAGGAACCGGGAGATGGAAAAAGATGCTTGGTCGGTCCTCTTACTTCCAATTTGGGGCACTGCACGTATGCCTTGCAATGTACTGTGCCACTAGATATGAGTGGTGTGTTAAGTAGTACTATTCCTATCAGTTTAATCCCTGTTACGTTCCCTATCAGGGGACGTGTTTGGAATAGATTTAGACAACCGCAGAGTTGTCAATAGTTGACACACTCATGACATAAATTTTATTCCTCTATGCGTCAATCTTGGTGTAGTGATGACTGTGCTCGTGCGCACGTTTGGGAGATTGCAGGCGATGCGGGTTTTTCAAAGCCTATGGTCATGCTGAGGTAGTTCAGTGACAGTTAAGTGACCCAGAAAACAATGATTCTGCAGTGTGGGCCCATTGTTGGCCTAGTAGGCTTCAATGATCACCTTAGATGATCACAAAGAAAATTAATGTTTTTTCTATGCAAAATTATCCAGCCGATCGCTTTTGGTCTGTTCACAATGAAGCAACGACCTTATCATCTGGGGTGTGCCAACATTGCCATTGCCAACACACTAATAGAGGTGGTCGCTTCATTGTGATACGCAAGCCCCTTCACCACAACAAGGTAACGATCACGAAGGGGAATTGACACATGTATGTGTGTTTTATTTGTTTTGTTTTTGCAGCCACAGTGCAGCACCAGAGGCCAGAGAAATTAGGCATGTACACATGCCTGAAAAATTAGGTACTGTTGCAGCCGTTGCTGTAGCAGCGGCCAGAAGAAATTGATGTTTTCCAGGCAGAAAGTGCACTAAAACATTGCGGCTTGAACCCTAGTTGGTAGCAGATAAGTCACGCAAGTCATCCGGCATGCAGAGATAAAATACAGTAGCGTGTGGACCATTTTTAGCCCAAGGCAGCTCATCTCTTCACCAGGCCTTTATTAGTCAAATGTATCGCCCACTGTCAGACCCTTCGGGATCCATGCCTCATTCATCTTAATAAAGGTGAGGTAATCTAGACTTTTTTGAACTAGGCGACTTCTCTCCTCAGTGACAATACCTCTTGCTGCACTGAAGGTCCTTTCTGACAGGACACTTGAAGCGGGGCAGGCCAGAAGTTCTATCGCAAATTGGGATAGCTCAGGCCACAGGTCAAGCCTGCACACCCAGTAGTCAAGGGGTTCATCGCTCCTCAGAGTGTCGATATCTGCAGTTAAGGCGAGGTAGTCTGCTACCTGTCGGTCGAGTCGTTCTCTGAGGGTGGACCCCGAAGGGCTGTGGCGATGCGTAGGACTTAAAAAGCTCTGTATGTCCTCCATCAACAACACGTCTGTAAAGCATCCTGTCCTTGCCGGTGTGGTCGTGGTAGGAGGATTACTTTCACCTCTTCCCCTGTTAGATTTCTGTTGTGCTGTGACATCACCCTCCTACGCTGTGTAAAGCATACTTTTTAATTTATTTTGGAACTGCTGCATCCTTTCCGACTTGCGGTAATTCGGTAACATTTCAGGCACTTTCTGCTTATACCGGGGGTCTAGTAGCGTGGCCACCCAGTACAGGTTGTTCTCCTTCAGCCTTTTTATACAAGGGTTCCTCAACAGGCACGACAGCATGAAAGACCCCATTTGCACAAGGTTGGATGCCAAGCTACTCATGTCCCGTTCCTCGTCCTCAGTGATCTCACTGAAAGTCTGTTCTTCCCCCCAGCCACGTACAACACCACGGGTACCAGATAGGTGACAACGAGCACCCTGGGATGCCTGCTGTGGTTGGTCTTCCTCCTCCTCCTCAAAGCCACATTCCTCCTCTGACTCCTCTTCCTCACACTGGTCTTTCAGCGTTACCGCAGGTCCAGCAAGCGATGCTGATAAGGCTGTTTCTGGTGGTGATGGTGACCACAACTCTTCATCTTCCTCTTCATGCTCATCTACGGCCTGATCCAGCACTCTTCGCAGGGCACGCTCCAGAAAGAAAACAAATGGGATGATGTCGTTGATGGTGCCTTTGGTGCGACTGACTAGGTTTGTCACCTCCTCAAAAGAACGCATGAGCCTACAGGCATTGTGAATGAGCGTCCAGTAACGTGGCAAAAAAATTCCCAGCTCCGCAGAGGCTGTCCTAGCACCCCGGTCATACAAATACTCGTTGACGGCTTTTTCTTGTTGGAGCAGGCGGTCGAACATTAGGAGTGTTGAATTCCAACGTGTCGGGCTGTCGCAAATCAAGCGCCTCACTGGCATGTTGTTTCGCCGCTGGATATCTGAAAAGTGCACCATGGCCGTGTATGAACGCCTGAAATGGCCACACACCTTCCTGGCTTGCTTGAGGACTTCCTGTAAATCTGGGTACTTATGCACAAAGCGTTGTACAATCAGATTACACACATGTGCCATGCACGGCACATGTGTCAACTTGCCCAAATTCAATGCCGCCAACAAATTGCTTCCGTTGTCACACACCACTTTGCCGATCTCCAGTTGGTGCGGAGTCAGCCACTGATCCACCTGTGCGTTCAGGGCGGACAGGAGTGCTGGTACGGTGTGACTCTCTGCTTTCAGGCAAGTCAACCCCAAGACGGCGTGACACTGTTGTATCCGGGATGTGGAATAGCCCCATGGGAACTGGAGGGGTGCCGTTGATGTGGAGCAAGACGCAGCAGCAGAAGAGGACTCAGCCGAGGAGATTATGGAAGAGGATGGAGTAGGAGGAGTAGAGGAGGTGGCAGCAGGCCTGCCTGCAAGTCGTGGCGGTGTCACCAACTCCTCTGCAGAGCCACGCATTACATGCTTGACAGCCGTCAGCAGGTTAGCCTGCCCTGACAGTGCTTTGAAGACCAGGTATCAGTGGTCAGATGGACTCTTGCCCCAACACTGTGTGCCAGACATGCCATGACTTCCTTTTGCACAATAGACTCCACCAGCTTGTATGGTGTATGGTAAAAGCTGGCGGGCTAAGAGTTCCGACAAGCCAGCTGTCAGACGCCGGGCAAGGGGGTGACTTTGTGACATTGGCTTCTTACGCTCAAACATGTCCTTGACGAGGTGGCGCGCCTCAATTAAAGAAGAATTTCTGAAAATTGTATTCCCTGTCACCTATGCAGAGCAGGGGTTTATTCACGTACAAAATTGTAAAATGTCAACCCAAGAATGTAACAGAAAAATTATTGAAATTTATTAAGCTGTCAACTAGGTAGAGGAGGGTTATATTACACCCCAAAATTTGTGAATTTCACCCGAAAATGTAACAGACATTTTATATAATTTTTTTTACCGGTCTAATAGGTATAGCAGTGGTACATCACACCCAAAAAATTGTGAATTTCAACCGAAAATGTAACTGACAATTTTTTTTTTCTTTTTTTACCTGTCTACTAGGTATAGCAGTGGTACATCACACCCAAAAATTGTTTAATTTCAGCCGAAAATGTAACTGACAATTATTTTTATTTTTTTTACCTGTCTAAAAGATATAGCAGTGGTACATCACACCCAAAAAATGTTTAATTTCAACCGAAAATGTAACTGGCAATTTTTTTATTTTTTTTTACCGGTCTAATAGGTATAGCAGTGGTACATCACACCCAAAAATTGGTGAATTTCACCAGAAAATGTAACTGACAACTTTAAATGTTTTTATTACTTGTCTACTATGTATAGCAGTGGTACATCACACCCAAAAAAATGTTTAATTTCAACCAAAAATGTAACTGCCAATTCTTTTGTTTTTTTTACCGGTCTAATAGGTATAAGCAGTGTACCACTGGCGATCGGGTAGGGGGGTATTTCCTCTTCCTTTCCAGTGATTGGGAGATGGAGAGCTGAACGCTTCCGTGGGACATTGTGGAGATGCTTGGAGACCCAGATGTTGGTGTTGCTGGCAGATCCTGTGTTTGCGGGGTGGCAGGTGGCACTGTCACTCCAGAGGAGAATGAAGAGGCCGAGACTGCAGCAGAAGAGGAAGCAGGAGGAGCCAGAGACCTTTCTTGGTTTTTGAGGTGTCTACTCCACTGTAGCTCATGCTTTGCACTTAAATGCCTGGTAATGCAGGTTGTTCTCAGGTTGAGAACGTTTATGCCTTGCTTTAGGCTCTGATTGCACAGCGTGCAAACCACTCGTGTCTTGTCGTCAGCACATTGTCTGAAGAACTTCCATGCCAGGGAACTCCTTGGAGCTGGCTTTGGTGTGCTCGGTCCCTTGCTGCGGTGGGCAGTAGCAGGTGTACTGTCTAGAGGACGGCCGCTCCGCTTTTGCACCCTGCTCCCTCTTCTGCTGTGCTGGTGGCTCTGTGCGACCACCGCCTCTTCCTCCGAACTACATAGGTCACCCGCATGACCTTGATTCAATGTGGGGTCGAGGACCTCATCGTCCTCCACATCATCTTCCACCCAGTCTTCACCCCTGCCCTCCTTGTCGGTCTGCACACTTTCGAAAGCCCCAGCAGTTGGCACCTGTTTCGTCATCATCCGAGACGTGCTGCGATGGTCCTCCCATGTACTCATCTTAAAAGATAAGTGGTTGGGCATCGGTGCACTCAATCTCTTCCACTTGTGGGGCAGGGCTAGGTGGATGGCCCTGGGAAACCCTTCTAACAGAGTCATTAAAAAGCAGAAGAGACTGCTGAATGACTTGGGGCTCAGACTGCTTGGCTGATTTGCAAGGGGGTGAGGTGAAAGACTGATGGACATGGGCTGCAGGTGCCAACTCTGATCTTTCAGCAGGAGACTCTGTAGGAGAGAATGTGAACGAACTGGAGGCACTGTCAGCAACCCAATTTACTATCGCCTGTACTTGTTCAGGCCTCACCATTCGCAGAGCCGTATTAGGCCCGACCAAATTCCGCTGCAGGATCTGTCACCTACTCTCACCTGAGGAAGGGGTTTCACTTGTGCATGTAGCTGGCACAGATCGACCATGTCCTCTCCCTGCAACAGGAGCTCCACCAGCAGCACCACGACCTGGGCCACGTCCCTAATTTGACGCTCTCCGCATAGTTCTCGAATTTAGGATCTTGCCCTAAATGGGTGTTTAATTAATAGTAGAATAGAATGACAGTATGTACAGGGTGTATCTCACACGCCTTGAACCAGACTAGGCCTCAATTAAATTTGTTTGCAAAAACGGCTGTATTTCAAATACCTGAATAGAACCCCTTTATATAAAGGGTGTTTCTCACACGCCCTGACCCATACTAGGCCGCAATTAAAGATTTGTGCCCAAAATGGCTGTATTTCAAATAACTGAATATAACCCCTGTATATAAATGGTGTTTCTCACACGCCCTGACCCACACTAGGCCGCAATTAAAGATTTGTGCCCCAAATGGCTGTATTTCAAATAACTGAATATAACCCCTGTATATAAAGGGTGTATCTCACAATGACATCTGCAGCAAAGGCTGACAATATTTTTTTTTTGCCCAAACGGGTGTTTGTTTAATAACTGAATATGACAGCAGTATATAACCCTGGAATTTCCAACGTTCTAATGCTGCAATGTCTGTAAAATGGTGTATTTTGGCAAAAAAGTGTGTTTTTAAAAACCCAGAAAATTATGGCTGTATTTCTAGCTTAAATAGCACACTGACTAATCCAGATGTTGTATATTGCCAAAAAAGTGTGTGATTTTTTACTAACAGAATATGAAAGCTGTATATAACGTTTGAATTTCACACTTAGGCCTCTTTCACACGACAGTATGGCTTTTTCATTGTTTTGCGGTCCGTTTTAAACGGATCCGTTGTTCCGTTTTTTGTTTCCGTATGCTTCCGTTTCTGTTCCGTGTCCATTCTGTATGTGCTAGGAAACATATCCGTATGGTTTCCGTATATGATCCGTTTTATAAGGATCATATACGGAAGTAAAAAAAACCTTGACATCATAATTTTGGCCACATCCCCTTTCACTCCCCCTATTTAACTCGGTCATGTGATCGTTGTAACTCCATTAGCTTCAGCTTTGTGCAGCATTGAGAGCGTATTTTGAATCCAGTGTTTTGGCGACATTGGTTTTTGAGTACAATTTTCTGTTGCATCATGGCTGAGGAGGAACTGGTTCTCTTGTGCTGGCTGATTTCTCAGGAACACGGACATCAGCCTACTATGGTGAACGTGGAACCGAGAAGGAGGCATTGGGTTCACCCAATTGTCTCTCAGCGGCGCAGGAAGGGTCATTTCCACACGCTGTACATGGACCTGCGACAGCATCCCGAGAAATTTCATGGGTTTTGTCGTATGTCTGTGAACAGTTTTGACTTGTTGTTAGCGACTCTGCGCCCTGGCCTCACCCACCAGGACACAAATATGAGGCGCTGCATTTCTCCTGAGGAACGGCTCATCGTTACGTTGAGGTATGTAATAATGGTGTCATTTAACATATACCAGAATCTGCCAAATATAACGTTATATAAATGTTGTGATTTATAGTTTTAATTTGTAGTTGTCTATGTGTAACGTGTTATGAATAAAATAAGTGTATTCTGTTTAAAAGCTAGTTGTTATTGGATATGTGTCTTCACCTGTTGTTCTATTGTTGTTTCTGTTTTTCAGATTTTTGGCAACCGGAAATTCATTTTCTTCTCTGCATTTTGAGTTTCTGCTGGGAGTCTCAACTATTTCAGGGATTGTTCGTCAAACATGTGATGTGATTTGGCAGCGACTCCGGAGCACGGTGATGCCAGAGTCCAAAGCTGAGGATTGGATCCGAATTGCTGAGGGTTTTCATGTCAATGCGCAGTTTCCAAACTGTATTGGGGCACTGGATGGCAAACACATACGTGTTAAGAAGCCACCTCACTCAGGGTCCCGGTATTTCAATTATAAACAGTATTTTTCTGTTGTGCTAATGGCCTTGGCCGACAGTACGTACAAGTTTATAATTGTAGATATTGGGGCCTATGGGAGCACTGCAGATGCACGCATTTTCAGTTCTTCTAGAATGGGTGACCGACTTCGTGCCAACCAGCTTGCCCTACCAGAGGCCAGAATGCTGCCAGGTTCTGCGGGACCACCGGCTCCATTTGTTTTTGTGGCTGATGAAGGGTTTGCTTTGATCCCACATGTCATGCGACCCTTCCCCAGACGCAAACTGGATGACAGCAGACGTATGTTTAACTATCGGCTGAGTAGAGCCCGTCGTTATGTAGAATGTGCGTTTGGAATACTCTCACATAAGTGGAGAGTATTACTGTCATCCTTACAGATGGCGCCGGAGAATGCCACGCTGGTTATTCAAGCATGTGTGATCCTGCACAACTTTGTCAGGATTCATGATACTCCCTCAGAAGTTGAGGATTTGCATCCTGGATCAACTTCTTCATCTGGAGGGTTGGACCAGACCCTTCATGGACGACCGGGATCTGCAGGCCTTGCAGTCCAGGCCCTCTATGAGCAATATTTTTCAAGTCCTGAGGGTGCATTACCGTGGTAGATGGACGTACAACTTGGCAGATTATGACATTTCTGGACTCTGGTCATCCTTTTTTTTTTTTTTTTTTTAGTTATATTATGTTGGTGTGGGGTGTGGTTCAATGTAGATAGTGTAGGGACTCACAAGACCAAAGAGGACCCTTGACGTGGGCTTGTGGGCTGGGGTGAAAATGTTGGCACCACAAACATTCACAAATCATGTACTGAAGGATGTTCCATGTTTTAACCATGTTCATGATTATGTTTGTTTGTGTCACTACAATAACCCTCTAATACCTCTCATGTGTATACATTTTTTCAGACCTATTTTAATATGTTGTATATGTAGCCTATAATAGTGTGTTACCATTGTTAATTTCTTTTTCTTTCTTGGCGCTTGCAGATAACTTTATTGGACGCTGTCCAAGGTGCTGCATTTTCTGGGGATACCAGCACTTACAACACTTGCCTATGAATGGGCGAGGGATTGTTCCTTTTGGAGACTATAATCGTATTTTTCATGACCAACCTGCGGCACCAAAGCTTTTTTCTCTAAATGTTTATCCTTGTTTTCACTAAAATGTTAATGTTAATTTAGCATGGATTCATGTTTTGATTTAACTACATACATCTTGTGGCCAGTATGTTGAGCATAGTTTGACTATAAAAGCATGTATTGGCCAACTGTGTATCGCCAGCTGTTGACAAAATGGCAATACCACCATGGCCCCACAAACTCCAGCTATCAGCGTACAACAGGCCATGGTGGTAGTTGTGATTTTTACGACAGCTGTAGAGGCACAGCTTGGCCATCCCTGTACAAACGTATGCACCCTGGCCTATTTGTCGGAATGTGTATGAATGTAGAAAACACATAGGGTTAGATCTGATATGTGTTAAAGCAGCCCTAAATTAGGGCATTTTAGATACACTCTGGTGTTCCGGATCAATGTACCCCCCCAGGGGTTAATATCCACGCGTGGCTGAGAGACTGAACACTGACACAGAAGTTGGTCAAAGCAATCTCTAACTTTATTTAAATCAGGTAAGCCGTATTATACATCTTCAGAAGAGGGCAGTCCTCACTGAGGCATAAACATTGTTTCATTGGTCAAAAAGGAAGAAGAGATAAGAGAG
This sequence comes from Bufo bufo, assembly GCF_905171765.1. Lineage (NCBI taxonomy): Eukaryota > Metazoa > Chordata > Amphibia > Anura > Bufonidae > Bufo > Bufo bufo. The sequence goes on from NC_053390.1 coordinate 627,874,364, forward strand.
AGGAGATTATTCACCTGCATTTGCGCAGTGAATACCACTTTGGAATGTGAACTAATGTAAACATCTTGTTACCATCGCCATTTTGGAATGGCTTCTATTCTAACAATAATACTGCATACGTCATATGTGACACTTCAAAGAGGTGCTTCTCTATAGGCAGTGAATAATATATATCATCAAGCCATATGATTGGCTTACGCATCTCTACCACACTCTATGGGACACCTGCAAGAAGATGAGAAATCAGACACTTCTTACAGCCCAGCACTTTGCCCCCCTCTCTCTCCTCTCTAGCCTTGAAACAAAGAGAGGGATGGGGGGGGAGGCACTTGGAGTAGAAAAAGTTTAACTCATTACAGTCCTAGATATACAAAAAATATAGAATAAAATTTACACATCTTTAACAGTCCCCCCTTGAATTTCATTCTCTCCCTAAACCTAACCATCTGTCCCAATACTCCGCCTCCTCTTCACCAGCTTCCACGACAAGCCATTCCTAGCGAACAGCCTCCCGTGACACTGGATTTGAGCACGGGGAAGTCAGATGATCTTTCCCTAACCGGCGTTGACATTATATGGGGGGGACTGGAGGTCATCAATGCTTCTGATTTTCTGGATCGATGTTTTCATACAATTTTCCATATTCTTTTGAGTCATGATCAACAGTCACACAAGGGAAAACCAGTCTCAACACTTCCTTGAAATCAATCCAATTTTCCTTTTCTTTGAGCTTCACTGTGCATGTGGTCAACAACACTCGGAATGGACCATCAAACCAGGGTTTTAGGACTTTTCTAACGTGTCTTTTTCTACCACCCAATCTCCAGACACAAGTGGGTGGGTTCCTGGTACTTTATCAAAACCTGGAAGTGAAGCAAAAACTCGAAAATGTACTTTAGTCAAATGCTTGTACAAAACTGATCACATAATCTGTCAGACAACCATGTTGCATCTGAAGCTGCTGTGGGAAATAAAATCCTATCCTAGGGCCTGACCCAAAAAGGACCTTATAGGGACAAAGGCCTGTCTCACGGTTAGGCGTATACCTTACTAAAAGAGGGCTACCAGCAGGCACTCTAAGGCTTCTGAATCTTTAACTTAGTGTCCCGTTCAGTTCCTTTTCCCTACTCTACTGCTGCTTTGTGGATGGTACGAAGCATGTAAGGCCTGTCCTACATCCAAAACCTTCATCATCTCCTGCATCACTTCACCTGTGAAGTGAACACCTGTGTCACTTTCAATGATCTAAGGTACCCCATACCTGCACACAACTTCGGCCATCATCTTTTTTACTTCTTTGGGTACGGTTTTGGCCATCCTGAAAACAAGTCACATATCAATACATACTCATACATGCCCACCTTGTGTAGTTGAAGGTAGTCTGTAAACGTTGAAACAGATACAAAAAGCAAGACGTGTTTCTTGGGTACCTTAACCACCTTGCCCACGTTGTTGTGGGCACAACCGTTTAATCCTTGAGTATGTCTGACTGTTACAGTGCTGAACCCTGGGGCGTACCATATGCTACGTACTAAATCACACATAGCAGTTTTTGTCTGGTGCGTCACTCCATGGGTTGCCTGTGCCATCGTGGATTAGAGGGACCTGGGAAGGTAAAGTTTCCCTTCTTATTTGTAGTCCCCCCTTTTTCATCCACCAGTCCCTTTCCTCCTTCCCCATCTTGTTCTGTAAGGTCTTAAGAACTTTCGGGAGACAGGAGGAGTTATTTCAGGGACCTGAACTGTGGCCACTTAAGACAGGGGTCTGCTTAGGTAATTTGGCAGCCATTTTTGCCACCTGATCTGCCGTGGCTTTCCCCTTTGCCTCCTCTGCATCTGTTTACAGTGGCCTTTCGTTGCTATCATCACCTCTCATGTTAGTGACAAGAGGGCTTCCATCAGAGACCTCACTGCTTCCCCATTTTCGATGGGTTTACCTGAAGCGATCAAGGAGTCTCTGGCTTTCCATATGGACCCATAGTCATGGGCTATCCCAAAAGCACACCTGGAATCAGTGTAAATGTTGGCTGTTTTTCCATCTGCATATCTGCAAGCCATCTTCAGAGTCTTTTAGCTCCACTTCTTGAGCAGACATGTGTGGTAGTTCACGTTTAATCACCACTGCCCAACCTGTGTAGTACCTGCCATCCTGGCCATACCTCGATCCATCCACAAAGAGCACATGATCTAGATTACCTAATGGCTGATTTACCAAATCCCACTACCTCTTGTGACATCATCTGCAAACAGTCAGGAGCCTCTTCCTTTGAATCTGGAAGAAAAGTTTAAAGTGTGGTGCCCTAACTCTTCCCTCCCCCCTTGGTCCAGAGGCAACAGGGTGGCTGGGTCCAAAGTATTACACCTTTGGAGAGCAACATTGTCAGGCAACAAAATGGAACACTGCATTCTCAAATAACGGGCAACAAAACAATCATTTGGATTGTACGTTCATGAGGATAGATGTAATATCACCATCACTTTGTGGTTCAGAACTATCTCAGAGCTTTCATCAAGCACAGCTAATACAACTACTACAGCTCTGATGCAGAAAGGGGCACCTCTGGCCACGGGATCAAGTCTGGCTGAATAATATGCTACGGGGCGTTACTGCTGGCCATGCAGTTGGGTGAGGACAGCTGAGTCATGGCCACTCACTTCATAACAATACAATCTAAATGTAATAATCTGATAGTACACTGTGGGGGAACACAAAATTGCCAGTTGTAGGCATAAAAAGCATCTACCACCTCATCTGTGAGGCGGTAGGGACTAAAGGACAGATCAATCACAGTGGAGTGAGCAGGGGTAATGGGAACCTGAGCCAACAAGGTGTGTGTATTGGGCACAATGTGGGTGTTAGAAACTGTGGCTTCATTAACGACATGTAGGTCATGTACCATCCAATGGTGAGTGGTTTTACTTTTCTCAGCTTCTGGGAGTACTGATACAAACATGGACCAGGGAATTTTATCACCAATGGCCAACAAACAAAGTTCCTGGTCGTTGAGGGCACCTGTAAGCTTCACAGTGCCGTCCTCCTGATGTGAGAAACCAGCATGTACTTTTGCAAGCAAATCTGCACCTAGGAGGCAACAAGGGGCGTTACCACTGACCAGCAAACGGGCAAGCGCATCTTGGTTAGGGGCAAATCTAATGTGGATGGTTTCTGTTGAAAAGGGAACGTACTACTTTCCCATCCACTTCTACCCAAAGACTGGTGTGCTTGGAGAGTAAATCAGTGGAGACCATGTTTGCTGTGCACAACTGTCTTGGCTGCTCCAGTATCAATCAAAAAGGGACTACTTCTTTATCACCCAGAGTAAGGGATATCATTGGGCCAGACTGAATCTGCTTAAAATGTTTAAAAGTAGAGCCGATACTGGATTTCCTGTTTCCTAATCTTGATCTAATTCCCCCCCCCACCTGTCTTTGTGTTTTCCTTATGACAAAAAAAAAACATGGGTGTCTGTGGGGACTGACAGTGATCCGGGCATGGTCAACATAGAATACAATCCTCTCGTGTGGTGTGGACAAGGAGTACCACACACAGCACAACACTCTCTCTTCTGGGATCTGGGTCCCACAGACTCTGCAGGCCCATCACAGGGTGGCAGACTTACTTTTTCCTCACTTTAATGAGGTGTTTGGCATCAGGGCTGAAGCAATGCCAAAGGAACACTACCTATGGTTGTCACCACTGAACCACCCAATGCCGCTTGATGTTACTCTGCATTTTGGCTTACAGAAGTATCCAACTTTCCCTATCGCGGAATTAATAGACTGGAAAACAAAACAGGACTTCTCATCTTCCATGGGAGTGTCTTATAACTAGGGGATGGGCACAAGGGCTGTCGTTGTCTGTAACGTCCCCCCCCATTCCTCCTCCCTCCGCTCGGAGTCATCTAAGCCCACCCCTTTCAGTCGGACGCTGTGGTCCCCCTTTTGTCTGTCAGTAAGGTGCCAGCTATCTATCAGAACAGAGCTCTGATGTTTAGCACAACACTTAACATGTAACACGTAACTTCAAACATTGAAACAAACAGATCTGACAATACAGACATGAACACACAAAGGGCCCATAAGAAACTTTTCATTGACTTCGATATAAAAGAAAAAATATACAGCTTGATCAATGCTGTTGGCACCAATAAAAACCCCAAAACTTCCAAGAAAAAATAAAATAAAATCCTCAATGCGCATATTATTTAAAAAACAAATACCGTACTCCATACGCATTCATATACATTTTCATTAACAGCTCATAATCAGTCTTCACACATATTCGCCTCAATTACAACTCAAAGCCACACCCATTCACATTCCACTGAATCATTTATGTCTTCCAACCCACATTGTTTCATCCCAAAACTTGCAGCACAGACAAACACAGCTTTCCACAGCTATCCACACCACACCCAGATTTGCTGATGGTCTGTCGCTGTAAGACAATATACAGGTTATAATCATACAGTCATTTTGTTAAAAGCCGGATTCCCACAGTGCACTGCTTGGGAAAGAAGAAAGAAGATTATTAAACAGTTTTTTTTGTCTTTTATAATAATAATATTACACATATAACATCACTTACTCAATACGATTCTCTGCCCCCATTTTTCCCTCCCCCATTTTCCTGCTCCTCTTATCTCAGGAATGTTTGTGTGAAGGGGGGGGGGAAAGTGAATCTCTCTATTTCACAGTTCCTGACCATCATTTTATCCCTCCAGCTGCCATTGCTTTCCCTGACACTGCTCTGTTTTCTCACTCGTTAAAACTCCCCCTTCAACATCACCGGAGTTCTGATGCCCTCAGTCTGTAAGCTCTAACTTCAGTTTCTTACAGATTTTCATCCTCGTTGCCAGCCGGGCGACCTTCTGTCCGGGGCCACACTTTCTCTAACATTCTTGTCACATTTTAACTTTCAATTCTCCATATCACATCCTATAATCTCCCTCTTTATAATACTGGGACTGACCCATCTTAACAACAGTATTACAAACTGACACACACACAAAACAGAGGAGTGATCAGCACCTTTAACCCTTTCCTCCGCAGACAAAGGATTGACCCTCCCCACTGGTTTGCTCAAATCTGACTATCACGTCTGACTAGTCAGCCGGGACTCCCCGCACGTCTTCCCCAAAACCAGGGGTCAGGCCGGGCTCCGTCGCATCTTCCTGGGGGTCATCTTCCTGACCAGGGAGACTGTAGTTCCACATGACCGTTCTGATCTAAATGGAAGACTGCGGAGACTACCTGACCTGACCCTAGGAAGATGGTAGAGCCTCTCATGACCTTTTTGATCTAATGGAAGACTGTGGAGACTACCACAGTCTTCCATTAGATCAAAAAGGTCATGAGAGGTTCTACCATCTTCCTAGGGTCAGGTCAGGTAGTCTCCGCAGTCTTCCATTTAGATCAGAACGGTCATGTGGAACTACAGTCTCCCTGGTCAGGTCAGCCGGAGTTCCTTTGTCCCACACCTCAGCGCTACAGCGCCCCCTTCCAAACCAGGAGGTTACTGTCCCCTCCCTTTGTCTGTGGTTTTACCGTCTGTGCTCAACTCACTCCTCGCATATCACAGACACACACATATACACACCAGAGTGATCTATAATTTCAGACTATGGTTCTATGGACCCCAGGCTTTCAGCATTACAGCCGACTACTATACTTACATGGGTACCACCCCACAGCGGACTGAGCTATCTGAGCATGACAAAGTAAATAGCAGAAAGGCAGATGAGATAAAAAGTTTTCTCACCTTTCTTCGAGGTTGCAATCCTCTCCCCTCTGCCGTTCGTCAAGCTCAGGGGCCCGTCTTGTCAGCTGTTTGATGCTACATTCGCCCTTGGGGCCCCACGTTGGGCGCCATTTGTTAAAGCAGCCCTAAATTAGGGCATTTTAGATACACTCTGGTGTTCCGGATCAATGTACCCCCCCAGGGGTTAATATCCACGCGTGGCTGAGAGACTGAACACTGACACAGAAGTTGGTCAAAGCAATCTCTAACTTTATTTAAATCAGGTAAGCCGTATTATACATCTTCAGAAGAGGGCAGTCCTCACTGAGGCTTAAACATTGTTTCATTGGTCAAAAAGGAAGAAGAGATAAGAGAGAGGAGATTATTCACCTGCATTTGCGCAGTAAATACCACTTTGGAATGTGAACTAATGTAAACATCTCGTTACCATCGCCATTTTGGAATGGCTTCTATTCTAACAATAATACTGCATACGTCATATGTGACACTTCAAAGAGGTGCTTCTCTAATGGCAGTGAATAATATATATCATCAAGCCATATGATTGGCTTACGCACCTCTACCACACTCTATGGGACACCTGCAAGAAGATGAGAAATCAGACACTTCTTACAGCCCAGCACTTTGCCCCCCTCTCTCCTCTCTAGCCTTGAAACAAAGAGAGGGATGGGGGGGAGGCACTTGGAGTAGAAAAAGTTTAACTCATTACAGTCCTAGATATACAAAAAATATAGAATAAAATTCACACATCTTTAACATATGTTTGCCTGCCAATAAACCCAAAGCATGTATGTAAAAATACAAATTATGTGAACTATATAAAGACATGTGAGACTTTTAACTTCTTTCCAAAAAAATTTATGCAACATCACAAAATGTGAAACAAAAACAATGGCTTATATTCAGCCTACATAACCCAAACAAAAAGTTCACAAAAAAACAAATTATATATTGAAAAGGTCACGTGTATAAGGACCCTGTCACTGTGTATGAGGGTCAGACCCTTGAGTTTGGTGTGGGTAAGTCCCTTGACTTTGGTAAGTTGATGGGCGGCCAGGGACATTTTGCCGGCCCATCATTGGTGGCTCGGGAGAAAAAAGTGGCTGCGAAGCCAAGCTGGGGCGAGGATGAGGCTGTGCCATGCTGGGGCCAGGTTGGGTTTGGGCCTGGAAAGTAAATGCTCGGTTTTTAAAATTATCAACACAGCAGACCAACTCATGGGGATCGACATTGGTTTGCAAAATGCTAGCCACTGAAGTCATTATGTCAACAAATAAAGTTTGCTTATATACTGGCAAATGTTTGATGAGGTGTGCAAGGCCACTCAAGATTCGTTCTTCGTGTCCTTCCTGATGCTTCTTTGTTAGATACTCCAACACCTGGGTCTGAACCAATGTTTGGCTAGTTGTAGCCGCATCAGGGTTTGTGTTTGGCTGCCTTCTCCTCCTCGCCGGTCTTCTTCTAGCCTCGGGGCTGGACACTTGGGGTGCCGAAGGTCCCTCCTGAGGCGACGATTCCTCCCTCTCTTGCTGCTGCTGCTCCTCAATCCCAAACTGGGTCTCCTCTGGACGAGGGGAGTCCTGGCCAGCCACTGGCGGCTCCGAATCACTGCTGCTGGAACCAGGATCCCTCTGTTGCTCCAGGCTGTCCACGGTCCTGTAGTACCAAATTTCAATATTGTTAGAGTATTCACAAACAAGACATATAATTTTAGGAAACATCTTGGTTCAAGTAGCCCAACAGCCATGTGCTATATTGCAGACGCCACTTTATCTTTTCTAACTGTCAGTGCAGCGTCCCACTTGTGTAGGCGGCCTCTGCAAAGTTGGAGAATCTTATGTCATATAGTATTTAAATTTTTAATATGCTTTTAAAAAATTCGAAACTAAAAACCCATTAATGACTAATGTTATTATATCATGTACATTTAATGAAAACATACATATACAGGAATTAAGTATTTATATTTTACTCACGGCCGAAGATCCAGTACAGGCTTGAGGAAACTCAGTTGGCGGGTGTACACATATGGCTTTTTGCGCAGCGCACCCTCACCACTTTGTAATGTGGCCTGAACCATTTCCCGGCAATACTGGTCCCTGCAAGACTGCCATCTGGTTTTAACACGTTGTACTGCATTTTAAAAGCAAAATAGAAAAAAATAAATAAAAAAAATTATATAAAAACGATAACTAAATCTTAAAAACACATATCTAACTATATGGTTCAATACAAACACTACATCCATCGGCTGTGACCACACTTAGCATTGTACTCGAAAAATAAACCCACACAATGAAAATATACTTCAAGTGTCCCCAGACACAATATAGGCACCCATGTTTTTTTATTAAACAAATAGTCGCAACACCTGACCACTAATGCTGCCTAGCAAGGTTGTTGGAAACTAGGGAAACGTCACAGGGCCCAAATGTAAAATGCTACACACGTATATGTTTAATTAGAAAAATCATGCACAGTCACTATGGGGTATTAATTATATACAATGCATTTGAAAAAGGTGGCTTCGTAAAAAACACATTGCAACTAGTGCATATTCCTACGTCATCATAGCGGACTATCATTACCAACACAATTCATACTTCCTTTTTAGACATTCTGAGAAAAATACACTGCATCTAATCATAAAGTTAGTCTAGAGAATAACACACCTTTTAAAATACACATACACATGGGTAGGCTTACCTAATTTTTTGCGCTTGGCCGGATTGGCCCTCTCCCAATGTCTGGAAAACATTTCTTGGGTTACCTCCTCCCAGCCACGATCCTTTAGGAATTTGTCGTGGTAACTGTCTGTCCTGGTGTCCCATAGCTGGCTCCTCTCCTTTATCAAACTCAGCAGCTTGGTCACATCCATGTTTGGCAGCCTTTCCTGACAAGCCGGAACTGGTTTGAGCAGGTTTCAACACCTGCACATGTGCTCAGATAAAGTTGATAAACACAAAACACATAGCTAGGTAGGCAGGGCATAGCATACGGATCCGCGAAATACGGAACACATACGGATGGTCTTCCGTATGCATTCCGTATTATACGGACCCATAGACTTTAATGGAGCCGCGGAACGTGATTTGCGGCCAAATATAGGACATGTTCTATCTTTCAACGGAACAGAAAAATGGAAATACGGAAACGGAATGCATACGGAGTACATTCCGTTTTTTTTGCGGAACCATTGAAATGAATGGTTCCGTATACGACCATATACGGAACGCTAAAAACGGACCGCAAAACGGAAATAAAAAACGGTCGTGTGAAAAAGGCCTTACAGATGCAGCTAGGGATGTAAAATAGTGTATTTTGCACCAAAAGGGTGTTTTAAAAACCCAGAAAATTATGGCTGTATTTCTAGCTTAAATAGCACACTGATTAATCCAGATGTTGTATATTGCCAAAAGAGTGTGTTTTTTTACTAACAGAATATGAAAGCTGTATATAATGTTTGAATTTCACACGTCCAGATGCAGCTAGCGATGTAAAATAGTGTATTTTGCACAAAAATGGTGTTTTAAAAAACCCAGAATATGATGGCTGTATTTCTAGCTTAAATTGCACACTGACTAATCCTGTAAATACACCTGATGTTGTTTTTTGCCAAAAAAGGGTGATTTTTTACAACAAGATTATTAGTGCAGTTTTCCAAGATTGGATTTCAATGTCACAAAAGCTCAGATGCAGTGCGGGTGCACTGAGCTTGCATAAAATGGCCGCCTCCCACCTAACGGATAAAAAAATATTTTTTTTCGGTCACTGGGCTAAGGGCAGGGTAAAAAGATTGTGCCCTGCACCCACACAACTAAATGTATGCTGATCGCTGAGTTAGATTCACGTTCTGAACCAACGATTCTCTCCTATTCTCTCCCTGAAATCACCAGTCACATCCTCTCCCTACACTAGTAACTGCAGAGTGACGTGCAGCGCTACGTGACTCCAGCTTATATAGAGGCTGGCTCACATGCAGCACTGGCCAATCACAGCCTAGCCATTAGTAGGCATGGTTGTGATGGCTTCTAAGGGCACAGAGTTAAACGCTTGTTGATTGGCTGCTCTGCAGCCCTTCAAATAGCGCCAAGAAAGCGCCGAACACCAAACCCGAACCCAAACTTTTGCTAAAATGTTCGGGTTCGGGTCCAGGGTCAAAAAAATCCTAAAGTTCAGTACGAACCCGAACTTTACAGTTCGGGTTCACTCAACCCTAATCACGATGCTCGAGCCGAACTAGTGTTTGGCCGAGCATGCTCGCCCAACACTAGTAGCTAGGCTTTCCTGCACCTGGGGCAAGGATTCAGATTTGTTCCCCCCACCCCATGCCACTCAAATTTACATGAAGAGGGGGTAATAAGGCAGTGTAGCAAGTTTTTTTTTTTACACTAAGCCACCCCTCTAACTCACCCAGTGCATAACCATACTCACTCAGTCCCACCTAATAAAATCTATCATACGGTACACGGCGGTAACAATACACCTTACAATAAACAAAAGAACCTCATCCAGGGTGTTGCTGGAATGTTGGTGTGATGTCTGCTGGATCCGGAACAAGGTCATTGTGGTGACAGAGCAAAAAGAATAATCACATAAGGAAGGGATGGTGAGTATACTTGGTAAATACCTATGAGGGGGCGCTGTGCTGGCCCTGTAAGACTGGGCCATCCCAAGGTATATTAGAATAATCTATGGCATTTCCCCTTGTGCTACCACACAGTACTAATGCCCACAGTGTGCCCCTCACAGTAGTTATGTCCATATTGTGCCTTCTTTACAGTATAAATGCCCACATTGTGCCCCCTCTCAGTAGTTATGCCCACCTTGTGGCCCCTTCATAATATTAAAAGACAAAAACATGCAGTGCGACAACTCACTGCAATATAGAGTACAAAATTGCATAATAATTACAAGTGCTACACTATAAGTGAGAGATACTTGGCAAATCGTTTTGTACAAAATTATTTGAGCCCGTCTGCCGCACGTCAAGGCGATCTCTGTTAGACGGGTTCCTACGCTAAATTCTACCTGTTAGGTGCCATGACGGCTACCATACACTTCAGGGAGTGTAGGTTCCACATGCATGCTGGTTCTGCTTCAATAACTGTGATTTTGGGTGCCAAAATGGCCTCCACTGTATCCAATGAGTGCAGGTACCAACATGCATGCAGGCCCACTCCACAACACCCCCGGCGCCAAATGGCCACCAAAGACTGCAGTGAGGGTCCACAAACTATCTCACTCCTGGTGCCAAATGGCTTCAGTGTGTGAGGGGGAGCAGGCCTGACTATATACTCACACTAATTAAAATAAGCCTATAGGGCAGACAGGGTGGTGAGAAGTGCATGACTGAGGAGGCAGCCACACCTCATAGTTCGTGGACCCTCACTGCAGTCTTTGGTGGCCATTTGGCGCCGGGGATGTTGTGGAGTGGGCCTGCATGCATGTTGGTACCTGCACTCATTGGATACAGTGGAGGCCATTTTGGCACCCAAAATCACAGTTATTGAAGCAGAACCAGCATGCATGTGGAACCTACACTCCCTGAAGTGTATGGTAGCCGTCATGGCACCTAACAGGTAGAATTTTTTTCCTATCTTGTTTGTACTTGTGCATAATTGTTTGTACAGATGAACAAAGCACCTTCAGGTATCTTGAAATTGAACTCAAGGTTGAGCCAGACTTGTGGAAGTCCACAATTCTCTTCCTGATATCTTGGCTGATTTCTTTAGACTTCCCCAGGATGCTACGCAAAAAAGCTGTGTGTTTCAGGTGTGCAATTAAATACATCCACAGGTGTGTCTCTAATTAACTCAGATGTTGCCAACAAACATAACAGAAGCTTCCAAACACATGACATCATCATATGAGCAGTCCAGAATTGTTTAAAGGCATACTAATCTTAATGTATGTAAACTTTTGACATTGCAGAAAGTAATAAAAATGCCTTAAAACATTATCTCTCTCATTATTCTGGCATTTGGCAAATAATATTAATTATAGTAATCCTAATTGACCAAAAACCAGAAAGGTTTATTCTGATTTCATGTCAGATATTGAGAAAAAGATGCATATGTGTATTTTTATATAGTGTATGTAAACTTCTGGTTTCAACTGTAAATAGGTGACTCAAGAACTGCTGTAGGAAGGAGGAGTTTGGGTTCCCAGAGAACTGGGTTGACTTCTCTGTCAGCTACAGGCTTTATTGTAGTGATGGGCAGCACCTCAATGAGAAAAATCAGCTGTTTTTGGGGAGTAGATATCTAGAAGGCTGCTGGAATGTTTAAACTAGGGACTTGGAGGAGGGTAATTAAATTATAGCACGTGAAGATAGTGCAGATAGTGACCTTGGACAAGGTAATGGAGGGATTAGAACAGTTCATATGGAAAGGAATAGGGTGTAAAAACATCCATTTTATGTACAGTATACAAATGCAGGAAGCCTGACCAATAAAATTGGTGAACTGGAATTAGTAATTTCCGAAGAGGATTATGACATAGTGGTAATAACTGAGACATGTCTGGATGATAGCTATGACTTGACGTTAACGTACAGGGTTACAGTCTGTTTAGAAAAGATCATAAAAACCAGAGATGGAGGGGTTAGACTTTTTGTAATGTCCTTTCTGAAGCCCACAGTCTGGGAAGATATAAGTGAGAGAAATAAACATGTGGCGTCACTGTGAGCAGGAATACATGGAGGTAAAAACAATAATAAAATATTACAATAGAAAAATGAGTGAGCACTCATACACTTGGCAACCAGATTGACATATGCAGAAAATATTTATTATTAAATCCCCATAAAATACAAGTAATAAAATTTATAAGAACAATATAGCAATAATATACAACATTACAGTCACATATATTGTGGTAGATATGATCGATACTATATTCATATGACTCAATAGTGTCAATAAATTCAATAGTATATATCTCACCAAAAAACCTCAAGTATATGCTGTTATTTGGGAAGAGGGGGTATTATCTTCTAGTGCTCTATCCCAATTTGGGAAACTGAATGTCACTGAAAATGTTGTAGGTGTATTCACTGGGAGCGCAATATGTTCATAAAGTGTCCACAGGAATCCTGATAATGTGAAAAGTCTCTTATAGCATATCCTTTTAAGCTCGATATGAGCTTTGGATTGAAGAAAACTTTAAATCGATGTTTGGCTTACCGTCTAGCGTCTGCTGTCTCCCTATTGCTTCAATGGAGCTTTAAATATTTGCCGGCTTATTCAGTCGCTCCATACAGCAAGCTGGTTTAAATTTTGCGGGAGTTCCAAAGATCGCAGGAGTTGCCACTCTGTTCCGCAATTTCCTTTGGTGCAGCTTTCAACGATAAGAATAGTTAATCCTTTACTGTAGAGATTTTCTTCTGTATGGCCATACAGTATTATCGGAGGCTTTTCAATGCAGGTACATCACTTGTTTCACCATACGCGTTACGGGTAGATTCACTCTCCCTTCCTCAGTGGTCAAGTGTCTGCCTGCTCTGCCTCCATTTTTATCCATTCCTTTAATTGCTTCCCAAATCTTGGACACCTGTTGTTCATGCTACTCCCAGTTTGCCAGGGAATCCTCCCACATAATCAGGGGATAATTCTAAACAGCCTTGATTTAAAAAAAAAATATATATATATATATATATTTTTTTTTTTCCTCTTGCAGTTTCCATGCGTTTTTTATGTGTTTTTTGGGGGACACATGCGTTTTTTGGCCCAGATGTCCCAATTGGTGTGATATATTATTGTGTGAAATATAAACTTGATATCTGATTGCTAACACTTATAAAATTACTTTTTATAATAAAATATTATTAAATAAATTTTCAAGATTAAAATATCAATATAAGAATATAAAACAATAAATAATAAATGTGAGGAATCTTGAAAGTTTCATAGGAATCTTAGAGTTTGATACAATTATTCGGATTTGATAGAGAAAGAAGGGTGGGTATCTCGGAGCCAAGGATACGTCGCAGCGCCGATAAACGGCCTAGCATGCGACGTGCCGTCGGCCACGAGACACCCAACCTACATAAATCCAAAAATTTCCAACTCCGAATTAAGGCCTTTCGGTTGTAGAGATCCAAATTCATAAATGCGTCTGGATTCTATCCTACACATTTGTCTGATAAAATCCCCGCCTCTCCAGTGTTTCTCCACCTTCTCCAGTGCCGTAAACATCAGGCTCGATGGATCCTGATTATGCATCTCTTTATAATGTTTAGATAGGGAATGTTTATCATAACCCTTCCTGATGTTGGCAATATGTTCGGCCACTCTTTTTTTGAATGACCTCTTGGTACGTCCTATATATTGTCTGTTACAGGGGCACTGGAGAAGGTAGATAACTCCACTGGAGTCACATGTAAGACAATCTTCTATCTCCCAATTAAAATTGTTCTGAGTCGAGGGGACATTAGTCGTCAGGCGGGGTTTTTTATTCATTCTACAACCCATACACCTTCCACATTTATAAAAACCCTTCAAACTCAGCCAAGTTCCTGAAAAACTCAATCAAATCCGAATAATTGTATCAAACTCTAAGATTCCTATGAAACTTTCAAGATTCCTCACATTTATTATTTATTGTTTTATATTCTTATATTGATATTTTAATCTTGAAAATGTATTTAATAATATTTTATTATAAAAAGTCATTTTATAAGTGTTAGCAATCAGATATCAAGTTTATATTTCACACAATGATATATCACACCAATTGGGACATCTGGGCAAAAAAACGCATGTGTCCCCCAAAAAACGCATAAAAAACGCATGGAAACTGCAAGAGGAAAAAAAAAAAATATATATATATATATATATATTTTTTTTAAATCAAGGCTGTTTAGAATTATCCCCTGATTATGTGGGAGGATTCCCTGGCAAACTGGGAGTAGCATGAACAACAGGTGTCCAAGATTTGGGAAGCAATTAAAGGAATGGATAAAAATGGAGGCAGAGCAGGCAGACACTTGACCACTGAGGAAGGGAGAGTGAATCTACCCGTAACGCGTATGGTGAAACAAGTGATGTACCTGCATTGAAAAGCCTCCGATAATACTGTATGGCCATACAGAAGAAAATCTCTACAGTAAAGGATTAACTATTCTTATCGTTGAAAGCTGCACCAAAGGAAATTGCGGAACAGAGTGGTAACTCCTGCGATATTTGAAACTCCCGCAAAATTTAAACCAGCTTGCTGTATGGAGCGACTGAATAAGCCGGCAAATATTTAAAGCTCCATTGAAGCAATAGGGAGACAGCAGACGCTAGACGGTAAGCCAAACATCGATTTAAAGTTTTCTTCAATCCAAAGCTCATATCGAGCTTAAAAGGATATGCTATAAGAGACTTTTCACATTATCAGGATTCCTGTGGACACTTTATGAACATATTGCGCTCCCAGTGAATACACCTACAACATTTTCAGTGACATTCAGTTTCCCAAATTGGGATAGAGCGCTAGAAGATAATACCCCCTCTTCCCAAATAACAGCATATACTTGAAGTTTTTTGGTGAGATATATACTTTTGAATTTATCGACACTATTGAGTCATATGAATATAGTGTCGATTATATCTACCACAATATATGTGACTGTAATGTTGTATATTATTGCTATATTGTTCTTATAAATTTTATTACTTGTATTTTATGGGGATTTAATAATAAATATTTTCTGCATATGTCAATCTGGTTGCCAAGTGTATGAGTGCTCGCTGATTTTTCTATTGTTACATTTGCCTTTTAAACGAGGGTGGGGTGATTCCCTCTATATGAGCTTGTAGCACCATACCTTAACTACTTGCCACAACAATAATAAAATATTGACCGGAGTTGGATACAAACCACCTAATATAGTGAAACCACAGAAAATCTAATAATATGGGAAATAGATGAGGCAGCAAATCATATTGAGGTCATTATTATGGGAAACTTCAACTACCAATAAATAGATTGGCAAACTGAAACATGTGCCTCTTATAACAGAAACAGGTCCTTGGCAGTAACCAAAGACAATTACCTTTCCCAACTGGTTTACGACACGACTAGAGGGACGGCCATTAAGATCCCCACTGGAGTTCTCCATTTTTGCTTGGACATAGAAAAGGAGAACTCCAAATCTCTCCATGGGAGTAGCCATTTTGGCTAGACTAAGTTTCTATACTTATTATAGTAAAAAGGTTTTATTATACTCCATATTAAAAATAAACATAAATAATACCAAAGCTAATAATGATTATATATCGATTTATACCCAAGTATAATTTTTCTCCAAAATAAAACCAACTTAAAAACTTAAAACCCAAACAGCTCAGCTTCACTGTTCTTGGAATGATGGGATCCAAGTTAAAAATCCATCCAATTTCGGCATGAAACATTTCTTTGATAAAATCACCTACCGTAATTATTTTCAATGTCAAAATACTGTGAGGGAGATTTGTCAAACTAGTGTAATGTAGAACTGGCTTGGTAGCCCACAGCAACCAATCAGATTCCACTTTTCATTTTACACAGCTCCTTTGGAAAATGAAAGGAGGAATCTTATTGGTTGCTATGGGCAACTAAGACAGTTCTATTTTACACCAGTTTGATAACTCTCCCTCTGTATGTGGTACCTTCCAACTTCTTATTGTGTCTGCATAGTTACTTTCTATTTATATCATATAACACTTTTGCCTAGTGATTTACAGTATATTATGTTATTGTAGTGTCCCACTGCAATGGTTAATGTAATGAGCAGGTAGTAGATGTTCTGAGCAGTGTGACTGAGGAGAGTGAGTTGAAAAGCAGCCAGCAAAGCAGCTAAGTGAACCAACCTCTGATGGAAAAACTGAGCTTAACAGCGGCCATTTACAAGGGAGAGTGCTGAGAAATACCAGCCAGTGAAACGTAACACAGATATGACTTAATTACAATTTAGTGGGATTAGAAGCCTCAAAAACCCCTCCATACCTGGCCACCTATTAAACGACTTATCCCTCAGTGAGAACCGCAGAAATCCTTATTGAATAAGCTGAAATATAGTTGGGCATTGTAGTGCAATATCTTTGAGCAGAGAGAAATAGAATTATTGTGAGAGGTAAAGGTTGTACATGCCTTGGGTAAATTTATGAAGCTTGTGCAGGTTATACTTTTACTTGGCCTACTGCACCCTATACACAATCTAGAAAATTGCATATGCCAACTGTGAACCATCTACCAACTTTCTTAGTACAGTGGACTTGTTGCACTAAAACCAGTCTCATCTTTGCATTGCACCATTGTCTGCATCGCCATAGTGTGCATTACACGGCCCATCCATTGCACCCACAAAACTTAACACCAAGGGATCCTCCAGTACCATCAGCTCGAGGGCCCCGGGGAGCATCACTCCTATTGAGAGATGGCCTTGCGGTTCGCCTGGCGGTCGTTTCGCGGCGAACTTTGCTTGTTCGCTGTTCGCCGAATGGGCGAACAGAGTGGAGCAGCGACAGACTGTTAGGGACACCAAACGCTAGCTAATAGGACCACAAAAGTCCTTTTAAGGACTGGTATAGGTGTGCTATCAATAGGTGTGACATACTGAGGGGTGTAATATACTTATAATATACTTTCTAACATAGAAAGTATATTATAGTGCATTTGTACTGTGCAGCAGTTGTGTGCGGTTCTGCTGCGATACCGCAGCTATATAGAGGGACAAACGCTATTGGAACAAATAATTTCTACTGGTGTGATATACCAGTTGCCCCCCAAAAAAACTGATTGAAGCAGCGGTGTTTTATACCAATAATATACTTTCTATGTAGTGCATTTGGTTAGTGCAGCATTTGTTTGCGGTTTTGCTGCGATACAGCAGCTACACAAAGTGACAAACATTATTGAAAAAATAATTTCTACTGGTGTGATTTACCAGTTGCCCCCCAAAAAAACTGATTGAAGCAGGGGTGTTATATACCAATAATATACTTTCTATGTAGTGCATTTAGGTAGTGCAGCATTTGTTTGCGGTTTTGCTGCGTTACTGAAGCCAAACAGAGTGCCAAACGCTATTGGAACAAATAATTTCTACTGGTGTGATATACCAGTTGCCCCCCCCCAAAAAAACTGATTGAAGCAGGGGTGTTATATACCAATAATATACTTTCTATATAGGGCATTTAGGTAGTGCAGCATTTGTCTGCGGTTTTGCTGAGTTACCACATCTACACAGAGTGAAAAACACTATTTGAAGACATCATTTCTACTGGTGTGATTAACCTGTTGCCCGCCAAAAAAACTGATTGAAGCAGCGGTGTTTTATACCAATAATATACTTTCTATGTAGTGCATTTGGTTAGTGCAGCATTTGTTTGCGGTTTTGCTGCGATACAGCAGCTACACAAAGTGACAAACATTATTGAAAAAATAATTTCTACTGGTGTGATTTACCAGTTGCCCCCCCAAAAAACTGATTGAAGCAGGGGTGTTATATACCAATAATATACGTTATATATAGTGCATTTAGGTAGTGCAGCATTAGTTTATTGTTCTTCTGCATTACCACATCTACACAGAGTGACAAATGCTATTGGAACCAATAGTTTCTACTGGTGTGATTTACCAGTTGTACCCCAAAAAAACTGATTGAAGCAGGGGTGTTATATACCAATAATATACTTTCTATATAGTGCATTTAGGTAGTGCAGCATTTGTCTGCGGTTTTGCTGCATTACCGCACCTACACAGAGGGACAAACACCATTGGAACAAATAATTTCTACTACTGTGATATACCAGTTGCCCCCCCAAAAAATTGATTGAAGCAGGGGTGTTATTTACGCTAAAATCATTTGCAGTCATTTCTTGTGAAAGAGCATAGGGCGGTATTTCAGTAATGCATGAAACATTTAAACGCACTGCACGGTTGCATTCATTTCTGGTAAAAGAGTATCGGGGCTTATTTCATAAAAAAAAAATTTAATACGTACGCACTGCTGGTAAAAGTGTAAAGTGGCCTATTTCAGTCTAACAAAAAAAATTTCAGTTCACTTCTGCAGTTATTTCTGTTGAAAGCTTATTGTGGCCTATTTGAGTGCAACAAGAAATATATATTCTCAGGTCACTTCTGAAGTTATTTTTGGTGAAAGCGTATAGGGGCGTATTTCAGTACTACAAGAAAAATATATTCTCAGTTCACTGTAGCAGTTATATCTGGTAAAGCCTTTACTGACGTATAGCAGTAGAAAAAGAAATATATATTCGCCATTCGCTGCTGTACTTATATCTTGAAAAACATTTATTGACGTATATCAGTAGAAAAATAAAAATATATTCAGCTTTCACTTTTTGCAGTTATATGAGGTAAAGCCTTTGGTGGTATATTTCTGTACAAAAATCAAGATATATTCAGCGTTCAGCGCTGCAGTTATATGTGGGAATGTCCTTTTTGTGGTATGAACTGAATTACGTTGTGTTAAAATTTTGTATTTAAGTTTCACACACTGCGCACTTATGTTACGACGTCCATAAGAGCGACGCACCAATACAGGTGAATACACTATGCACTAACCCTGCACAAAAATGCAAAATAATTCCCACCAGCCCGCATCTATCTACGGTATTGCTTACTGGACACTACAGGGACTTTTCTGCAGCACTGAAACCGCATGAGGTCCGCATCTCGTTCTTCCAGCGCGGACCTACTTCCTTTGCTACGTCCCATTCACTTCAGAAAAAATCTTGTATTCTGCGTTAAGCGCTGCACTGATATGCGCTAAAATCTTTTCTGAAATATTTTGGTTGTTAAAAAATCTTGTATTCACCATTAAGCGATGCACTGATATGCGCTAAAATCTCTTTTGAAATATTTTAGTTGTTAAAAAAAAAATTGTATTCGGTGTTAAGCGCTGCACTGATATGCACTAAAATCTCTTTAGAAATATTTGGGTCGCAAAAAGTCTTGCATTCAGCATTAAGCTCTGCACTGATATGCGCTAAAATCTATTTTGAAATATTTAGGTGGCAAAAAATCTTGTATTCAGCATTAAGTGCTGCATTGATATGCGCCAAAACCTCTTTTGAAATATTTGGGTTGTTAAAAAAACGTGTTTTCGGCGTTAACATCGGACACACTAACTTTACACACACCCCCAGCTATATATCTAAGTGGTTCCTGCACCATCTAGGAGCGAATAAAGGTAAATGATACTGCATGCCTGTTAAAGGGAACTACAGCATGATACCACAATACATTTGATATGACATTTAGCAAGAGTTTAAAGTGCCCACATATAACACATAGTGGGAAACTGCATCAAGATGAATCAGGCTTGGATCAGCCAGGGTTTCAACACACCAATGCCTGATGCATCAGACTAGATCATCCATGGTGCCACACCAACATTTTGACAAAAGAGACCGTTTTCTTCTGGCTACCTGCCTCATCTACTATTCTGATGCTGTTACCCGCCTGATGCCAAACATCTGATGCCAAGTTCTCCTTCTTTCAACCACCATCTTCAGCGAGTACTAGTATTGCCACCCACCTCCACACTGTCACCTTGCCACTCTGTGGCCTACTGATGCTGCCATGTCCACACTATGTCACCTTACCACTCTGTGGCCTCCTGGTGCTGCAATGTCTACACTATGTCACCGTGCCACTCTGTTGTATCATGCTGCTGCTCCTGCCATTTTAACACTATGTCACAGTGCCACTCTTTTGTATCATGCTACTTCTGCTGCTGCCATCTCCACACTATGTAACCTGGCCACTACATATTGCTGCCAACTACATACTCTGTGATTGGCCTCCTCAAACTGCTGCCACCTCCACACTGTCAGTGTGCCACTCTGTGGCATTCTAATGCTGCCGCCACCTCCAGACTTTGTCATTGGGCCACTGTGTGGTCTCCTCATGCTGCTTCCACCTCACCACTCTGTCATGGGTCCACTCTGTGGACTTCTCATGCTGTTCACACCCTCCCCACTTCATGACTGGGCCACTATTTTGGCTTTCGGCCTGGCTGACATCATCATTTATTTGACCTTTCTTCTGATCTGTCAGAAGGAAGGAAAAATGAGACGTGCAATGGATCCTGTCTGTGTAGCAGCTGTAAGGCCTGTATGGTCCCATCAGAATTGGCTTAAAATTTGGTATACAAAATCAGGAGTGGGTACAAAACACAGAAGACATGCAAATATTCCATTCACGTGTCATCTCCGTTTTAGATCCACTCCTGTTTTTATTGGCATTAGCAATACTAAGAAAATGCTGACCGAGTGAAGGCATATGCTCCAAAGACAGGATCCGTTTTTTGTGGGTTATTGTTCTGACAGATCAGAGGAAGGGCAAATTAATCAGTGAGGTCAACAGAAACTTACTGCTGACATCCTCTCCACTCTGTCAGGGGGGCTCTACTTGTATAAGCGTGTAATAGAACAGGTTCTGTAGACATCTATGTGGAATCAGCTGACAAGGGTGCAAAAGGAGTGCACTGCTTCTTGACACTAACATCGACCTATAAGTCAGAGTTCATACTTGAGTTATTAGGCCAGGTTTGTCAAATTTAAGTATACTTTCTTAAAATTTTAATCAAGTTTTGGTTTAATAAAATTAATGTTAAAATATTTAATTAATTTAATAATACAAATTAAATGTTGCGTAAGACAGGAGAGAAAACGTCCAGTCTTCTGTTTATTCAACAACGTGGTGTTGAGATGGAAAAAGCATTCCACATTCCAGCAAAAAAATTACTCTTCACCTGGAGCCGAATCCTGTCACGATTGATGCAAGTGTGGTATTGGCTGCTCATCCAGCAATATACTTCTGGGGGAACCTGCCTGCCAGGTTTAGGCTTCTACTAGCGACAATCAATGAGAAGAAGACAAAGCTTCAAGATTGCTTGGAGCCCGGAAGAGTTGTGAATTTAATCAAGATTCAAACCAACCAGGGCCCAGTCTCTTCGTCAGGGGTTCCCAGTCATCATGGAATGAAAAGGAGGGCACCCTTATTATATTTAATAAATTTAATAATAAAATGTTTAATAAATTTTATAATAAAAATTACATTTTTTCTAACACAGGAGGAGGAGGACATCCTGTGGTGCACGGAGATGGAGATGGTCTTTGGATTCCCACACAGACGTCTCAGAAATGAACCGCGGCTCCCGAAAGCAGCTCCTGGGAAGATCATCCATCATCTATTCACCCCACTTTATTTTGGAAGTGTGTAGAACCCGTGTGGGACCCCCACGCTACAGATTGATCATGGATACACCAAATTTTATAATATATATGGAATAAATTTCATAATAAAATGTTTAAAAAATGTTATAATAACTTTTAATTTTTTTCTTAGGAGAGAATCGGCCAGTCTTCAGTTTATTCAACAAGGTGGAGGATGTTGTGATGGAGATAGCATTCCAAAAAAAATATTGCTTTACACCTGGAGCCGAATCCTGTCAAGTTTGATGCTAGTGAGGTTTTGGCTGCTCATCCAGCAAGATACTTCTGGGGGAGCCTGCCTGCCATGCTTAGGCCTCGACTAGCGACAGACAATAAGAAGAAGACAAAGCTTGTTCTTTTCTGTACATTGAATGAATAATTCCACTCCACTGGCCTGCAGTAAAATTGATATCTAAAGACCGTCTAATATACCTCCAGCCACATAATCACTTGATGTTGGGAATTTTTGGCATTGATTCCCTCTGGTATGTCACTGTCCATGTTGTGGGACGATTTGTGCACTTCTTGTAATAATTTGGTGGCTTCAAATATGAGCTGAAGGTTTTTCAGGTTTGCCTGCCATTAAAGTTAATGGGGCCTGCGGCGAACTTGCGGTTCGCAAACATTTGATCTCGTTCGCGCGATCCCGTTCGCGAACCGTCCCGCCGATGTTCGTCTATCACTACTTTTATTCTCTGCTTTCCTAGGCACGCTGCATTATGTTAAAGTATTTCTTATTTTCTTAACTATAGCGTATAAATGCTTTCCTCAGTAGGCACAATCAATTCATGTATCTACATGTAGAAAACACTACCAAACACTGAATTAGCATTCTGTAGCTAACTGGAGAGAGAGGCATAGTCACTATAATGTGTTAATGTGTTGTAAACATGTTTTTTAAAACTAACAAAATAGAGGATGAACATTTTATGCATGGAAATATGATCTAATAAGTAAAACAAATTTGTTTTTTTCCCCACTTACTGGAATTTGATATTTATTTTTCTTAGTGTCTTTATCTGGGATCTGAGAGTCTAAGCATCAACTTACTAAATTTGTAGCAATAAATGTTTCTGTAATACTGTAACTAACTGCTTGTACGATAGTTGAAAGACACTGAGTTGAAATGTAGTATAACACGAACAAAATTACAGACGATTGTTAAAATCATCACAGGGAGGGCACGTTCAAATGTATTCCATACCCATTAGTCAGTTTGATTTTCTGCTGCAACTTTAGAATTTCAATTGTTTGAAATGACCTTTCTTAAAGTTTACTTGTCTTATAAATCCTTAAAATGACCTTTCATAAAATGTAGACAACTCATAAAGCTTTGTAGCAAACAAAAAAGGTTGGAGATATATAAAATTCAAGAAAAAACAAACAGATTGGTGAGGAGAATATGTGAATGTATGTGAGAACAATGATGTGTTATTTATTCACAACACCATAAAACATTTTTAATTACTGCATTTATTAGTAATTAAGTGTATTTTTCACAATACAAGCTGATGATATATCCAGCAATATACAGGCAATCCATGTTCTGTGACTCCATAATCAAGGCTGCATGGTCAGCTTCTGACTACTTTATAATTGGCCACTTGTCCATTGATGACATGTCCTAGTCCTAGTGGTATACTATCAATGTTTAGATAATGAGAAAATCAGTTTACACATTTTAAAACTAAACATAGCCATTTGAAACTGTATATAAAACTTCAAAATAACAAGTACCTATAAGACTTGACGGATGCCTTTAATATTAAAAATAAATCTGTATAAATGCAATGTTGTTTGTATCATATAGGACATACATTAAAAAATGCTCTAACTTTAAAGGGGTTGTCCGGGCTTAGGTTGTCCTCTGGATAGGTCATCAATATCAGATTGGCGAAGGCACAACACCTGGAACTCCCGTCGATCAGCTGTATGAGGAGACGGAGCGCGCAGTGCGCACGTGCCGTCTCCCTTCTCTCTTCATGTCTGCTGCTACGGTCTATGGTCTTTACCATAGACAGCAGCGGTGAACACGAAGAGAGACAGGAGAAGGCATGTTTGCACGCCGTCTCCTCGAACAGCTGATCGGTGGGGGTGACAAGTGTCAGACCTCTGCCGATCTGATATTAATGACCTATCCTGATGATAGGTCATAAATGGTAAAAGCCCAAACAATCCCTTTATTATAACATATGGCTGGGGGACATTATCTAAGCTTAATGATCCAGAATTCTGTCTTTATTTCTGCCAAAATCCATAGATTCACAAGGCTTAATGGGAAAGGGGCTTGACTTACCAGGAATCAGCATAATTTAAGATGAGCACCAAAATTGTGCTAACTTTTTGGCACAAAATGGAACGTAAACCAACCAATAGGAGATTATAAATCAGCCAACATGAGCCATTTTGATAAATTTGGTGCATCTTTAAACTGTCTAGTCTAAGTTTACAAATAAATATTTATTAATATGTACACTGGAGTAAGGTGCACCAGATGTGAGCTGGCTTATATTTGCTCTGTAATTAACTCCAGATTTCTTACTAAAGGATGTTAAATATGATGGGAGTGGAAGACATCATGTCTTCCTGCTAAGCATCATTCACTTTTTTAAAAAGGGGCAAAAGAAGATGAAAAGTTACAAAGTTACAAATTATTGCACTAGTTTACAGGCTCTGATAGATACTCCACACACTGTCTAAATGTTAACGAGGATAAGTAAAACAGCCCAACTATGTGTAAAAACCGCTATTTACTATAAATAAATATATATATATATATATATATATATATATATATATATATATATATATATATATATATATTCTTATGGGTTTGTAAGCTTTGGCACACACCTAATCTGTGTTGAAACAGGTTTGCTACTCTGTCTAGTTCTTGGACCCATTAAAGGGAACCTGTCACCGGGATTTTGTGTATAGAGCTGAGGACATGGGTTGCTAGATGGCTGCTAGCACATCCGTAATATCTAGTCCCCATAGCTCTGTGTGCTTTTATTGTGTAAAAAAAAACGATTTGATACATATGCAAATTAACCTGAGATGAGTCCTGTCCCTGACTCATCTCAGGAACAGGACTCATATCAGGTTAATTTGGATATGTTTCAAATCGTTTTTTGGGGGGGTATCAATGGGGTATACATTATTTTGGACATTTAGGCATTCCATAGCACATTAGCAAAAGTATCTTGCAGTTTCAAAAATAAAGTAAAAATATAAAATTTGGAAATACATTAAAGACTTTAATTCGCTATTTCTTTGTGCAAATGGTGGGTGGGAAAACAGTAGGAGGTAAGATTTTACTATTCTGCCTGCAACAAAAATGGAACAGAGGTTATCTGGCATTTGTCATTAAAATCCAATTGAAATCAAAATGGCGGATAGCGCTTCTGTAAATTTTTATTTAGGAACTGCACGCTGTTGTCATGCTTCGGTGTGGGAGGGAAACACCACACTGAGCATAAGAGGGAAAGGGGGAACAGGGAATAGTGCTGATCGTGATTATTTTAATCGCTAATGTTATAGCGAATTTTGGCACTTCAAGAATTTGCGAAGATTTAGAAAATAGTGCTATATCTTTGCAATCGCAAATATTCTAGATTTTTTTTCATCAGTGCCCTCTTGCTTCTTGATTGTGGGCCAATGAGAAGGCTGCAATATATTTGACTGAGCTTAGCAACATCCCTAGCAACCAATAGGAATGTTGCCTACCCCATACTATATAAGAAATTCCACAGCAGCCATTTTCTGCAGTTTTTTGCAGGTCTGAGAGAGAGAGAGCAGTGTCATTGCTGTGCTCTGTGCTTTGCTGTCATTTACATTGCTGAGTCAATTACATTAGATAGTTAGTTAGCTCATATATATAATAAAGATAGTTAGTGGGAGATAGTCAGTGTAGGTTAGATAGTGATATAGTGTAGCTGATAGGTTCCTGTGCAGAGTGTTAGGTAGTGTGATAGAAATTACTATACTTTGCATTTTATCCAGTCTCGGGAAACTTCTACCAGCTTGAAAAATGTAGCAAAAGTGACCCATGCCTGTATTGTGCGTGCAATACACGCACATTACATTGCCGATTTTCACAATCAAGAAAATAATGACTGGAGATCACAAATTCTAGAATTTGCGGATTTACTGCGAATAATAGGCCAAAAATCTGCGAAATATCGTGAAAACAAATATTGCCTATGCTGCTCATCACTAACAGGGAATCAGGCCTGAGAACAAGGGAAGAAAGATGGACACCTCCTAGTAAAACCCTAGCCAAAAACCTGACTGACTACCAGTATGAACAGACCCCAGAGGTAGGTGTGTTCATACACAGGAATACCTAGAGTCCAGTCTAGCCCTATAGGACCCTGGTACTAATGGAAGGGACAAGACTACCTATTCCTCCAAAAGGAAGGACGAACAGGAGTCTCCCTCCAGCCTAATACAAACAATAGGGAAATGCAACACACAGAACCCAAACAAAATACAAAAGGCAAAGGAAAGACTGAACTTCAAAGGGGCTATGGAAGCACCATGAACTCCGCCGAGATCCACAAACCAGCAATCCATAACTGAAACTGAAGCTATAAACCGCACAGCACTTTGGGAGAAGCAACAATAAATAAGGAAGGTTAAATGACCATATTAGCAACACTTGAGGCAAGGGGTGTGGCCATTGCAAGAAACAACACAGACACCTATTGATCCACAAGGAAAACCTGTCAGATCAAACTATGTGTTGCCAGTCTCACCGATCTCCTGACACCTGTCGTGGGAACGTCCGTGACAGCTGTCTTGATCTACAAATTAATGGATGACTACAGGATTTTTCCCTTACTTTCTGACCTATCCTGAAAAAATCTAAATCTATGATTGCAATTAACTTATTAAAAATATTGATCTGTTTGTTCTGTCACAAAGGGTTAACTGTCTAGCTGTGTGAATCATACTTTTTACTTTCACTTTGTGCCGGTCATCTAATAACCCTTGACAGAGTTGAGAGGGTGTCAGCAGTAAGTTTGTGTTGACATCACTGATTAATTTGCCTTCCCTCTGATCCGTCAGAACAATAACCCTCAAAAAACTGATCCTGTCTGTGGAGCATACATCTTCACTCGGTCAGCATTTCCTTAATAATCCATCAGTATTGCTAATGCCCAAAGAAAAAAGGAGTGGATCTAAAACAGAGATGACACGTGAATCAAATATTTGCATTTGTTTTGTACCCATTCCTGCTTTTAGCTACAAAATCACAAGCCAATTCTGATGCGACCATAAAGGCCTTAGAGCTGCTATACAGACAGGATCTGTTGTGCGTCTCATTTTTCCTTCCTTCTGACAGATCAGAAGTAGGATCAAATAAATGATGATGTCAGCCAAGCCAAAAAGGCTAAATAGTGGCCCAGTCATGAAGTGGGGAGGCTGGGAACAGTATGAGAAGTCCACAGAGTGGCTCTATGACAGAGTGGTGAGGTGAAAGCAGCAGAGTCTGGATGTGGCGGCAGCATCAGGAAATCACAGAGTGACCCGATGACATAGTGTGGAGGTGGCAGCAGCATCAGGAGTCAACAGAGTGGCAAGGTGACATAGTGTGGAGGTGGCAGCAGCATGAGAGGGCCACAGAGTGGCAAGGTGACATAGTGTAAAGGTGGCAGCAGCATGAGGAGACCACAGAGTGGCAAGGTGACATAGTGTGGAGGTGGCGGCAGCATCAGGAGGCCTCAGAGTGGCAAGGTGACATAGTTTGGAGGTGGCAGCAGCATCAGGAGGCCACAGAGTGGCAAGGTGACATAATGTGGAGGTGGCGGCAGCATCAGGAGGCCATAGAGTGGCCAGGTTGCATAGTTTGGAGGTAAGTGGCAATACCATTATCTGCTGAAGATGGTGGGTGAAAGAAGGAGCACTTGGCATCAGATATGTGGCATCAGGCGGGTGGCAGTATCAGAATAGTAGCTGAGCCAGAAGAAACCAGTCTCTTTTGTCAAAGTGTTGGTGTGGCACTATGGATGATTTAGTCTGATGCATCAGGAATTGGTGGGTGGAAATCCTGGCTAATCCACGCCTGATTAATCTTGACTAGAGTTGAGCGGACACCTGGATGTTCGGGTTCGGCAGGTTCGGCTGAACTTGAAAAAAAAAGTTCGGGTTCGGGACCGGAACTTGACCCAAACTTGAACCCGAACCCCATTGAAGTCAATGGGGACCCGAACTTTTGGCACTAAAATGGCTCTAAAATAGCCCTGGAAAGAGCTAGAGGGCTGCAAAAGGCAGCAAAATGTGCTTAAGAGCATGGCAAATGCTCTGCAAAAAAATGTGGATAGGGAAATGAATTAAAAAAACATAAAAGACCTTAAAAAAAAATAGGAATGATGTAGGAGGAAGAGGTTGAGGAGGCGGTGAATGGGTGGATGTGGCGGTGTAGGGTCACGTGGCGGTCTAGGTGGAAGCGGCGGCGAAGGAGGAAAGCAATGGAAAAGACATGGGCCAGATTTATCATTCCTCTGACAGCTCACTCCACTTTAACATATGGCTAAAGTCAGTTTTAGCCAAGTCAGATTTATGATCGGCCCTTTAAGACTGTAATAAATGTGGTTTGACGGTAGCAGTTTATCCGTCAGTAAGCAGCTTTACAAAAGTCGCACATCTTTACGAAAAAGTCGCACCTTTTTATGAAAAAGTCGCATGTTCTATTAAAAAGTCTCATAAGATAAGCATGGTCCTCACTGGAGTGAAATTGGGACTTTTTTGCGACTTTTTTGCGACTTTTTTAAATAGTCCCAATAGTAAATCTGTCTAGAGATTCATTTACATAAGAAAACACGCCCACTTTCAGAAAACTGGCGAGCATAGTGCAGAGCAGAAAAAAGTCGCAAATTTGTGCGCAGTTTTAGCTTTTGGGACTTTTTTGGGACTTTTTCACTCCATTATTCTGACCTGAGCTAATGATAAATCGGGCCCATAGTATATGTGAACATCGTAAAACATTAACAACATCCTTGATTTGAGTCATGAGATACATAGCAAAAGATTGGACACATATAAAAACAAACGCTCGTGACCGTCAACTCCATACAATATGTTAGTGGACATAGACAATAGTATAGTAGGTTCAACGTCCCATTACTCAAGGACTGCTACAGTGCAGTTAATCTGAGATGCAACCCTACAAGATATAGTGTGATACATAAATGAGGTTTGGTGTTACACTAACAACACTAACACTACCATCGACGGCATGTGCCAATGCAGAATGGGCCATATCCTTATGAGCAGTACTAGCGTAGGTGGAATTTTTTATACCACTCCAGCCATGGATTCCATGTCAAAAGATGCTTATCGTGCGACAAAGATTCCCAGCTGGACAGCTCCTCCAGCTGGCATATCTCATGCACTTTACTAACCCAATCGCCAATTTGCGGCGTTTTACTGGATAACCAGAACATAGGGACTAATAGCTTTGCTGCAGAAACTAGGGAGGCTAGCAGGGAATGTTTTGACATCGCAAACCTAGCGTTGGGTAAATTAAGCAAGACCACTTATGGGGAAAGTGGCGAGGAAGAAGGGCAAATCTCTTGGATATGTTTGGAGATCATGTCCCAGAAGGGGGATATCAGTGGACACGACCACCATATATGGAACAATGTGCCTATAGCATCGCCGCATCTCCAACATTGAGCCGAACATGAGGAATCCATGGCTCGAAGTTTAACCTAGTGACTATCTTATAAGCATTTTCCTGGATCCTAATACAGCGTGAATAACCATGTGAATGGCATAGAATCCGATCCACTGTCTCACTATCGAAGGAGGTATCCATGTCTTTTTCCTATTGTGTAATGAAGAGGGGTTTGGGGGAGTCATCAGTGTCTAGTGAGACAGCCCCTTTCTTACTCTCTTGTTGCTTCAAGACTGCATTGTACCAAGTAGGGTCAAAATGCCCAGGGGTACATGCTATGTATTAAGTGCATATTTTTAGAAACATAGTAATGCAGAGGGGTCCACGATATATGTGGGAAGCTAGATTGGAGCCATTGAAGTGAAGGGATCTTGCGCTGTTTCATGAAGTCCCCCACTGCACCTGTTCCCAATGCTGACCATAATCCCAAGTCATCCTGGAAATCCTTAACCAATAGATACGGTAAATAGCATATAGGGGTAAACGGCGACAGGCATTGAGTGGAGTAAATGTGCGCTGACAATTTGGACCACGTGTCCAAAACGCCTTTGAGAGGATCAAGTTTGTCTGAGCCCTTATTACA
Organism: Bufo bufo; assembly: GCF_905171765.1. Lineage (NCBI taxonomy): Eukaryota > Metazoa > Chordata > Amphibia > Anura > Bufonidae > Bufo > Bufo bufo. Next base: position 627,904,596 of record NC_053390.1, read on the forward strand.
TTTAACTGTAACTCTAGGGTCCCATAGCCCTACTAGACCTCTCGGGCCCAGTAACTTCCTGGCTATTTGGCACTCTAATTTGCTAACTTTTGGGTTACTAAGTTCTGAGGGTAATCTCAGCTGAACCGCCCTATAGTAATTAGCCACGTTTAGATAAAACCTTATATGCGAGCCTAGGACTGCTGCTCCCCCATATCAAGGAAGAGAAGAGTCTGCGAATTTGGGCCAGAAAAGATTGAGGAAGGGAAATGGGAAGGGTCTGCAGAGTATATAAGAGTTTGGGTAAGATATAAGTTTTTAGTACATTTTTCCTGCCCACCCAGGATAGATAAGGAATCTTAATGTCCGCAAGTTGCTGTCTAATACTGGATAGTATTGGCACACAATTCAGGGAAAACAACTGACTAGGATCCTTTGTCACTTTATTACCTAAATAACCAATATTGGAGTCATGCCACTGAAAAGGGAAATCCCTCTTGAATCTTTCTGTTAAAGAGCGGGCAATGTTTATGCCTAAAGTGGTGCATTTGGAGAGATTAATTTTGAAGTTAGACAGAGACCCAAATTTGTCTAATTGTTTCAGAAGGGCTGGAAGCGCTTCGTCTGAATTTGTCAGGAATAATAACATATTGTCCGCGAACGCTTATTACGTTTGTAATAAGCCACCGTAAGGCCATCTGGGCCAGGGCTCTTACCTAATGGTGTGGATTTAAGGCCATTTTTAACTTCATCTAAAGTTATGGGGGACATCAAAGCTATTTTAGAAGACTGTGAAATAACTGGTAAGTCCAACCGTTGTAGGAACCTCCCAATTTCCTCTTCCCTAAATAGTACTTCATCCCCAGTCTCATTAGGCCTAAGGTTATACAATGCATGGTAATAAGCACTAAATATTTTTAATATACTTTGGGTATCTGCAGTGAGGGACCCATCCTGTGATCTCATATGTTTAATGAAGGCCTGATCATCTACTTTGTAGTTTTTTAATGAGCGCCGACATGATTTTACCACCCCTATTTCCATGGACGTAATATTTGTGTTTTACTCTCAAGTAAGCCGTGGTCGCTTTCACGTTTAGTAACCCCTTAAGTTCCTGCCTAAGAGTTTTTAGTTCTTCCGAATCCCGTATTGCTAGTGACTTTTTATGAGACGCTTCTAGTGTGGTAATACGGGCTAAAAGGTCTGACATTCTCCTCATTCTGTCTTTTTTAATGTGGGAACCCAACACGATGAATTCCCCACGTATTACTGCTTTATGTGTTTCCCACACTAAGGCCCTAGACGATGCAGAATCAACATTCAGGGTAAAACACTCTTGCAATTTCTGTGATATAGATTCCACTTGTGCCTGAGAGTCGAGGAGAGTATGATTCAATATCCACATCCACTCTTTCCTGCACAAGTCAGGGAAACAGATAACAAAGGAGACCGGCGCATGATCAGATACCGTGATATTATGGACTACTGAGGATTGAACAGCTGGTAAGTATCTATCAGAGATGAAGAAATAGTCCAACCTCTGATAGGACTTATGAGGATTAGAGTAGAATGTATAATCTCGCCTATCTCCATGCACCGATCTCCAAATGTCACTGAGATGAAGGTCTCTGAGATGTGTTTGGACAGACTTGAGGGCTCGAAATGAAACAGCAGATTTCTGGGTTGAAGAATCAAACAGAGGGTTCAGGGTTAGGTTGAGGTCACCCCCAACTAAAAGGACGCCTGTGGCGAAGGCACTAATCATATTAAGCATGACCTTCAACCAGCTGGCCGTTTTAACATTCGGGGCATATATATTGCAGATAGTGACCATCAAGTGCCCTATTTCGCCTTTCAAAAGAAGGTACCATCCTTCAGGGTCTTTCAACTCTGAGTGTAATGTAAAGGGGACACCCCGTTTAAATCCAATGCTAACTCCTCTTGCGGATGAGCTATCAGAAAGAGCATGATACCATAAGCCAAAAGAGGAGTTACCCAGGTTGGGCACTCGGGAGCTAGAGAAATGGGTCTCTTGGAGGAGGGCTTTGTCAACTGTGATTCTTCTAAGGACCTGGAAAATTCTGCTGCGTTTCACTGGGTTGTTGCAGCCATGGACATTAAAGAGGACCTTTCACCGATTCTTACCCTATGAACTAAGTATACATACATGTAGAGCGGCACCCGGGGATCTCACTGCACTTACTATTATCCCAGGGCGCCGCTCCGTTCTCCTGCTATGCCCTCCGGTATCTCCGTTCCCTAAGTTATGGTAGGCGGAGTCTGACCTAGCGCTGGCCAATCGCATTGCAGAGCTCACAGCCTGGGAGAAAATAACCTCCCAGGCTGTGAGCTCTGCGCTGCGATTGGCCAGCGCTAGAGCAGACTCCGCCTACCATAACTTAGGGACTGGTATCTCCGCCTACTATAACTTAGTGAGCGGAGATACCGGAGGGCATAGCGGGAGAACGGAGCGGCGCCCGGGGATAATAGTAAGTGCAGTGAGATCCCCGGGCGCCGCTCCACATGTATGTATACTTAGTTCATAGGGTAAGAATCGGTGAAAGGTCCTCTTTAAAGGTGGAAAAACAAAAATAAAGAAAACCATAAAGTAAGTGAACGTATCCAATAAGTAAATTCCAATATAATCGGAATATTGTACTAGGAGGTGGAGGTAAATATGCATGCCAGCAACATGTGTATCCCGACTATCCCAGGACCCCACCAACCCAGCCTCGCAATTAACTGTGATAAGGTGATCGGGAACTACCATTTATGACCCACCTATTGCTGGAAGAGAGAGCCTATGATAGACATAAACCAGTAAGTATAGCGAACACAGATACATAGTAATCAGGAACGGCAAGATCATTGTGTAACTAGGAAATAACGGCTGTTTAAGTTAACGTAATGACTTAAGGACATGGTCCTAACAAACAGTCGCTAGTAATAGTAAATTACCGCCAGCGCCCGACCCTTAGTCTGGCGCGCCCTTGGTCAAGGCCTTTTTATTCCTCCCGGATCTCTGGGGTCTAGGTTTCATCCATTTCGATACAGTTGGAAGCGGCGGTAAATCCTCCATAGTTGGGATGGGCATCCACGAAGGGATCTCCAATGGCGACAATTGCAGTGTATCCCATACTGGTAGAAGATTCTCAGGTGCACGGACGGTTATGCGGCGATTCTCAGCTGTAATCAGGATCCCAAAGGGAAAGGGCCATCGATAAGGAATCTTGGATGAGAGAAGGAGGTCAGTGAGCAGTTTTAAAATCCTCCGTTTTTGAAGGGTAGAAGCAGCTAAGTCCTGATATAACTGGCCATTAACCCCTTATAGCTTCACTTTGACTCTTTTCCTTGCCACCTGTAAGATCAGCTCAGTGTCTCTATAACTCAGAATGCCACATATTATATCCCTAGGGTTGTCAAGGGATGCCGATTTAGGTCGCAAGGCCCGGTGCACTCTCTCAACTGTGACATGGACCGCTTGCTCTGGGCCTAGAAGCATATTAAAGAGAGAGTCCATAACCTGCAACAGATCTTATTTATCTTCCGCTTCTGGTAAGCCTCGGATCCTAATGTTCCTACGCCTATCGCTCTAGTGTGGGAGTGCAAGGAGTCCTTCACTGCCGAATTGAAGGTAAGTAAAACGTCCTGGGACTGCTCTAGGGTATTGATCCGATCACCGATATGACGGACGTCAGATTTAACCACCTCCGGACCGCCTAACGCAGATTCGTATTCCGGAGGTGGCAGCGCTGCGCACAGTCACGCATATACGCGTCATCTCGCGAGACGCGAGATTTCGCTCAAAGCCGGCCCGCGCATGCGCATCGCGGGCCGGCAAAAGTTAAAGAACAAGTTCGTCACCAGCCTGCCAGCAACGATCATTGGCTGGCTGGCTGGCAGGCTGGCGATTTTCAAAAAATCCAATCACAAGCCATATAACAGATCATATTAGTAAATATGATCTGTTATATGGCTTCTCTGCTCCTCTGCTGGTCCTTTTCGTCGGTTGGATCCAGCAGAGGAGCAGACTGAACTGTGAGTAGCACCAAACACTTCACTGTAGCCCCAGATAACCCCCCTGCACCCCAATTAACCCTTTGATCACCCCTTTGATCGCCCCTGTCAATCACTAGTGAAAGGAAAAAAAGTGATCAGTGTAAATTGTCACTTTTTTTTTTTCACTGGTATTGACTGTTAGGTTTTAGGGATAGTTTAGGCCCCTTGGTTAGGTAGTTTAGCGTGAGTTAGCGCCCAGCCCACCGCACCGCAGTCACTTATTCGCTGTTTAGCGTATCGCTAATCAGCATTTGTACTTTTATATCTGTAAGTGATCAAAACTGATCACGGTCAGATCTATAATTGTATTAGTGTCAGCTTAGCTCGCCCTCCACCCAAAACGCAGTGTTTGCCCGATCAGGCCTGATCGGTCGCCCATACGTGCGTTCACCCACGCCCGCCCCACCGCAGTGACAAAAAATATATATTTTTTTGATCACTGCACACTCATTTTACACGCACTGCGGCGATAAAAAAAATCAGTTTTGATATTTTTTATCAACCGCAGCGGCCTCCGGTACTTCGCTAGCCTCCCCTTTGTAAGACAGGCTTGCTTTTTTTCTTGGGTAGTCTCAGGGAATACCCCTAAATTTAGTAGTCCAAAATGTCAAACAGGGGGTATTCTTCTGAAGAGGCCTACAGGATTCTGACCCAGTCGGATGAGGAGTGGGAACCCTCATCTGACGAATCTAGCGGGTCAGAATATGAACCTGTGGAAAGCAGTGGCTCTCTGACCCAAAGTTCGGACGAGGAGGTGGAGGTCCCTGATAGCACCAGGCGTACCCGGCCCCGTGTCGCTAGACCACAGGTTGTGCAGGATCCGCTTCAAGAGCAGCAGAGTGGGGCTGTCGCTGCCGGATCACGTGGTGAGGCATACACCAGCAGCGCAGCCCTCCCTGGACCTAGTACCAGCACTGCCGTACAACATGGTGACGTGGCGAGCACCAGAAGGGCAGTTGAAGCTGGTACGGTGGCACGTGCAGTAGTTACCCCGTCGCAGCCACCGCACAGACAGGCCCGTAGAGCCCCTAGAATCCCTGAGGTGCTGGCAAACCCTGATTGGCAGTCACCAACTTCAGCCGCACCATTAGTTCCCCCTTTCACCGCCCAGTCTGGAGTTCGGGTTGAGACGGCTCAAATCGGTTCGGCCCTGGGATTTTTTGAGCTGTTCTCGACTGTGGAGCTCTTGGACTTAGTCGTGGCAGAGACAAACCGGTATGCCACACAATTTATATCCGCCAACCCGGGAAACTTTTATGCCCAGCCTTTCCGGTGGAAACCAGTCCAAGTTTCCGAACTTAAAATTTTTTTGGGCCTTCTCCTCAACATGGGTCTAACTAAAAAGCATGAATTGCGGTAATATTGGTCCACGAACCCGATTCATCACATGCCCATGTTCTCTGCTGCTATGTCCAGGGCACGATTTGAGGCCATCCTCCGTTTCCTGCATTTTAGCGACAACACCACCTCCCGTCCCAGAGGCCACCCAGCTTTTGACCGGCTCAACAAAATTCGGCCCCTCATAGACCACTTCAACCAGAAATTTGCAGATTTGTATACCCCAGAGCAAAACATCTGCGTAGACGAGTCCCTAATACATTTTACCGGGCGCCTTGGCTTTAAACAATACATCCCAAGCAAGCGTGCCCGGTATGGGGTCAAATTGTATAAGCTCTGTGAAAGGGCCACAGGCTATACCCACAAATTTCGGATCTATGAGGGAAAAGATCAGACCCTGGAGCCGGTCGGTTGCCCTGACTACCTGGGGAGCAGTGGGAAGACAGTCTGGGACTTGGTGTCACCCTTATTCGGCAAGGGGTACCATCTTTATGTGGACAATTTCTACACAAGTGTGGCCCTCTTTAGGCATTTGTTTCTAGAACGGATTTGCGCCTGTGGCACCGCGCGAACTAGTCGCGTGGGCTTCCCCCAACGGCTCGTTACCACCCGTCTTGCAAGGGGGGAGAGGGCTGCCTTGTGTAACGAAGAACTGCTCGCGGTGAAATGGAGAGACAAGCGTGACGTTTACATGCTCTCCTCCATTCACGCAGACACGACAATACAAATTGAGCAAGCAACCCGTGTCATTGAAAAGCCCCTCTGTGTCCACGACTATAATGCGCTCATGGGAGGGGTGGACTTCAATGACCAGATGTTGTCTCCGTATTTAGTTTCCCGCAGAACCAGACGCTGGTATAAGAAGGTGTCTGTATATTTAATTCAATTGGCGCTGTATAATAGTTTGTTCTCTACAGTAAGGCTGGGAGAACACGATCCTTCCTCAAATTCCAGGAAGAGATCATTGAGAACCTCCTGTATCCAGGAGGTTCTGTGGCCCCATCCACCAGTGTAGTTAGCCGTCTACACGAGCGACATTTCCCCAGTGTCGTTCCTGGTACCTCAACCAAACCGTCACCCCGAAAAAGATGTTGTGTCTGTAGCAGGAGTGGAATAAGGCGTGACACCCGCTATTTCTGTCCTGACTGTCCTGACCACCCTGCCCTATGCTTTGGTGAGTGTTTCCGGAAGTACCACACACAGGTACACTTAGCATAGGGATTGCATCTCACAGGACAGGCACACAGGGCTATTTGGGCCCTTTTACTCACAGCTGCTGCAAACCTCTCCTTTCACCTGGGATAAAGTGCATAACGTACTTCGCCACATCTTTGGGCGATTTGCGCTTTGAACATTGTCCCATGGGGAAGGAGAGGTTTGTTCTATAAAGGTAAAAAAACTAAACAAAAAAAAAAATACCGGTAAGTAAAAAAGTTAACGTTCAGTTAAAAAAGTTTAAAAAAGTTTATATGTTCTGTTCAAAAGTTAATAAATTTATTGTGTTGCGGCCTGGTTTTTTCTTTTTTGTTTTGTTTTTTTTACCTTCCAGGTGGACCAACCGATCGACTAGCTGCAGCACTGATGTGCATTCGGACAGAAGCATTGCGCTGCTGTCAGATTACACGCAAGTCGGTGTATGCGGGGCTGCAAGACGAGATTTCTCCTCTGCAGTAAAAGATACGTTTGCCGAGGCATATGAGCTGAGGAGGTGGGGTGTTCATATACTTTAACAAACACTTTGAATATATAAAAAAAAAAATCCCGGCAATGATTTATTCATCCACATCGATTGATGTGAATGGAGAAATCTGGTTTGCCAGGGCATACGAGCTAAGTGGGTATGGATGTTGGGCGGAGCTCCTATGTCCTGGCAGACGCCTTTCCTCTCCTTTTTATTTTTTTGGCAGAGATTTTTTCATCCACATTGATTGATGCGAATGAAGAAATCTGTGCCGTTCATTTTTTTCTTTCAGCCCAGAGGCTGAACGGAAAAAAAAAATCTCATTACCCGTATGCTCAATATAAGGAGAATAGCAGAAATTCCTAATGCTGGCCATACATGTAATGATTGCAGAGACCCTCAAATGCCAGGGCAGTACAAACAACCCACAAATAACACCATTTTGGAAAGAAGACACCCCAAGGTATTCGCTGAGGGGCATATTGAGTCCATGAAAGATTGAAATTTTTGTCCCAAGTTAGCGGAAAGGGAGACTTTGTGAGAAAAAAATCAAAACAATCAATTTCCGCTAACCTGTGCCAAAAATTTTTTTTTTCTATAAACTCGCCATGCCCCTCATTGAATACCTTGGGGTGTCTTCTTTCCAAAATGGGGTCACATGTGGGGTATTTATACTGCCCTGGCATTTTAGGGGCCCCAAAGCGTGAAAAGAAGTCAGGTATCCAAATTTCTAAAAATGCCCTCCTAAAAGGAATTTGGGCACCTTTGCCCACCTAGGCTGCAAAAAAGTATCACACATGTGGTATCTCCGTATTCAGGAGAAGTTGGGGAATGTGTTTTGGGGTGTCATTTTACATATACCCATGCTGGGTGAGATAAATATCTTGGTCAAATGCCAACTTTGTATAAAAAAATGGGAAAAGTTGTCTTTTGCCAAGATATTTCTCTCACCCAGCATGGGTATATGTAAAATGACACCCCAAAACACATTCCCCAACTTCTCCTGAATACGGAGATACCACATGAGTGACACTTTTTTGCAGCCTAGGTGGGCAAAGGGGCCCATATTCCAAAGAGCACCTTTCGGATTTCACTGGCCATTTTTTACAGAATTTGATTTCAAACTCCTTACCACACATTTGGGCCCCTAGAATGCCAGGGCAGTATAACTACCCCACAAGTGACCCCATTTTGGAAAGAAGACACCCCAAGGTATTCCATGAGTGGCATTGCGAGTTCCTAGAATTTTTTATTTTTTGTCACAAGTTAGTGGAAAATGATGATTTTTTTTTTTTTTCTTACAAAGTCTCATATTCCACTAACTTGTGACAAAAAATAAAAACTTCCATGAACTCACTATGCCCATCAGCAAATACCTTGGGGTGTCTTCTTTCCAAAATGGGGTCACTTGTGGGGTAGTTATACTGCCCTGGCATTCTAGGGGCCCAAATGTGTGGTAAGGAGTTTGAAATCAAATTCTGTAAAAAATGACCTGTGAAATCCAAAGGTGCTCTTTGGAATATGGGCCCCTTTGCCCACCTAGGCTGCAAAAAAGTGTCACACATGTGGTATCTCCGTATTCAGGAGAAGTTGGGGAATGTGTTTTGGGATGTCATTTTACATATACCCATGCTGGGTGAGAGAAATATCTTGGCAAAAGACAACTTTTCCCATTTTTTTTATACAAAGTTGGCATTTGACCAAGATATTTATCTCACCCAGCATGGGTATATGTAAAATGACACCCCAAAACACATTCCCCAACTTCTCCTGAATACGGAGATACCACATGTGTGACACTTTTTTGCAGCCTAGGTGGGCAAAGGGGCCCATATTCCAAAGAGCACCTTTCGGATTTCACTGGCCATTTTTTACAGAATTTGATTTCAAACTCCTTACCACACATTTGGGCCCTTAGAATGCCAGGGCAGTTTAACTACCCCACAAGTGACCCTATTTTGGAAAGAAGACACCCCAAGGTATTCCGTGAGGGGCATGGCGAGTACCTAGAATTTTTTATTTTTTGTCACAAGTTAGTGGAAAATGATGATATATTTTTTATTTTTTCCTTACAAAGTCTCATATTCCACTAACTTGTGACAAAAAATACAAACTTCCATGAACTCACCATGCCCATCAGCGAATACCTTGGGGTGTCTTCTTTCCAAAATGGGGTCACTTGTGGGGTAGTTATACTGCCCTGGCATTCTAGGGGCCCAAATGTGTGGTAAGGAGTTTGAAATCAAATTCTGTAAAAAATGACCAGTGAAATCCGAAAGGTGCTCTTTGGAATATGGGCCCCTTTGCCCACCTAGGCTGCAAAAAAGTGTCACACATGTGGTATCTCCGTATTCAGGAGAAGTTGGGGAATGTGTTTTGGGGTGTCATTTTACATATACCCATGCTGGGTGAGAGAAATATCTTGGCAAAAGACAACTTTTCCCATTTTTTTTATACAAAGTTGGAGAGTTGAGAAGACCCCCCCGGATAGCGGAGAAGACAGAAGGAGAACCCCGGAGAGTTGAGAAGACCCCCCCGGATAGCGGAGAAGACAGAAGGAGAACCCCGGAGAGTTGAGAAGACCCCCCGGATAGCGGAGAAGACCCGTCGGGATAGCGGAAGAAGAAGAGCCCCCCCTGGTAAAAGAGCTAATAAAGAAGACAGGGGGCGGCCTCCGGAGCAGAAAAATAAAATATTTTAATACACTGTGTGGTTTATTTGTGTTTTTACCACTTTTCTTGCAGGTGAATGGGTAGGGGTACGATGTACCCCATACTCATTCACTTAGGGTGGGGGGCCGGTATCTGGGGGCCCCCTTATTAAAGGGGGCTCCCAGATTCCGATAAGCCTCCCGCCCGCATACCCCGACAACCAACGGCCAGGGTTGTCGGGAAGGGGCCCTGTCCTCATCAACATGGGGACAGGGTGCTCTGAGGTGGGGGGGCCGCAGTGCGCCCCCTGCCCCAGAGCACCCAACCCCCCCATGTTGAGGGCATGCAGCCTGGTACGGCTCAGGAGGGGGGGGGGTAGCGTGCTTTGGATACGGGTCTGGTATGGATTGTAGGGGGACCCCCTACGCCGTTTTTTTCGGCGTAGGGGGGGCTCTCCTTACAACCCATAACAGACCTAAGGGCCCGGTATGCTCCTGAGGGGGGGACCCAGGCCGGATTTTTATTTAAAATCCGGCGGGGACTTCCCCCTCAGGATTCATAACAAACGCCGCACACGTGTAGAATTGGCGGGAATCCAAGTCGGATCTCCCGTCGCTTCTATGACACGCTTGCTGGGATGTGCTGTCACTATTCCAGTGAGTGCGAGATCTCGGCACCATGTTGCCGAGTATCAGCGCGACGCTGTCGTGCTAAAAGCACAATCTCACAAACACCTACTGTAGGTCAGAAGTGTAAAAAGTGGCCTGCTCTTTCAGGGTGTTTAAGCCATGGGGGCTGAGGTGGCTTAATGAACACCAGGTCTGCTGCCAGCGGAGCAAGAGCTCTTTGTAGCGCTCCCTCCAGAAACTCTCTGGTGAGTTCAGACTGCTCACCTCCGTGCTGCAGGCTACATGCCCCTATAGCCTCATCATTTCTTGACACCTGAGAGTCTGCTGTGCCATCTAGGGCCGCGCCATGCTGTTTTGGCGCCATCTTGGAGGTCCTCGCTGGCGGCTGAGAAGCCGGTTTACTGAAAAATTTCTCCATGTCCGACTGTGAATTCGGGGCTCCCTTATGCCCGGGGACGTCTTGCGGGCACTCCTTCGGCTGAATCTTCATGCCAGTCACAGGGTAATGCTAAGAATGAGGCTGAGATAGGGCATGGTGGCGAGAGCTCTGCTAACAAGCAGCCGCCATCGAGGTTGGTCAGGCCACGCCCCCTCGTTATTTAGCATTTTTACATAGGGGTATTGGGACATCTAAAAAAAAAAAGGAATAAGTGCACTTGAGTACAAGGATGGATGGTTGAGGGTGTCAACTGTCTATTCTGCGCAAGGTACAGACAAGTCTTGTGGGATCCAGGCCTGGTTCATTTTAATGAACATGAGCTTGTCCACGTTGGCAGTGGACAGGCGGCTGCGTCTATCTGTAATGACGCCTTTCTGCCATGCTAAATACACGTCCAGAGAGCACACTGACTGCAGGGCAGGCCAGCACCTCCAAGGCATACAGTGCAAGCTCTGGCCATGTGAACAATTTGGAGACCCAGAAGTTGAATGGGGCAGAAACATCAGTCAGTACGTGTAGGTGTGTGCACAGGTACTGTTCACCATGTTGTTCAAATGCTGCCTCCTGCTAACACGCTCCATATCAGCAGTTGGGGCTGGTTGTTGCAGCGAGGTGACAAAGCTTTTCCACATGTCGGCTATGCCAATCCGGCCTTCTGAGGTGCTGGCGCTGACACAGCTGCGTTGGCGACCTTTTCTCCTCCCCTGCCTTCGCCTTGTGCTTCCACTTGTCCCCCGGCGTCAGTCGGGAATGCTCTCAGGAGCGCGTCTTCCGATCACGCTCCAGTGAGGGAATTAAGGACGTCACATTATCTTTGTAACGGGGATCTAGCAGGGTGGCCACCCAGTAGTCAGCACACGTTAAAAAATGGGAAACTATGCTGTCGTTGCGCAGGCACTGCAGCATGTAGTCGCTCATGGGAGCCATGCTGCCCAGAAGTAAGGACAAGCTGTCCTCTGTGGGAGGTGTATCGTTTGCGTTATCCGTATCCCCCCAGCCACGCACCAGTGATGGGCCCGAGCTGTGTTGGGTGCCACCCTGCTGTGAACATGCTTCATCCTCCTCCTCCTCCTCCTCCTCGTCCTCCAGTAGTGTGTCCTGGCTGGCCAAATTTGTACCTGGCCTCTGCTGTTGCAAAAAAACTCCCTCTGAGCCACTTCTAAAAGACTGGCCTGAAAGTGTTAGAAATGACCCCTCTTCCTTCTCCTCCTCCTCGTCCTGGGCCACATCCTCTTCCATCATCGCCCTAAGTGTTTTCTCAAGGAGACATAGCAGTGCTATTGTAATGCTGATAACATCGTCATCGCCACTGGCCATGTTGGTGGAGTACTCCAAACAGGGCACACAGGTCTCGCATGGAGGCCCAGTCATTGGTGGTGAAGTGGTGCTGTTCCGCAGTGCGACTCACCCGTGCGTGCTGCAGCTGAAACTCCACTATAGCCTGCTGCTGCTCGCACAGTCTCTCCAGCATGTGCAAGGTGGAGTTCCACCTGGTGGGCACGTCGCCGAAGTTAAGCTGTAGAGCAGACAGTCGAGCGGCGGCAGGATGAGAACGCCGGAAGCGCGCACAGACGGCCCGCACTTTATTCAGCAGCTCTGACATGTCGGGGTAGTTGTGAATGAATTTCTGCACCACCAAATTCAGCATATGCGCCAGGCAAGGGATGTGCGTGAAAACGGCTAGTCCCAGAACTGCAACGAGATTTCGCCCATTATCGCACACCACCAGGCCGGGCTTGAGGCTCACTGGCAGCAACTACTCGTCGGTCTGTTGTTCTATACCCCGCCACAACTCCTGCGCGGTGTGGGGCCTGTCCCCCAAACACATCAGTTTCAGAACGGCCTGCTGACGTTTACCCCTGGCTGTGCTGAAGTATGTAGTGAAGGTCTGTCGCTGACTGGATGAGGAGGTGGTAGAAGAGGAGGAGGAAGCCGAGTAGGAAGAGGAGGCAACAGGAGGCAAAGAATGATGCCCTGCGATCCTTGGCGGAGGAAGGACGTGCGCCAAACAGCTCTCCGCCTGGGGCCCAGCCGCCACTACATTTACCCAGTGTGCAGTTAGGGAGATATAGCGCCCCTGGCCGTGCTTACTGGTCCACGTATCTGTGGTTAGGTGGACCTTGCCACAGATGGCGTTGCACAGTGCACAGTTGATTTTATCCGATACTTGGTTGTGCAGGGAGGGCACGGCTCTCCTGTAGAAGTAGTGGCGGCTGGGAACTACGTACTGTGAGACAGCAAGCGACATGAGCTGTTTGAAGCTGTCTGTCTCCACCAGCCTGAATGACAGCATTTCAAAGGCCAGTAGTTTAGAAATGCTGGCATTCAAGGCCAGGGATCGAGGGTGGCTAGGTGGGAATTTACGCTTTCTCTCAAAGGTTTGTGAGATGGAGAGCTGAACGCTTCCGTATGACATGGTAGAGATGCTTGGTGATGGAGGTGGTGGTGTTGGTGGCACATCCTCTGTTTGCTGGGCGGCAGGTGCTAAAGTTCCTCCAGAGGCGGAGGAAGAGGCCGAGGCAGCAGCAGAAGAGGGAGCAGGAGGAGCCTGAGCCCTTTCTTGGTTTTGAAGGTGCTTACTCCACTGCAGCCCGTGTTTTGCATGTAGATGCCTGGTCATGTAGGTTGTGCTAAGGTTCAGAACGTTAATGCCTCGCTTCAGGCTCTGATGGCACAGCGTGCAAACCACTCGGGTCTTGTCGTCAGCACATTGTGTGAAGAAATGCAGTGCCAGGGAACTCCTTGAAGCTGCCTTTGGTGTGCTCAGTCCCTGGTGGCGGTGGCCAGTAGCAGGCAAACTGTTTTGGCGATGGCTGCTCTGCTTTTGCACCCTGCTCCCTCTTTTGCTACGCTGTTGGCTCAATCTCACAACTGCCTCTTCCTCCGAACTCTGAAAGTCAGTGGCACGACCTTCATTCCTTGTGGGGTCTAGGATCTCATCGTCCCCTGCATCTTCTTCCACCCAGTCTTCCTCCCTGACTTCCTTTTCGGTCTGCACACTGCAGAAAGACGCAGCAGTTGGCACCTGTGTTTCATCATCATCAGAGACGTGCTGAGGTGGCATTCCCATGTCCTCATCAGGAAACATAAGTGGTTGTACGTCAGTGCATTCTATGTCTTCCACCCCTGGTGAAGGGCTAGGTGGATGCCCTTGGGAAACCCTGCCAGCAGAGTCTTCATACAGCATAAGAGACTGCTGCATGACTTGAGGCTCAGACAGGTTCCCCGATATGCACGGGGGTGATGTGACAGACTGATGGGCATGGGTTTCAGGCGCCATCTGTGCGCTTTCTGCAGAAGACTGTGTGGGAGATAATGTGAACCTGCTGGATCCACTGTCGGCCACCCAATCGACTAGCGCCTGTACTTGCTCAGGCCTTACCATCCTTAGAACGGCATTAGGCCCGACTAAATATCACTGTAGATTCTGGCAGCTACTGGGACCTGAGGTAGTAGGTTCAGTAGGACGTGTAGCTGTGGCAGAACGGTCACTTCCTCTCCCTGCACCAGAGGCTCCACCAACACCACGACCCTTATTAGATGTTTTCCTCATAGTTAGCGTTCACCAAGCAAAGTAAAAAGTGGTTGAGTCTGTTAAAAATAGTTATCCGTCAATAAAAACCCTGATGTAGGGTATTGCACTCAAATTTAGTTTTTTAACTATATATGACAGCGGTATTTGTGGCCTAAATTTCACAGTAATTTATGCACCTCTAATCCCAGATGTGCAGTATATCAGAGTTTTTTTTTTTAACCCCAGTAAGCAAAAGCCGTATTTGTGGCCTAAATTTCACAGTAATTTATGCACCTCTAAACCCAGATTTGCAGTATATCAGAGTTTTTTTTATCACCCCAGTATGCCCCAGTATGCCCAAGCCGTATTTCTGGCCTAAATGTGACACTCACTTATGCACCTATAATCCTAGATGTGCACTATATAAAACAGATGGTTTTTTTTCACCCCAGTATGCCCCAGTATGCCCAAGCCGTATTTCTAGCCTAAATGTAACACTCACTTATGCACCTCTAATCCCAGATGTGCAGTATATCAGAGTTTTTTTTTTTTTTAACCCCAGTAAGCAAAAGCCGTATTTGTGGCCTAAATTTCACAGTAACTTATGCACCTATAATCACAGATGTGCAGTATATAAAACACAGTGTTTTTTCCACCCCGGTATGTGAAAGCCGTATTTCTGGCCTAAAATGAATAGTCCCTTATGCACCTATAATCCTAGATGTGCACTATATGAAACAGAGTTTTTTTTTTTCACCCAGTATGCTCCAGCATGCCAAAGCCGTATTTCTGGCCTAAATGTGACACTCACTTATGCACCTATAATCCTAGATGTGCACTATATGAAACAGATGTTTTTTTTTCACCGCAGTATGCCCCAGTATGAGAAATCCGTATTTCTAGCCTAAATGTAACACTCACTTATGCACCTCTAATCCCAGATGTGCAGTATATCAGAGTTTTTTTTAACCCCAGCAAGCAAAAGCCATATTTGTGGCCTAAATTTCACAGTAATTTATGCACCTCTAATCCCAGATGTGCAGTATATCAGAGTTTTATTTTTTTTCCCAGTAAGCAAAAGTCGTATTTGTGGCCTAAATTTCACAGTAACTTATGCACCTATAATCACACATGTGTAATACACTGCTCAAAAAAATAAAGGGAACACAAAAATAACACATCCTAGATCTGAATTAATTAAATATTCTTCTGAAATACTTTGTTCTTTACACAGTTGAATGTGCTGACAACAAAATCACACAAAAAAAAATATATATGGAAATCAAATTTTTTAACCCATGGAGGTCTGGATTTGGAGTCACCCTCAAAATTAAAGTGGAAAAACACACTACAGGCTGATCCAACTTTGATGTAATGTCCTTAAAACAAGTCAAAATGAGGCTCAGTAGTGTGTGTGGCCTCCACGTGCCTGTATGACCTCCCTACAACGCCTGTGCATGCTCCTGATGAGGTCGCAGACGGTCTCCTGAGGGATCTCCTCCCAGACCTGGACTTAAGCATCTGCCAACTCCTGGACAGTCTGTGGTGGATAGAGCGAGACGTGATGTCCCAGATGTGCTCAACTGGATTCAGGTCTGGGGAACGGGCGGGCCAGTCCATAGCATCAATGCCTTCGTCTTGCAGGAACTGCTGACACACTCCAGCCACATGAGGTCTAGCATTGTCTTGCATTAGGAGGAACCCAGGGCCAACCGCACCAGCATATGGTCTCACAAGGGGTCTGAGGATCTCATCTCGGTACCTAATGGTAGTCAGGCTACCTCTGGAGAGCACATGGAGGGCTGTGCGGCCCTCCAAAGAAATGCCACCCATACCATTACTGACCCAATGCCAAACCGGTCATGCTGGAGGATGTTGCAGGCAGCAGAACGTTCTCCACGGCGTCTCCAGACTCTGTCACATCTGTCACATGTGCTCAGTGGGAACCTGCTTTCATCTGTGAAGAGCACAGGGCGCCAGTGGCGAATTTGCCAATCTTGGTGTTTTCTGGCAAATACCAAACGTCCTGCACGGTGTTGAGCTGTAAGCACAACCCCCACCTGTGGACGTCGGGCCCTCATATCACTCTCATGGAGTCTGTTTCTGACCGTTTGAGCAGACACATGCACATTTGTGGCCTGCTGGAGGTCATTTTGCAGGGCTCTAGCAGTACTCCTCCTGTTCCTCCTTGCACAAAGGCAGAGGTAGCGGTCCTGCTGCTGGGTTGTTGCCCTCCTATGGCCTCCTCCACGTCTCCTGATGTACTGGCCTGTCTCCTGGTAGCGCCTCCATGCTCTGGACACTACGCTGACAGACACAGCAAACCTTCTTGCCACAGCTCGCATTGATGTGCCATCCTCGATAAGCTGCAATACCTGAGCCACTTGTGTGGGTTGTAGACTCTGTCTCATGCTACCACTAGAGTGAAAGCACCGGCAGCATTCAAAAATAACCAAAACATCAGCCAGGAAGCATAGGAACTGAGAAGTGGTCTGTGGTTACCACCTGCAGAACCACTCCTTTATTGGGGGTGTCTTGCTAATTGCCTATAATTTCCACCTGTTGTCTATCCCATTTGCACAACAACATGTGAAATTGATTGTCACTTAGTGTTGCTTCCTAAGTGGACAGTTTGATTTCACAGAAGTGTGATTGACTTGGAGTTACATTGTGTTGTTTAAGTGTTCCCTTTATTTTTTTGAGCAGTGTATATAAAACACAGTGTTTTTTCCACCCCGTTATGCGAAAGCCATATTTCTGGCCTAAAATGAACAGTCCCTTATGCACCTATAATCCTAGATATGCACTATATAAAACAGAGGGTTTTTTTTCACACCCAGTATGCCCCAGTATGCCAAAGCCGTATTTCTACTGGCTGTAATGGCCTCTTGGGGCAAGCAGTATGAAACTTGTTGATTGGCTGCTTTGCAGCCTTTCAAAAAGCGCCATAAAAATTGCCGAATACCGAACCCGAACCTGAACTTTTGGGTTCGGGTCCGGGTTCCGAAAAACCTAAAGTTCGGTACGAACCCGAACTTTACAGTTCGGGTTCGCTCAACTCTAATCTTGACAAAGGTCAGTCTCTCCACATTTTGGGTGGACAGGCGAGTTCTTCTTGGGGTAACTATGGCCCCTGCTGCACTAAACACCCGCTCTGATGCCACACTACTGGCCAGGCATAAGGCAAACTCTGCCAGTTGCGGCCACAAATTCAATTTGGCTGCCCAGTAGTCCAGCGAATCTTCACTGACAGCTAGCAGGTGCACTCGAAGTATACCAACACCTGCTGGTTAAGGTTCTGCTCCAGGTCTAAATGCTGCTGCTGGTGAGTAGTTTCTTCACTAGGCGAGTTAAGAAAGCTGCTCATTAGCGACTCTAAATTCAGGCTGCTGCTGATGGAGCTGGTACTTCTCCTGCCACCCTGCACCTCCTCAGCATCCATGGCAGTGGAACGTGAGCACAGAGGGCCCCCCGGTCAGACCTGCGAGAGGATGGACGATGGCGCAGATAGGCAGCGTCCAACTGACTACATAGGATGTCTCTATAGTAGTTCAGTTTGTCCTCCTTCTCAGCGGGTATAAAACAGGCCCCCATTTTGGACCGATAATGACGGTCAAACAAGGTGGAGAGCCAGAAGTCATCCCTCTGCCGAATGGTGACAATTCAGCTGTCACTACTAGTGTTGAGCGTGAATATTCAAATCGCAAATTTTAATACCGAATATTGCCACTTTGAGAATTTGCGAATATTTAGAATATAGTGCTATATATTCGTATTCGCGAATAGTGTTGAATATTCTAATCACAAATTTATTCCAAATATATTACATTGCCAATTTTTGCCAGCAAGTAAACAATGGCTGCAGATCTTGAATTCTTGATTTTGCAAATTTATGGCGAATATTGCTTATGCCGTTCATCACTAGTCACAAATTTACCAGCATCTGTTCCAGGATATGAAGCAGTGGATTGACGTTCATCCCGTAGTCCTGGTGACTGACAAATTACGTGGCCTCCTCAAAGGGCCTGAGCAAACAGCAGGTGTCATGCATGAGCTGCCACTGGCTGAAATCGAAGTTACACAGATGATATCGAAGTTACACTCCTGTCCGCCTGGATCATCAGGAAATAGTTTATGGCCTTTCTCTATTCGTACAGTCTGTCCGACATATTGAGGATGGAAATCCAACGGGTGGAAACGTTGCATATCAGCCTATGTTGGGGGATGCCGTTCTGCCGCTGCAGCTCAAGGAGGGTGTGCTTTGTGGTGTACGAGTGGCTGAGTGCATGCAAAGTTTCCTGGCGATTTTTAGGATGTCTTGCAGATGGGTGGAAGAATCAGGAACCGCTTGACAAACAGATTGAACACGTGTGCCATGCAGGGCCCATGGCTCAGCCCTATTTAATGCAGCACCGACACCATGTTCTTCCCATTGTCGGTCACAATGGTTACGATTTTAAGTTGTCGCGGAGAAAGCCAGGATTCGATTTCTTGCTGAAGGACATGGAGCAGTACCTCCCTTGTGTGACTCAGTTTGCCCCCGGCAAACGAGGTGCCAAACAGCTTAACGCATGTCGTATGCTGGAAGGGCACTGTGCATTGTCCCTGCAGTGGAGGATGAGGAGGCAGAGGCGGACATTTTCGCAGCACCAATGGTGTGAGAATGTGGAGGCGGAAGCGGCGTCACCTGGCCAAGTTTCTGGTGTGACTGTGTAGGAACCGCATTCACCCTGACCCTTTTTGACAAATAAATGGTGGCTTGGGACTCTCCATCTTGGCTCAGCATAAACCATCAGTTCTCTGAAAGGTGCAGAGTCCACCACTTGGAAAGGGAGGGACTGCAGCACCAGCAACTTGGACAGGAGCACATTCAGCTTCTGCGCCGTTGTATGAGTGCACGCATACTGTTGTCTCTTGGCAATCGCTTCGGTGATTGATCGCTGACGGAATGAGTGACAAGGAGTAGGAAGAGGCGGAGCAGGAGCATCAGGAACAGCAGATGATGGGAAGAACACACATCTCCCTTCGATTGAGGAGGTGACTGCCTGAAACCGTGAGCGTACCAGTGGTAATACAGCGGTTGCTGTGGCAGGCTGGACCACCACATCGGAGCCACTGTTCTCCCAGGCCACTTTATGGCGACGCTGCATAAGTTGCCGCAGGGCTGTAGTGACAACATTGGCACCCTGGCCACGATTCACCTTCTGCCCACATATTCTACATATGGCCATGTTGATCTCCTCTGGCGGCTTAATAAAAAAATGCCACACCGCCGAGTAGGTGATTTTACCCCCCAAACTATGCACTGACTGACTGCTACCGCCGCTGCCTCCTTGAACCCCTGGACAGCTACTTTCCGGGCAGGTACGCTCCCTTGAAGCGTGTGGTCTACCCCTGGTGCGTTTGGCTACCGACCTTCCACTGCTGCCACCCTGCTGAAAACCGCCCACGCCGCTGGCTTACAGGCAAGCTGCCCCCTCTTCTCCCAATGATGATGAAGCCCCTTTGTCACCCGACTCCCAAGTGCGATCAGCTACATAATCATCATCGAGTACTGTCTGCACGTCACTTAAGTCCTCATCAACCGTCTCTGGATGAGGAGCCTGACCGCTCGAACACCAGCTCCCACGCCACTCTCCTCATCACTCATCGCTGAGGAAGTGACAGATGTCTCCTCCACATCTTGGCTGGCCAGTAGCTGCTGACTGTACTCTAGTAATTCTTCCTCGCGAAAAAGCGGAGCTGAACCTACGGCATATAATACTTCTCGCAGTGAGGGAACAGAAAAGGACAGAGGTACGTTAAGGACAGGTGAGGGCACAGGGCCTGATTCCTGGCCATGCCAACTAAGGGTTGTGTCTGACGAACCCACCGACTCTTGGCTGGGGGTATCTGATGTCACTTAGGCTAAAGTGGATGACCGAGTCAACCATTCAAGAACCGCTGGGTTGCTGGTCAAAACACGACTGCTAGCTAACACTGGGAGCTGCTGCCAGTGGCCCCTTACTCTGCTGTGACCTCTGCCTGCACTACAAACATTTAGGCCTCTGCCACTCCCCTGTGAAGGGCCTGGCACTTCTCTGTCTGACATACTGTTAAATCAAATAACCAAATGTTAGATCAAATGAACACTAATAAACAGCAAACAGGGCTTTAGAATATATCACTGCACCGCTAAACGGTAATTAATCCCTAATTTTTTTCTACTTTTACACAACACAACAGGCTTTTCAACAGAAAAGTGCAAAGCTGAACGGCAAATATATTTTTATTTTGCCACCAAAAAACAGCAAACAGGGCTGTAGACTATATCACTGCTCCACACAAGGGCAATTAGGCCCTAATATTTTTATATTATTACACAACACAAAAAGCTTTTCAACGGTTAAGTGCAATGCTGGACGCAATTATATTTTTATTTCACCACTAATAAACAGCAAACAGGGCTGTATAATGTATCACTTCACTGCATAAGAGCAATCATACCCTCATTTTTTTCTATTTTTACACAACAAAAAAGGTTTTTCAGCAGATAAGTGCAACGCTGGTCGGTGATTATATTTTTATTTTGCCACTAATAAACAGCAAACAGGGAAGTCGAATATATCACTGTACCGCTCAAGGGCAATTAGGCCCTATTTTTTTTTTTTCTATTTTTACACAACACAAAAGGCTATTCAACAATATAAATGCAATGTTGGACAGCGATTATATTTTTATTTTGCCACTAATAAACAGCAAACAGGGCTGTAGAATATATCACTGCACTGCACAAGGGCAATTAGGCCCTAATTTTTATCTATTTTTGCACAACACAAAAGGCTTTTCAACAGATAAGTGCAACCCTGTACAGTGATTATATTTTTATTTTGCCACTAATACACGGCAAACAGGGCGGTAGAATTTATCACTGCACCGCTGAACGGCAATTTGGCCCTGATTTTTTTCTATTTTTACACAACAGAAAAGGCTTTTCAACAGATAAGTGCAACGCTGGACGGTGAATATATTTTTATTTCGCCACTAATACACGGCAAACAGGGCTGAACATAGAACTGCACTGCACAAGGGCAAATAAGACGTACTGTAGAAATTTTTCCTTGTAATAAACACAGTTAATGGCTGCATAAAACAGCACCTGCACCCCAATAACAAGCTGTATAATGACAATTTGGATGCCCAGTCTGTTCAGCAAGGGATAACAGGATTGTTTCTTTTACCCAGTCATTAACCTCCCCTACTGAATCCTGTTCTACATAAATGCTGTGGAATGATTACTCCCTATCCTTTCCCTGCACTTATAAATCTTTTTTTCAACACAATCAAGTCTTAAATGCCTGTATCAAACAGCACTTGCACCCCAATAACAAGAACAGTTTGCTGGAATGACAGAGCTGTATAATGGCAATTTGGATCCCCAGTCAGTGCACCAAGGTGAAATAGTACTGTTCCTATTACCCAGTCAACCTTCCCTACTGACCCGTGTTCTACACAAATTCTGTGGAACGATTCCTCCCTATCCTTTCCCTGCACTTGAAAATAATTTTTTTACCACAATCAAGTGCAGCGTCTCACTAGTGAATGTGGGCAATGCCAAGTTGTTGTATTGTACAGTATACTTTATATATTTGCTTTTTAATCCCTGTTAACAGGCTGGTAGGGTGCACTACATCACATCCGCCACTAGATGGGGATAGCACTAGGATATATATAACTCAGTTCAGGCCTAGTTAGTGAGTTGAGAGGAGGAGTAGGAGTTGAAGGAGGGAGAGTGCAGCTGCTTGCTGTGCTAAGTAAAAGTCAGTTCAAGTAAGAAAGAGTGGATAAAGACACAAAGGACAACAGCCATTTTACCAGGCTTTGAGGACCTTTGTGACCAGGTGAAGGATTCATTAGCCTCCGGCAACCTCACCAATTTCTACTGGAAGGAAAGGAACGGGAAGATAAGACCACCTACCAGTAAGGACAATTTCATAACTTGAATCCATGACATCCCTATTTACAAAAGCCTGTTACCTGGGATTACAAGTTATTACCTCTGCATTGCATACAAGAGAGACTGTGTTTAGAGTTGAGCGGACAGCTGGATGTTCGGGTATGGCTGAACTACACAAAAAAGTTTGAGTTCGGGACCGGAACTTGACCGGAACTTGACCCCAAACCCGAAAACTATTGAAGTCAATGGGGACCCGAACTTTTGAGCACTAAAATGGCTGTAAAAATGTAATGGAAAGGGCTAGAGGGCTGCAGATGGCATCAAAATGTGGTTCAGAGCATGACAAGTGCTCTCCAAACAAATGTGGATAGGGAAATGAGTTTAAATAACATAAAATACGTAAAAATAAAAAATAATAATCTTGATCTAGGAGGACGAGGTCCATATGGAGTAGGAGGTTGAGGAGGCAGTGGATGTGGCGGTGTAGGTGGAAGCGGCGGTGGAGGATGAGGAGGTAGCCTACACTGCTTTTTGGTTTTAAATTTATTTTAATTTTTTTAAATTAGGGTACACCCCAAAACATTGGGAAATATAACCTGTGATAACCCCCTCCAGTCGTGCTAAACACACGATCAGACAATACACTGACTGCAGGGCAGGCCAGCACCTCCAAGGCATAAAGGGCAAGCTCAGGCCATGTGCCCAATTTGGAGACCCAGAAGTTGAAGGCGGCAGATCCATCAGTCAGTTCGTGTAGGCGTGTGAAAACATACTGCCCCACCATGTCGCACGTCCCTGTGATGTTCACGATCCAATTGGATATCTGCTCTATCAACTTTTGATGTACTTTTCTGCGCTTACCATGTTGATCACGGTACGTGCAAATTTAGGGTTCCACCCCGCAGAGGGAGCGTGAGAAAGAGAGACCACATCCAAGGGAGATCAATGGATGAAATGTAATTGTGATAGAGCGGAAATGTGGAATAAGCTATTAAAATGGAAGAATTGAAGGAAAGAAGGGGGCGCGCGTCAATTACCCACCCTCGACTCGGGGAGTTAGTGACGATAAATAACAATACAGGACTCTTAAGATGCCCTGTTATTTGAATGATTAATTAAAAATTACAGGGAATGTCACTGCAGTATTTTGGATTAGGAAACGAAAATGCAAAAGAAAAATTAGTGAAATTTATTAAGCTGTCTACTAGGTATAGCAGTGGTATATCACACCCAAAAATTGGTGAATTTCACCTGAAAATGTAACAGACAAATTAGTGAATTTTTTTTAACCTGTCTACTAGGTATAGCAGTAGTATATCACACCCAAAAATTGGTGAATTTCACCTGAAAATGTAACAGACCAATTTGTGATTTTTTTTTTTACCTGTCTACTAGGTATAGCAGTGGTATATCACACTCAAAAATTTGTGAATTTCACCTGAAAATGTTACAGACAAATGTGTGAATTTTTTTAACCTGTCTACTAGGTATAGCAGTGGTATATCACACCTAAAAATTGGTAAATATTACCCGAAAATGTAACAGACCAATTTGTGAGATGACACAAAATAAAATAAACTTGATTTATGAGGTGGAGGTCCATATGGAGTAGGTGGTGGATGTAGCGGTGTAGGTGGGAGCGGCGGTGTGGGTGGAAGCGGTGGAAGCGCTGGAAGCGGCGGTGGAGGAGGACGAGGTAGCCATCACTTTAGGGTACACCCCAAAAGAGTGTGAAATATCCAAAATACAAGAATGAGCAATTGCGCTGTAGTATAACAATGGCTGGGTAAGGCCAGTATACATGTCTATTTTGCACAAGGTACAGACAAGTCCTGTGGGATCCATGCCTGGTTAATTTTAATATATGTGAGCTTGTCCACATTGGCTGTGGATAGGCGGCTGCGCTTGTCTGTGATAACGCCCCCTGCCGTGCTAAACACACATTCAGATAATACACTGGCTGCAGGACAGGCCAGCACCTCCAAGGCGTAAATGGCAAGCTCAGGCCATGTGCCCAATTTGGAGACACAAAAGTTGAAGGGGGTAGACCCGTCATTTAGTGCATATAGGCGTGTCCACACATACTGCTCCACCATGTTGTTGAAATGCTGCCTCCTGCTAAGACGTTCCATATCAGCTGGTGGTGCTGGTTGTTGTGGCGTGCTGACAAAGCTTTTCCACAATTCGGCCATGCTAACCCTGCCATCTGAGGTGCTGGCTGTGCCCCAGCTGCATTTGCGACCTCTTTCTCCTCCTCTGCCTTTGCCTTGTGCTTCCGCTGTGCCCCCGCTATCAGGTGGGAATGCCACCAGCAGTGCGTCTACCAGCGTGCGCTTGTACTTGCGCATCTTACGATCACGCTCCAGTGACGGAATTAAGGACGGTACGTTGTCCTTGTAACTTGGATCCAGCAGCGTGGCCACCCAGTAATCAGCACAAGTTAGAATGTGGGCAACTCGGCGGTCGTTGCGGAGATACTGCAGCATGTAATCGCTCATGTGTGTCAGGCTGCCCAGAGGCAACGTAAAACTGTCCTCTGTGGGAGGTATATCGTCTGTATCCTCTGTATCCCCCCAGCCACGCACCAGTGATGGCCATGAGCTGGTCTGGGTGCCACCCTGCTGTGAACAAGGTTACTCCTCCTACATCTCCTCCTCCTCATCCTCCACCTCGTCATCCTCCAGAACTGTGCCCTGGCTGTACAATTGTGTACCTGGCGTTTGTGGGTGTAGGATCCTACCCTCGGATCCACTTGTGAATGACTGTCCGGAAACCCTACGAAATGATCCCTCTTCCTCCTCCTCCTGTGCCACATCCTCTTCCATCATCGCCAGCAGCATTTTTTTAATGAGGCATAGAAGTGGGATAGTAATGCTGAGAACGGCGTTATCGGCACTGGCCATGTTAGTAGAGTATTTAAAACAGCGCAACAAGGAACGCAGGTCTCACATGGAGGCCCAGTCATTGGTGGTGAAGTGGTGCTGTCTGCAGAGTGACTCAGCCGTGCGTGCTGCAGCTGAAACTCCACTATCGCCTGCTGCTGCTCGCACAGTCTGGCCAGCATGTGCAAGGTGGAGTTCCACCTTGTGGGCATGTCGCATATGAGGCTGTGAGCGGGAAGGCCGAAGTTACGCTGCAGTGCTGACAGGCGAGCAGCAGCAAGGTGAGAACGCCGAAAGCTCACACAGACGGCCCGCACTTTATGCAGCACCTCTGACATATCGGGGTAATTTTTAAGGAATCTCTGCACCACCAAATTCAGTACATGAGCCAGGCAAGGGTTGTGCGTCACACCGGCTAGTCTCAGAGATGCTACAAGATTTCACCCATTATCGCACACCACCAGGCCGTGCTTGAGGCTCACTGGCACCAACCACTCATCGGTCTGTTGTTCAAGGCCCGTCCACAGCTCCTGCGCGGTGTGGGGTTTGTCCCCCAAACAGATACGTTTTAAAACTGCCTGCTGTTGTTTACCCCTGGCTGTGGTGAAGTTGGTGGTGAAGGTGTTACTCTGATCGAATGATGAGGCGGTAGAGGATGAGGAAGCGGAGTAGGAGGAAGAAGCAACAGGAGGCAAACTGAAGCGCCCTGCAATCCTCGGGACAAGCGCCAAACTGCTATCCGCCTCAGTCCCAGCCGCCACTGCATTTACCCAGTGTGCTGTTATAGAGATATAACGTCCCTGACCGTGCTTACTGGTCCACGTATCCGTAGTGAGGTGCAGCTTGCCACAGATGGCGTTGTGCAGTGCACAACTGATTTTGTCCCCCACTTGGTTGTGCAGGGAAGCGATGGCTCGCCTGGGAAAGTAGTGGCGACTGGACAGCCACCACCATAAGGCCTTTTTAAACTCTCCGTCTCCACCAGACGGAATGACAGCATTTCAAAGGCCAATAATTTTGAAATGCTGGCATTCAGGGCCAGGGATCGCGCGTGGGTAGGGGGGTACTTCCTCTTCCGCTCCAGTGTTTGGGAGATGGAGAGCTGAACGCTTCCATGGGACGTTGTGGAGATGCTTGGTGACCCAGATGGTGGTGTTGCTGGCAGATCCTCTGTTTGCGGGGTGCCAGGTGGCACTGTCACTCCAGAGGTGGATGAAGAGGCAGAGACTGCAGCAGAAGAGGAAGCAGGAGGAGCCAGATACCTTTCTTGGTTTTTGAGGTGTCTACTCCACTGCAGCTCGTGCTTTGCACTTAGATGCTTGGTCATGCAGGTTGTGTTCAGGTTGAGAACCTTTATTCCTCTCTTCAGGCTCTTATTGCACAGCGTACAAACCACTCGTGTCTTGTCGTCAGCACATTGTCTGAAAAACTGCCACTCCAGGGAACTCCTTGGAGCTGGCTTTGGTGTGCTCGGTCCCTTGCTGCGGTGGGCAGTAGCAGGCGTACTGTCTAGGGGACGGCAGCTCTGCTTTTGCACCCTGCACTCTTTTCTGCTGTGCTGGTGGCTCTGTGCGACCACCGCCTCTTCCTCCGAACTTCACTGGTCACTTGCATGACCTTGATTCCATGTGGGGTCGAGGACCTCATCGTCCTCCACATCATCTTCCACCCAGTATTCACCCCTGCCCTTCTTGTCAGTCTGCACACTTTTGAAAGCCCCAGCAGTTGGCACCTGTGTTTCGTCATCATCCGAAACGTGCTGCGATGGTCCTCCCATGTACTCATCTTGAAAGATAAGTGGTTGGGCATCGGTGCACTCAATCTCTTCTACTTCTGGGGCAGGGATAGGTGGATGGCCCTGGGAAACCCTGATAACAGAGTCATCAAAAAGCAGAAGAGACTGCTGCATGACTTGGGGCTCAGACTGCTTGGCTGATTTGCAAGGCGGTGAGGTGAAAAACTGATGAAAATCGGCTGCAGGTGCCAACTCTGATCTTTCAGCAGCACTGGATGGGAGACAATGTGATGGAACTGGAGGCACTGTCAGCAACCCAATCTACTATCGCTTGTACTTGTTCTGGCCTCACCATTCGTAGAGCCGCATTAGGCCCGACTAAATACCGCTGCAGGTTCTGTCGCCTACTTGCACCTGAAGAAGAGGTTTCCCGTGTGCGTGTAGCTGGCACAGATCGACCACATCCTCTCCCTGCAGCAGGACCTCCACCAGCAGCACCACAACCTGGGTCACGTCCCTTATTTAACGCTCTCCTCATATTTTATTAATAGCAGAATAGAACAACAGTATGTAAAGGGTGTATCTCACACGTACAGATGCAAACTAGGCCGCAATTAAATATTTTTGCCCAAAATGGGTGTTTTATTAATAGCAGAATAGAACGACAGTATGTAAAGGGTGTATCTCACACGTACAGGTGCAAACTAGGCCGCAATTAAAGATTTTTGCCCAAAGAGGTTATTTTATTAATAGCAGAATAGAACCACAGTATCTAAAGGGTGTATCTCACACGTACAGATGCAGACTAGGCCGCAATTGAAGATTTTGCCCAAAATGGGTGTTTTATTAATTGCAGCATATAACCACAGTATCTAAAGGGTGTATCTCACAAAGACATAAGCAGCAAAGGCTACAAAATATTTTTTTTTGCCCAAAATGGGTGTTTTTTTTAAAACAGAATATGACAGCAGTATATAACCCTTGAATTTCACACGTGCAGATGCAGCAAGGGCTGTAAAATTGTGTATTTTGCCCAAAAAGGGTGTTTTATTAATAGCAGAATAGAACCACAGTGCGCTCGGCCAAACTTTTTCTCTTAGTACAACAAAAAATCTTCGCTCATGGCAATAAAGCCTCCAGGTATGTCATGAACCGTATTAAACATAGGAGAAACTCCCGTTTTGTTCATTCCCTCAGGTCTCAACAGGGTAACCTTTTGTTCAAAGCTGAAGACATAGCAGAGCAATTTAAGATATTCTATAATTCCTTATATAATCTAACTACCCCAGAGCCCCTTGATACCTCTACTACTAGAGAAACTAATATTAATGCTTTCCTTGACACACTTGACCTCCCGACCCTAAACTTAAAACAACGAGAATCCCTGGCCAAGCCTTTCACTACCCCAGAATTAGAAGCAGCCATTAAAGCTACCCCCAAAGGTAAGTGCCCCGGCCCGGATGGGCTTCCTATATCATACTTCTCTGCCTTTAAAAATATACTTCTACCACACCTGCTCCCAGTTTGCAATTTGGCTTTATCTAATTTGCCACTTTCACATGATATGACTAGAGCCACTATAACTATTATACCTAAGGAAGGGAAAGACCACGCTCTATGTTCTAACTATCGTCCAATCTCCCTCCTTAATGTGGACCTTAAACTTATAGCTAAGATGTTAGCCACTAGGATACAAAGCCTTTTACCCAAGCTGATCCACCCAGACCAAGTGGGTTTCGTAAAGGGGAGAGAGGGCAAGGATAATACCACAAAAATATTAGACTCCTTGTTTTATGCTTCACATAAACGCGTTCCCTTGGTTTTGATAGGCACGGACGCCGAGAAAGCGTTTGACAGGGTAGACTGGTTATACATTAGACTAACTTTGTTGAAATTTCAGCTCCCAGAGACATATATCAATGCAATATTTGCAATGTACACTCACTCCTCGGCGTCCGTGTCGGTCAATGGCATATTATCGTCCAGTTTTTCCATAAGAAACGGGACGAGGCAAGGGTGCCCCCTTTCACCCCTTTTATTCGTACTCGTGATGGAGTCCCTTCTACAAGCCCTTAGACAAAACAGCGATATTAAAGGTCTGAGAATAGGTTCTCGAGAATATAAAATAGCAGCATTCGCTGATGACTTGCTGATCACCACTATTAATCCACATAAATCTATGCCCAAGATTCTATCGACACTTAACCTTTTTGGCTCCTTATCAAACTTCAAAATTAACCCTTCTAAGTCCCAGATCCTCCATATAGGCCTCTCGCCCGCTAGTATCTCATCCCTCAAAGTAAACTCCCCATTCAATTGGCATACCCAGCAATTAACCTATTTGGGGGTCAAGCTCTCTCCACATTTACAGGACTTATTCCGTTTGAACTACTTGCCCCTACTATCGGCTATGCAGACTCAGATGAATTCCCTAGATTCTCAATATCTCTCCTGGTTTGGCAGAAAAAATATTTTTATGTCTCTGATAATGCCTAAACTTACATATCTGATGCAAGTCCTACCCATAGAAATACCCAAAACATATTTTACCTCTCTTAATAAGTACATACGCAAATTCATATGGCAAGGTAAAAGTTCTCGCATCTCTTTTGACACTCTGACCAAACCCAGATCATCGGGTGGTATAGGTCTCCCCGACCCGGAAACTTATATGATCGCTATTCAGTTATCTAGAACTATAGATTTAATTAGGGAACCAAATCACAAATCCTGGCCTGAGTTGGAGAATGCCCTTTTCCCATCTTCTATTAGGGCCCTTATATTGGCCATTAAGCCATTACCTCAATCCAGCCTGATTCCTAACCCTATCACATGTAACACCCTAAAGGTCTGGAAGAAATTTACCGCAAATCCTGAAAGCCCCTTGCTCCCTTCCCCCCTCTTACTTATTAGAGACATCATTGATCTGGCACCCAAAGAATTGAAAGATAGCTGCCCTATAGATATTAGAAATTCTGAAATTGCCGTCTCACAATTATTAGATGAAGAAGGTTGTGTTATTTCGGACTCTGAAATAAACACAAAATTGGATACACAGATTCGCAACCCAATGTTACAGCGTTTCCTCAAAACTGAGATCCTCATTTATGCAAAACAAATCCCCCAAGTGAGAGAGCTCAACTGGTTTGAGACAATGCTCGGTGGCAAGAATTATCCCTCCAAAACCATATCTAAGATTTACAAACAGCTGAAATCTCCTCCCTCTCCGCCCAAACCCGCGATTGTAGGTATATGGGAAAGGGATTTAGAGCGTAATCTATCATCTCAAGAGATTACTAAACTTTTAATCTCCCCCCACAAATTATCCAGATGTATACGCATACAGGAAAATAGTTACAAAATTCTCATGAGGTGGTACAAGACCCCTGATAAAACTTGTTTGTACAGTCCATCTGCTTCAGATGTTTGCTGGAGATGTCATACTTCAAAAGGCACATTTATGCACATTTGGTGGTCCTGCGACCTAATTGAACCTTGGTGGTGCACAATTTTTCAACTCTGTAATAAGATTTGCCAAACGTCTTTCCCTTGCAAACCTGAAATAGCTCTCGTCTCCTTGGGCTTGGAGAGGGCGGGGCCAAGCAAATCCTCTCTATTCTTGCTCCTATTAGCAGCAGCTAGATTACTCCTGCCCTTACATTGGCTTTCTACAGATACCCCCAGCATTGATCATTGGATCAATAAAGTGGACCAGATTTATAGATTAGAGGAGATCTCCCATTGGGAATCACACTCTAGGCCTAAATTTTTAAAAATTTGGTCCCCGTGGAAGGAATACAGAGGATTTACATAGCTAATTATATACATTTGGCCGTACTTCTAAATGGTTACTTCCCTACAACCTTTTAGAGGGAAGGCGATAAACTGATAATCCCCCCCCCTTCTCCATATTTATTCTTGCCCATGTCTCAAACTCACCCCAGCTTCGGTACTGTACCTTGATATCCATCACATTCTGTTTATTCCTCGTTATTTTGCTTGAACAGAACTCCGCTCAAGTTTTTCAGAAACTAGTGCCTGTCAATGTTGGGCCTTACCGCCCGTCTGTTACAAAAACCTGTGGTGATTCTTTTGAATTTATACATTGCTCTCTTTTATGTCACATGTAACATTGTTGTATTTTGTCTTTAAGCCTGTACCATGCTATGCCAAATATAAAAACAATAAAAATTGTTAATTAAAAAAAAAAAAAAAAGAATAGAACCACAGGCCGCAATATAACATTTTATTAATAGCAGAATAGAACCACAGTATCTAAAGTGTGTATCTCACACGTACAGATGCAGACTAGGCTGCAATATAACATTTATGCCCAAAATGGGTGTTTTATTAATAGCAGAATAGAACCACAGTATGTAAGGGGTGTATCTCACACGTACAGATCCAGACTAGGCTGAAATTAAAGATTTTTGCCCAAAAGGGGTGTTTTAGTAATAGCAGAATAGAACCACAGTATCTAAAGGTTGTATCTCACAATATACATATGTATCAAAGGCTGCAAAATAAAAAAAATTGCCCAAAATGTGTGTTTTTTTTTAATAACAGAATATAACAGCAGTATATAACACTTGAATTTCACTGTATTTCTAGCTTAACCACCTCAGCCCCCAGTGCTTAAACACCCTGAAAGACCAGGCCACTTTTTACACTTCTGACCTACACTACTTTCACCGTTTATTGCTCGGTCATGCAACTTACCACCCAAATGAATTTTACCTCCTTTTCTTCTCACTAATAGAGCTTTCATTTGGTGGTATTTCATTGCTGCTGACATTTTTACTTTTTTTGTTATTAATCGAAATTTAACGATTTTTTTTGAAAAAAAAATGACATTTTTCACTTTCAGTTGTAAAATTTTGCAAAAAAAACGACATCCATATAGAAATTTTGCTCTAAATTTATAGTTCTACATGTCTTTGATAAAAAAAAAATGTTTGGGTAAAAAAAAAATGGTTTGGGTAAAAGTTATAGCGTTTACAAACTATGGTACAAAAATGTGAATTTCCGCTTTTTGAAGCAGCTCTGACTTTCTGAGCACCTGTCATGTTTCCTGAGGTTCTACAATGCCCAGACAGTACAAACACCCCACAAATGACCCCATTTCTGAAAGTACACACCCTAAGGTATTCGCTGATGGGCATAGTGAGTTCATAGAACTTTTTATTTTTTGTCACAAGTTAGCGGAAAATGATGATTTTTTTTTTCCTTACAAAGTCTCATATTCCACTAACTTGTGACAAAAAATAAAAACTTCTATGAACTCACTATGCCCATCAGCGAATACCTTGGGGTCTCTTCTTTCCAAAATGGGGTCACTTGTGGGGTAGTTATACTGCCCTGGCATTCTAGGGGCCCAAATGTGTGGTAAGGAGTTTGAAATCAAATTCTGTAAAAAATGACCTGTGAAATCCGAAAGGTGCTCTTTGGAATATGGGCCCCTTTGCCCACCTAGGCTGCAAAAAAGTGTCACACATCTGGTATCTCCGTACTCAGGAGAAGGTGGGGAATGTGTTTTGGGGTGTCATTTTATATATACCCATGCTGGGTGAGAGAAATATCTTGGCAAAAGACAACTTTTCCCATTCTTTTATACAAAGTTGTCATTTGACCAAGATATTTATCTCACCCAGCATGGGTATATGTAAAAAGACACCCCAAAACACATTCCTCAACTTCTCCTGAGTACGGGGATACCAGATGTGTGACACTTTTTTGCAGCCTAGGTGGGCAAAGGGGCCCATATTCCAAAGAGCACCTTTCGGATTTCACTCCTCATTTTTTCCTGAATTTGATTTCAAACTCCTTACCACACATTTGGGCCCCTAGAATACCAGGGCAGTATAACTACCCCACAAGTGACCCCATTTTGGAAAGAAGACACCCCAAGGTATTCCGTGAGGGGCATGGCGAGTTCCTAGAATTTTTTATTTTTTGTCACAAGTTAGTGGAAAATGATGATTTTTTTTTTTTTTTTTTTTTTTTTCATACAAAGTCTCATATTCCACAAACTTGTGACAAAAAATAAAAACTTCCATGAACTCACTATGCCCATCAGCGAATACCTTGGGGTCTCTTCTTTCCAAAATGGGGTCACTTGTGTGGTAGTTATACTGCCCTGGCATTCTAGGGGCCCAAATGTGTGGTAAGTAGGTAAATGACCTGTGAAATCCGAAAGGTGCTCTTTGGAATGTGGGCCCCTTTGCCCACCTAGGCTGCAAAAAAGTGTCACACATCTGGTATCCCCGTATTCAGGAGAAGTTGAGGAATGTGTTTTGGGGTGTCTTTTTACATATACCCATGCTGGGTGAGATAAATATCTTGGTCAAATGCCAACTTTGTATAAAAAAATGGGAAAAGTTGTCTTTTGCCAAGATATTTCTCTCACCCAGCATGGGTATATGTAAAATGACACCCCAAAACACATTCCCCAACTTCTCCCGATTACGGAGATACCAGATGTGTGACACTTTTTTGCAGCCGAGGTGGGCAAAGGGGCCCATATTCAAAAGAGCACCTTTCGGATTTCACAGGTCATTTTTTACAGAATTTGATTTCAAACTCCTTACCACACATTTGGGCCCCTAGAATGCCAGGGCAGTATAACTACCCCACAAGTGACCCCATTTTGGAAAGAAGAGACCCCAAGGTATTCGCTGATGGGCAAAGTGAGTTCATGGAAGTTTTTATTTTTTGTCACAAGTTAGTGGAATATGAGACTTTGTATGAAAAAAAAAAAAAAAAAAAAAATAAGCATTTTCCACTAACTTGTGACAAAAAATAAAAAATTCTAGGAACTCGCCATGCCCCTCACAGAATACCTTGGGGTGTCTTCTTTCCAAAATGGGGTCACTTGTGGGGTAGTTATACTGCCCTGGCATTTTCCAGGGGCCCTAATGTGTGGTAAGTAGGTAAATGACCTGTGAAATCCTAAAGGTGCTCTTTGGAATATGGGCCCCTTTGCCCACCTAGGCTGCAAAAAAGTGTCACACATCTGGTATCGCCGTATTCAGGAGAAGTTGGGGAATGTGTTTTGGGGTGTCATTTTACATATACCCATGCTGGGTGAGAGAAATATCTTGGCAAAAGACAACTTTTCCCATTTTTTTATACAAAGTTGGCATTTGACCAAGATATTTCTCTCACCCAGCATGGGTATATGTAAAATGACACCCCAAAACACATTCCCCAACTTCTCCTGAGTACGGCGATACCAGATGTGTGACACTTTTTTGCAGCCTAGATGCGCAAAGGTGCCCAAATTCCTTTTAGGAGGGCATTTTTAGACATTTGGATACCAGACTTCTTCTCACGCTTTGGGGCCCCTAGAATGCCAGGGCAGTATAAATACCCCACATGTGACCCCATTTTGGAAAGAAGACACCCCAAGGTATTCAATGAGGGGCATGGCGAGTTCATAGAAATT
Source organism: Bufo bufo (assembly GCF_905171765.1). Taxonomy (NCBI): domain Eukaryota; kingdom Metazoa; phylum Chordata; class Amphibia; order Anura; family Bufonidae; genus Bufo; species Bufo bufo. The sequence continues at coordinate 627,938,883 of NC_053390.1, forward strand.
TTTTTTTTTTGGCACAAGTTAGCGGAAATTGATATTTTTAATTTTTTTCTCACAAAGTATCCCGTTCCGCTAACTTGGGACAAAAATTTCAATCTTTCATGGACTCAATATGCCCCTCACGGAATACCTGGGGGTGTCTTCTTTCCGAAATGGGGTCACATGTGGGGTATTTATACTGCCCTGGCATTCTAGGGGCCCTAAAGCGTGAGAAGAAGTCTGGAATATAAATGTCTAAAAAATTTTACGCATTTGGATTCCGTGAGGGGTATGGTGAGTTCATGTGAGATTTTATTTTTTGACACAAGTTAGTGGAATATGAGACTTTGTAAGAAAAAAAAAATAAAATTCTGCTAACTTGGGCCAAAAAAATATCTGAATGGAGCCTTACAGAGGGGTGCTAAATGACAGGGGGGTGATCAATGACAGGGGGGGTGATCAATGACAGGGGGGTGATCAGGGAGTCTATATGGGGTGATAACCACAGTCATTGATCACGCCCGTGTAAGGCTTCATTCAGACGTCCGGATGCGTTTTGCGGATCCGATCCATCTATCAGTGCATCCGTAAAAATCATGCGGACATCTGAATGGAGCTTTACAGGGGGGTAATCAATGACAGGGGGGTGATCAGGGAGTCTATATGGGGTGATCACCACAGTCATTGATCATGCCCCTGTAAGGCTTCATTCAGACGTCCGGATGCGTTTTGCGGATCGGATCCATCTATCAGTGCATCCGTAAAAATCATGCGGACATCTGAATGGAGCTTTACAGGGGGGTAATCAATGACAGGGGGGTGATCAATGACAGGGGGGTGATCAGGGAGTCTATATGGGGTGATCACCACAGTCATTGATCATGCCCCTGTAAGGCTTCATTCAGACGTCCGGATGCGTTTTGCGGATCGGATCCATCTATCAGTGCATCCGTAAAAATCATGCGGACATCTGAATGGAGCTTTACAGGGGGGTAATCAATGACAGGGGGGTGATCACCACAGTCATTGATCATGCCCCTGTAAGGCTTCATTCAGACGACCGGATGCGTTTTGCGGATCCGATCCATGTATCAGTGCATCCGTAAAAATCATGCGGACATCTGAATGGAGCTTTACAGGGGGTGATCAATGACAGGGGTGTAATCAATGACAGGGGGGTGATCAGGGAGTCTATATGGGGTGATAACCACAGTCATTGATCATGCCCCTGTAAGGCTTCATTCAGACGTCCGGATGCGTTTTGCGGATCCGATCCATCTATCAGTGCATCCGTAAAAATCATGCGGACATCTGAATGGAGCTTTACAGGGGGGTAATCAATGACAGGGGGGTAATCAATGACAGGGGGGTGATCAGGGAGTCTATATGGGGTGATCACCACAGTCATTGATCATGCCCCTGTAAGGCTTCATTCAGACGTCCGGATGCGTTTTGCGGATCCGATCCATCTATCAGTGCATCCGTAAAAATCATGCGGACATCTGAATGGAGCTTTACAGGGGGGTAATCAATGACAGGGGGGTGATCACCACAGTCATTGATCATGCCCCTGTAAGGCTTCATTCAGACGACCGGATGCGTTTTGCGGATCCGATCCATGTATCAGTGCATCCGTAAAAATCATGCGGACATCTGAATGGAGCTTTACAGGGGGGTAATCAATGACAGGGGGGTAATCAATGACAGGGGGGTGATCAGGGAGTCTATATGGGGTGATCACCACAGTCATTGATCATGCCCCTGTAAGGCTTCATTCAGACGTCCGGATGCGTTTTGCGGATCCGATCCATCTATCAGTGGATCCGTAAAAATCATGCGGACGTCTGAATGGAGCTTTACAGGGGGTTGATCAATGACAGGGGGGTAATCAATGACAGGGGGGTGATCAGGGAGTCTATATGGGGTGATCAGGGGTGATTAGGGGTGATCAGGGGCTAATAAGGGGTTAATAAGTGATGGGGGGGGGGTGTAGTGTAGTGTAGTGGTGCTTGGTGCTACTTTACTGAGCTACCTGTGTCCTCTGGTGGTCGATCCAAACAAAGGGGACCACCAGAGGACCAGGTAGCAGGTATATTAGACGCTGTTATCAAAACAGCGTCTAATATACCTGTTAGGGGTTAAAAAAAACACATCTCCAGCCTGCCAGCGAACGATCGCCGCTGGCAGGCTGGAGATCAACTCTCTTACCTTCCGTTCCTGTGAGCGCGCGCGCCTGTGTGCGCGCGTTCACAGGAAATCTCGCGTCTCGCGAGATGACGCGTATATGCGTGACTGTGCGCAGCGCTGCCACCTCCGGAACGCGATCCTGCGTTAGGCGGTCCGGAGGTGGTTAAATTGCACACTGACTAATGCGGCAGAGGCCAAAGATGAAGGTTATTGCCAAAAATTTGTGTTTTTTCAAAGCCAGAAAATTATTGAAGTATTTCAAACTTGTTTTTAACAATCACAGATGCAGCAAGGGCTGCAAAATTAAGTTTTTTGCCCAAAATTTGTGGTTTTTTTAGTAACAGAATATGACAGCAGTATATAACGCTAGAATTTCACACGTGCAGATGCAGCAAGGGCTTTAAAATTGTGTATTTTGCCCAAAAAGTGTGTTTTTTAAAATTTAGGAAATTATAGCTGTATTTCTAGCTTAAATTGCACACTGACTAATGCTGCAAAGGCACCAGATGTAGGATATTGCCAAAAAAGGGTGTTTTTTTAAAACCAGATTATTATTGCAGTATTTCAAGCTTGGATTTGAATTTCACAAAAGCACAGATGCAGTGCTGGTGCACTGAGCTTCCATAAAATGGCCGCCGCCGCCCACCTAACTAACAGATGGATAAAAAAATATATTCTCTGTCACTGTGATCAGGGCAGGGTAAAATGATTGTGCAGTGCACCCACACAACTAAATCTATGTAGATCACTGAGATAAATTGGAGTTCTGATTAAAGATTCTGTCCTATTCTCTCCCTCACAGCAGCATCCTCTCCCTACACTAAGCACAGCAGAGTGACGTGCAGCGCTACGTGACTCCAGCTTATATAGAGGCTGGGTCACATTTTGCACTGGATAATTACAGCCGTGCCATTAGTAGGCATGGCTGTGATGGCTTCTAAGGTCACACAGTTAAACGCTTGTTGATTGGGGCTCTGCAGCCTTTCAAAAAGCACTAAGAAATCGCCGAACACCGAACCCGAACCCAAACTTTTACTGAAATGTTCGGGTTCGGGTCCGGAGTCCAAAAATCCTAAAGTTCGGTACGAACCCGAACTTTACAGTTCGGAGTCGCTCAACCCTACCTGTGTTATCTGTGAATGTCATTGCTACTGAGAACCAGCAAAACAGTAAAAGTTGTGAGCTGAATTCAACTGATGTCTTACTCCTTAATTCAACTACTACTCTCACCATTTTTTTACCACAACGGTACTGGCATCACGACTAACGGGACCTAGCCAAAAGCACATAAAGCCAAGTTACCACCAGGGGCACCTCAGCCACCATTTGGCCTGTGTCCCTCATATCAGAGTGTGCCCCGGAGAATTCCTCTGCTGTTATCCCCTTAACTGCACTGCTGGCCCAGGGAGGCATCTGCTAACCGTGAGTACCCGATGAACTATTGTACCCTCTGGCCCACCGCGAACCTCAAATGTTCTCCCCTGCGGACCGGCACGTTGCACAAGTCTTTCCTATCACTGTCCCTAGCACTTGCAGATGTCTGTCTCTCCACTAAGTACACTGGTAAATGGCAGAATCTAAGATGGCTGACGCTATTTACATAGAAACATAGAAACATAGAATGTGTCGGCAGATAAGAACCATTTGGCCCATCTAGTCTGCCCAATATACTTAATACTATAAATAGCCCTTGGCCCTATATTATATGAAGGATGGCCTTATGCCTATCCCATGCATGCTTAAACTCCTTCACTGTATTTGCAGCTACCACTTCTGCAGGAAGGCTATTCCATGCATCCACTACTCTCTCAGTAAAGTAATACTTCCTGATATTACTTTTAAACCTTTGCCCCTGTAATTTAAAACTATGTCCTCTTGTAGCAGTTTTTCTTCTTTTAAATATTCTCTCCTCTTTTACTTTGTTGATTCCCTTTATGTATTTAAAAGTTTCTATCATATCCCCTCTGTCTCGTCTTTCTTCCAAGCTATACATGTTAAGGTCCTTTAATCTTTCCTGGTAAGTTTTATCCTGCAATCCATGTACTAGTTTAGTAGCTCTTCTCTGAACTCTCTCCAAAGTATCAATATCCTTCTGGAGATATGGTCTCCAGTACTACGCACAATACTCCAAATGAGGTCTCACTAGTGCTCTGTAGAGCGGCATGAGCACCTCCCTCTTTCTACTGGTAATGCCTCTCCCTATACACCAAGCATTCTGCTAGCATTTCCTGCTGCTCTATGACATTGTCTGCCTACCTATAAGTCTTCTGAAATAATGACCCCTAAATCCCTTTCCTCAGATACTGAGGTTAGGACTGTATCACTGATTTTATATTCTGCTCTTGCGTTTTTACGCCCCAGGTGCATTATCTTGCATTTATCAACATTAAATTTTAGTTGCCAGATTTTGACCATTCCTCTAGTTTTCCTAAATCCTTTTCCATTTGGTGTATCCCTCCAGGAACATCAACCCTGTTACAAATCTTTGTATCATCAGCAAAAAGACACACCTTACCATCGAGGCCTTCTGCAATTTTGCTGATAAAGATATTAAACAATATGGGTCCCAGAACAGATCCCTGAGGTATCCCACTGGTAACAAGACCTTGGTCTGAATATACTCCATTGACTACAACCCTCTGTTGTCTGTCCCTCAGCCACTGCCTAATCCATTCAACAATATGGGAGTCCACGCACAAAGACTGCAATCTATTGATAAGCCTTCTATGTGGGACAGTCAAAAGCCTTACTAAAGTCCAGATAAGTGATGTCTACTGCACCTCTGCCATCTATTATTTTAGTCACCCAATCAAAAAAATCAATAAGATTAGTTTGACATGATCTCCCTGAAGTAAACCCATGCTGTTTTTCATCTTTCAATCCATGGGATTTTAGATGTTCCAAAATCCTCTCCTTAAGTATGGTTTCCATTAATTTCCTCACTATTGATGTCAGGGTTACTGGCCTATAGTTGCCCGATTCCTCCCTACTACCTTTCTTGTGAATGGGCACAACATTTGCCAATTTTCAATCTTCTGGGACGACTCCTGTTGCCAGTGATTGGTTAAATAAATCTGTTAATGGTTTTGCTAGTTCGCCGCTGAGCTCTTTCAATAGCTTTGTGTGTATCCCATCAAGCCCCTGTGACTTATTTGTATTAATTTTAGACAGCTGACTTAGAACCTCTTCCTCTGTAAAGACGCATGCATCAAAAGATTCATCAGTCTTCTTTCCTAACTGAGGTCCTTTTCCTTCATTTTCCTTTGTAAAAACTGAAAAGAAGAATTCGATGAGGCAGTCAGCTAGTTCTTTATCTTCTTCCATATACCTTCTTTCTTTTGTTTTTAATTTGGTAATTCCTTGTTTTAGTTTCCTTTTTTCATTTATGTATCTGAAGAATATTGTATCGCCTTTTTTCACTGACTGAGCTAATTTCTCTTCTGCCTGTGCTTTAGAAGTTCTTATAACTTGTTTGGCCTCTCTCTCTCTGCCTAATCTAAATTTGCCTGTCATCCTCGTTTTTTTTTTTTTTTTTTATATAATTCCTAAATGCTATCTTTTTGTTTTTAATGATTTTGGCCACTTCTGCTGAGTACCACAGTGGTCTCTTCCTTTTTTGCTTTTACTGACAAGCCTAATGCAATTTTCTGTTGCCTTCAATAGTGCCACTTTTAAGTAGTCCCAATTCTCCTGGACTTCATTGAAACTGTTCCAATCTGATAGGGACTCATATACCACTAATCTAATTTTAGAAAGGTCCGTTTTTCTAAAATCTAAAACTTTTGTTTTTGTGTGGTGTGAATCAGTCACTGTACTTATAGTAAACCACACTGACTGGTGACCACTAGATCCCAATCTTTCCCCTACAGTAATATCAGATACCAAATTCCCATTTGTGAATAAATCTAAAATGGCCTCCTTCCGGGTTGGCTCCTCAACTATTTGCTGTAGAGATAATCCCAGTAGGGAATCTAGAATATCTGTACTCCTGGCAGAACTAGCTATTTTGATTTTCCAGTTTACATCAGGAAGATTAAAGTCTCCCATAATGATAACTTCCCCCTTCAATGTCATTTTAGCTATTTCCTCAACCAGTAGATAATCTAATTCTTTGACTTGGCTAGGTGGTCTATATATCACACCTACACGAGTTACCTTATGATTATCAAGCTGCAAGGTAACCCAAACTGACTCTAAATTGGTCTCGCTAACTTGTATCAAATTAGATTTTATGCTATCTTTCACATACAGGGCCACCCCTTCCCCTTCTTGCCTTCTCTGTCTTTCGTGTATAGAGAGAACCCTGGTATTGTTATATCCAGGGCCGGTGCAAGGATTTTTGCCAACACAAGCGAAGCTACATTTTGGCGCCCTCATATGAGAATCCCCCCCCCCTCCATGTCACATTTCTCCCCCTCCAAACCATGTCACATTTCTCCCCCTCCAAACCATGTCACATCACCCCCTTCGTGTCACATCATGATCACATCATTATCCCCTATTGTGTCACATTTCAGTCCCCCGGCCGGCCCTGGCCCCATCCCCATGTCACAGACTACAGACATTGCCCCCCCTCCCATCATGTCACGGTCACCATCACCCCCTCCATTTATGATTGTTATTTGTGTAATAATTTTTTTAAAACACATTTATTCTGTGCACTCTGGCGCTAGTGCGGTCATCATTGATCACCTACCCACCTGTCCTGCTGCTACGGCAATCTGGCTGTATGTGAGTCAGATTCACAGACACAGTCAGTCGCCAGTCACACCCCCCTGGCCTGACTCTGTGACCGTGTTGCCGGGCCCGTGCCGCTCTGTGAGTGGCTGGGGCGGGTGGCCGGCGGCTCTGAGGTGCAACTTGCAAGTAAGTGATTTAAAAAAAAAATTAAAGGTTAATTTTACCGCCCTCCCCCAGGGTGCGCCCTAAGGCAGCCGCTTGGTCTCCCTTATGGTAGCACCGGACCTGGTTATATCCCAGTCATTACTCCCATTGAACCACGTCTCAGTAACAGCCACTAAATCTATATTCTCAGATGCCATTATAGCCTCAAGTTCATTGATCTTATTCCCTAAACTGCGAGCATTTGTAGACAAGAATCTGAGCTTGTCATTTCTTAACCTTTGTGCTACTGGCATCTTCTGGCATTGTTCCGGGGGGCAGTTGGACTGCTGGATTATCACTCTTTTGCCCTCCTTTCCTAGTTTAAATGCTCCTTAGCAAATACTTGGAACTGTAGTGTTCACTGGGGACATTTGTTCCCTTGAGAGAAAGATGCAAACCATCTTTCTTGTACGGTTCTTTTCCATTCCAACGAGAGCTAACATGAGACACAAAGCCAAAACCTTGGTTCAGACACAATTCACCAAGCCATACATTCAATTTCTTAATGTGCATCTTCCTGTCATGCTGAAGGTTATGCACAGGAAAAACTGCAGAGAATGAAACAGTTGATGCAACCTCCCGTATATCATTTCCAAGTGTGTGAAAAGCTTCCTTCACCTTTGAAACCTTATTGCAAGCCAGATCATTTGTCCCAAAATGGACAATAACATCCACCTCCCTTTCCTGCTTTGCTTGCCTAACAATATTAAGGATCCGTCTTCTATCCCTGCTAGCAGTAGCACCAGGGAGACATCTCACAAACACCATTTTCCTCAAACTTCACACCTCTTATGATGGAATCGCCCACCAACAGCTGCTTACTATCAGTCCTCACCTTCTCCTTTTTGTCTTTGGCTGCAGTCTTGCATACATTTGGCATGGGAGATGATTATTTCTCACCCACTGTGCTTGAGCCATCCTCCATGTGGCTCTTGCACTCTGAAAGTGCTGCAAATGAATTATGGAGAGCCACAGACTGTGGGACACTTCTTCTATCAACAACTCTTAGTCTACCAGAACCTGCAGTAACCCATCTTCCATTTCTAGGGGGCCTCTGTGGCAGTGGCATTGCAACGTTCTCAGCCTGGGATTGTTTAACGGTTAATTTACAAATCTCAGATTTCAAAAATGTGATTTCCTGCTGCATTTTGGAGAGCTGTCTACAGATCAGACAGCATCCAAACCTCTGAAGAGTGGAACCTGAAATAAAAGCACAACAATTCCTGCACAGAACCAGGTTTGCCATTTTAAAGAGGGTAAAGATTATAATTATAAACAAACAAATCTTACTTGTTTAGATTGTATCCACCTCCAGATTACCTCCTGAGTGTCTCCTTAATATCTCCAATGCACTTATAAAAATCAGCAGAAAGCTATGTGGCTGTGACATCGTGGCTGCTGATTGGCTGCATGCATGGCATTATGGGTGATCCCGCTTTCCCAGAGTTCCTCTCTCCATGTCCTCACACGTAAAGCAGCCATTTTAGGAAAAAATATAATTTGCTACCACGAAGCGCGATGAAATTTGCCTTTGGTGCAAATCAAATTTCTAATTTTATCTCTAATTATATGGTATCCCATTTAATGCGCCTCTGCCTCAAATTAAAATTAATGTATATATTTATTTTTTATTCATAAAACGTTACTTTTATTTGGACAATACTTTAACACAAGATATGGAAATGTTGAAATAGTACCCTTTTTTATATTTTCTAAATTAAAATAATGCTTTTATATCTCCTCACTAAAATATGCCACTGCATAAGGTACCTAAATAGTGCTTTAGGTTTTTATTTAAGTGCTAACCATAATAATGAAACTATAATTAAATATAGTCATCCATATAAACCCATTATACAGAAATAGTGCAATACTCATTGGTTAATAGTTATTTGGCTGAGTGAGGTCAATTCTCTAGTGATAAAGGCATTACTACATTAATGACCGGTTCCAAGGGCAGCTGAATTAAGCCTGAATGACTTTTTGAAAATTGGCCATTTCCTTGCTAGTAATGAGTGATTGTCTGCAATTCGGCAGGCAGGGCATGTACTGCTAGATTTATACTGAGAATTAGCATACAATACCCCTGCAAATAGTAATTATGGAAGAAGTAGCTGAGCTAAACCTTTTGACCTTTACAAAACCCAAACTTCAGAATTCCAGGGCCATGACATATTTGCAGATTAATTTGATGTCTCTACTGATTATTATTTTTTTTTCCTTTTTAAAAAGAGGTAACCTGGTTTTGCAATTTAGATATTGTAAAATAATTTTCAGCATTGAATCAGTGGATTCATAATTTTAAAGGGGTTGTCCCACAAAAAATATTATAAAGTTTTAAACCAGCACCTGGATCTGAATACTTTCATAATAGCATGTAATTAAAAATTTAGCATACCCAGTACTTTGTTCTTTTCCTTATTTCTTTGACCGACTCACTGAGAAGGACACACATGCTCAGTTTCATCCTTCAACTGCCTCCTTAGTTGTGATAGGTAGACAGTTGCAGCAGAATGGATTGTCTGGATCCATGTGAGGTTTACTGAGGTGAGGTTCACTGAAGTGGACTGATATTACTGGAATATTGCTATTGCTTATAAGGGGTTGTTTTCAGCAAATGTAATTTATTATGTAGACAAAGGTAATACAAGACACTTACGCCATCAAACATGTGTTTACCCATAGCTATGAATGTCAATATCACTCAGAAATCCTTTCTATAGCTGTTTGAGAAGACATCAGCACTCGCAGTATCATGGCGGGTCTTCTTGCACTTTTGCCTTGGCCATATGACGTCACGTTCATTGGTCACATGACCTAGGTGCAGCTCAGCCCCGTTTAAGTGGGGCTGAGCTATGATATCAAACACAGCAGCAATACATAATTTATTATTGCTGGCATTGCATTTGAGCGCTCAGGGAGGGAAAAAGAGAAAACCATAAAACAAATAAAAAAAGAGATAACATGTCTTCCTAAAAATCCTAGGAGACTATATACTAATTTTTAGAGCACTTAGAACAACTTTGTATTGGTCCGAATTGATTGAACCAAACCTTCTAAAAAACCTTCTCTAAAAAAGGAGTTGCAGGAGAGTAAAGCTCCCCCTCCAGGTGTCCCAACACATCTCACCCATTAAAGGGTTCCTCATGGGAAGATGCCACCACAATAGACATATAATAAACATGACAGACACCTTATAAACATAGTTCTGATGCTAGAAGTAAATCAGACAAATAAAAGCTCCACAGAGAAGCAGTCCCTGGTCGGGTGGTTCTATCATTGGTCTACTAACCTATAATTACTTGAAGCTGTGGGATTATCCCCGTAAGTTTTGGTATCTGGAGGCACTAACAAGATATAATTTATTGGGTGAGCATTTTTTTCTCCCACTTTATTCCCCCCTTCCTTTATCCCCTTTGTCTCTCTACTATACCTAGCCCTTACATATTCTAGCTCCCCCTCCTTTCTCCTCATAGGGATACTGGAGCCTCTCCAGTGAGATATCTATGTGTGTGGGAGACCACTGTCTTTTGTTGGGACAGCTGGCATTCATTTTATGAGCTCCTAATATCATTGACACCTGTATCAATGTAAGTGTTGTTTTTGTACTATCAACCCCAGGATTAATGATTGTTTAAAAAAAAAAGGAGGGGGGATGTTTTATCACCATGCTTTATGTCCTTTGTTGTTTTGAAATTATTTGTTGTTGTCTACCAGGGCCCTGCCTGTGGCTTACAACATTGGATTCATACCAGAGGACCTAATACCCAATCTCCCCATCTGGAAGTATTTGGAGAATCTTTCTTGCCCTGGATGCAAAGGATGTCCGGTTACCCTGGTAATTTGGCCACTCAATCTGAGACTGCTCATCTGTGGAGCATTTATTTCTCTGGTTTATTTGTACCATTAATTTGAGCTATGTTTATAACATGCCTGTCATGTTTATTATATGTTTATTTTGGTGGCATCATCAACTTAGGAACCCTTTATCAGGGGAAGCGTGTTGGAACAGCTGGAGAGGGAGCTTTACTCTCCTCTAACTCCTTTTTTACAGGCTGTTATCTTATAGGCCAGTATACAGTCCCCTAACAGGAACCTTTGTATTATAAACCTTCACCTTATGTTGGGGATTATGGGTTACATTTGTGTCCTGTGTATGGTCATGAATCAGTAGAAACACTTTTTTGATACTACAGTTGTGGTTGTGGACTATATTTATTGTGGATGACCTTCACTCCTTACTTGTTGACTTCTTTTTCTTGTTTGGTGTTCTATATTATCAATCTTAGTGAGTTGATGACTTAATACATTTTTCAGTTGCATCCATACACTCCTTGTTTCCAGGGGTTATGACCACCCTGCAATCCAGATCCGGTGGCCATGCTTGTACACTATAGTAAAAAGAGCTGGCATCTCTGGTGGCCAGAACAGCAGCTCCGCTTCGGCCACCACATATTGGCACTGCAGCGGTAACTGTAACGCCTGGAACTAAGTAGTGTATAATGAGATGGAAAAATTAATCAAGCCAGTAAAGGCGGCAATATGTACAATGACAATGAATTAGTAAGTGCCTTGTATTAACATTGTATAAATGATAAATGCATTTTCTGTCCTGAGACAACCCCCTTAAAGTTGTTTTTTTTTTTTATAATTTCAAAAATATCATCACTAAAACAAAAATAATCATTAGTCCCCAAAACCCATCCCCAACTCCCCATGGGAGATGGAGAAAAAAAATCTGCATACATCTCTTGACACTGGACCCTACGGAGCCAATATTTGTCATGTTTATCCAAGTTACTTTTTATTTTAGCACAGGTTCTTTCCAAATATAGAAAAGATGACACTCTATGCCTCTAAGCTTCAAAATCTGGCATTTTATTTTGATGTCCATTTTTTTAATATCCTAGCCAACAGTATTAACTTCAACATCACCCCCCTTTTTGCATCAACTATTTGTGAAGCTTGGGGCATCACCTTAATAAGTTTATCCAATCTGCATAGGGCTGATGACATTTCAAACATATGTCATCATTCTTAAAACCAATCTTATGTAAGAAAAAACAACAAAAAACAACAGGAGTCCTATACATTCTATAGTTAAAGGGGTCCTTTACCTTTTTCTTACTGATGATCTATTCTTTGGATAGGTCATCAGCATCTGATCAGTGGGGGTCTGACAACCTGGAACCCCAGATGATCAGCTGTTTGAGAAGGAAACGGCACTCACAGTAATGAGGTAGCCTTCTCGCTTCTTCCTGCAGACCATTGACATCACGACTATGTATGTGGCATGGGCGCAGCTCAGCCCCATTTAATTAAATCAGCGGGGGCTCCAGGTGTTGAACTCCCGCAGATCAGATGCTGATGACCTATCCAAAGGATAGATCATCAGTAAGAAAAAGGTAAAGAACCCCTTAAATCAAAAAATGTGTCCTTAAGGAAGTACAGTAATACTCTGCAAAGAGTAAATTTTATACCTTTCCCCATATGAAATTTCTTCTCCTATATCTTCTTTCCAATCCATATTCTGTCCCCCTATATCTCTTTCACTCAGTACCAACATTAAACCACCATACACCCATACTAAAAAGAGGCTGTCGTGGCCATCTTGATTGAAAATCCCGCACAAAATCTCATACACGGTGACGTATGATGTCACCACACCGGCCAGCGTGATGACATCATCACTCTCTATGCAAGATTGCATGTGGGATCTTCGTTCAAGATGGCCACAGCGGCTTCGAGGTTTTTTTTTATCAATGAACCCCTAAAGCCCTATTTTTTATCTCAGATGCCACAATCAGCGATGAAAGCAGCATCTGAGGGCTTCAATGCATGGGGGGGGGGGTGCAATTGCTGTTCCCCATGATTACACCCACTGCTCACAAAGAAATGAGCTTCGTTATGACGTTATTTGTCACATCAAATTTCTTTGTGAAATTCAGCGAAACAGCCGAATCAGAGTTTTCAAAACTTCGCTCATCTGTGACATGTGGGAAATGTCTAAAAGTGAGAAAAAAAATAAAACATCAATTTACTCTGCCCATCTGCCTCCATTAATTCTATCACATCCAGGTAATTGACCTGTAAATTACAGCTTCCAATTGGATTCTGCAAGAAAGATGTCACGATCCTGACTTGGCCATATTTCCATACAACTTCTCTGTGCCAGCTACACGCCCAAATGAAACACCTTCCTCCGGTGCACATAGGCGACAGAACTTTCAGCGTTATTTTGTAGGCCCGAATACCGGTGTCCGAAAAGTGAGGCCAGAACAAGTAGAGGCATTAGTAGATTGGGTGGCTGACAGTTCCTCCAGTTCTTTCACATTGTCTCCCTCCCAGACCCCTGCTGAAAGCACAGAATTGACACCTGCAGGCCATGGGCATCTGTATTTCACCTCACTCCCTTGCAAATTAGCCAATCAGTCTGAGCCCCAAAGTCATGCAGCAGCCTCTTATGCTTTTTGATGACTCTGATGGCAGGGTTTCCGAGGGCGATATTCCTGGCCTTCGAAATGCTGTCATTCCATCTGGTGGAGACAGAGACTTTTAAAAAACTTATGGCGGTGCCTGTCCCACAGTATGTGGTTCCCAGACGCCACTTCTTTTCCAGGCGAGCCATCCCCGCCCTGCACAACCAAGTGGCGGATAAAATTAGGTGTGCACTGCGCAACGCCATCTGTGGCAAGGTCCACATAACCACCGATACGTGGACCAGTAAGCACGGGCATGGATGTTTTATCTCCCTAACTGCACACTAGGTAAATGCAGTTGCGGCTGGGCCTGAGGCGGATAGCATTTTGGCGCATGTGCTTCTGCCACCGAGGATTGCGGGACGTTTCTCTTTTCTCCTGTTGCCTCCTCCTCCACTTCCTCATCTACCACCTCCTCATCTGGTCAGCGTAACACGTTCACCACCAACCTCAGCACAATCAGTGGGAAATGACAGCAGGCTGTTTTGAAACTCTTCTGTTTGGGGAGAAAACCCCACACCGCGCAGGAGCTGTGGACGGGCATGGAACAACAGACCGATGAGTGGTTGGTGCCACTGTGCCTCAAGCCCAGCTTGGTGGTGTGCGATAATGGGCGAAATCTTGTAGCAGCTCTGGGCCTAGCCGGTTTGATGCACATCCCTTGCCTGGCGCATGTACTGAATTTTGTGGTGCAGAGGTTCCTGAAAAATTACCCAGATATGTCAGAGCTGCTGCAGAAAGTGCGGTCCGTCTGTGTGAGCTTTTGGTGTTCTCACCCTGCTGCTGCTCGCCTGTCTGCGCTGCAGCGTAACTTCAGCCTTCCCGCTCACCGCCTTATTTGCGATGTGCCTGCAAGTTGGAACTCCACCTTGCACATGCTGGAGAGACTGTGCAAGCAGCAGCAGGCAATAGTGGAGTTTTAGCTGCATCACGCATGGGTGAGTCGCTCTGCGGAACAGCACCACTTCACCACCAACGAGTGGGCCTCCATGTGGGAAGTGTGTGCCATGTTGCTCTCTTTCGAGTACTCCACTAACATGGCCAGTGAGGATGACACAGTCCTCAGCATTACTACCCACTTTTATGTCTCCTTGAAAAAACGCTTCGGGTGATGATGGAAGAGAATGTGGCACAGGAGGAAGAGGAGGAGGAAGAAGAATCATTTCCATGGTTATCAGGCCAGTCATTCACAAGTGGCTCGGGGGTGGGTTCCTGCACAAACAGAGGCCAGGTACACAATTGTCCAGCCACGGCACAGTTCTGGAGGATAAGGATGAGGAGGATGATGTTGAGGAGGAACCGTGTTCACAGCAGGGTGGCGCCCAAAGCAGCTCATGGGCATTACTGAAGCGCGGCTGGGGGGATACAGAGGACACAGACGAAGCAGCTCCCACAGATGACAGCATGTCGTTGCCTCTGGGCAGCATGGCACACATGAGCAACTACATGCTGCAGTTCCTGCGTAATGACCGCCAAGTTGCCCACATTCTAACCAGTGCTGATTACTAGGTGGCCACCCTGCTGGATTCCCGCTACAAGGATAACGTGCCATCCTTAATTCCATCACTGGAGCGTGATAGGAAGATGCGCGAGTACAAGCGCACGCTGGTAGACACGCTGCTGATGGCATTCCCATCTGACACCGGGGACTCAGTGGAAGCACAAGGCGAAGGCAGAGGAGGAGCAAGAAGTCGCCATTGCAGATGGGGCACCGTCAGCATCGCAGAAGGGAGGGTTAGCATGGCCGAAATGTGGAAAAGCGTTGTCAGCACGCCACAACAACCAGCACCACCAGCTGATATGGAACGTCTTAGCAGGAGGCAGCATTTCAGCAACATGATGGAACAGTATGTGTGCACACACCTACACGTACTGACTGATGGGTCTGCCCCATACAACTTCTGGGTCTCCAAATTGGGCACATGGCCTGAGCTTGGCCCTTTACTCCTTGGAGGTGCTGCCCTGCGGCCAGTGTATTGTCCGAATGTGTGTTCAGCATGGCAGGAGGGGTGATTACAGACAAGCGCACCCTCCTTTCCACAGACGATGTGGATAAGCTCACGTTAATTAAAATGAACCAGGCATGGATCCCACAGGACTTGTCCGTACCTTGTGCAGAATAGACATGTCTACCGGCCACACCCAGCCATTGTTATACTCCAGAGCACTCTCTCTTTGTTTTCTTTTTTTATATTTCCCAATGTTCTGGGGTGTTCCCAAATTTATAAAAAAAAAATTAAAAAATACAAAAATAATGTTGGCTACCTCCTCCTCCTCCTCCACCACCGTTTCCACCTACACCGCCACGTCCACCGCCTCCTTAACCTCCTACTCCACTTTGACCTCTGCCTCCTAGTTCAAGATCATAATTTTTTACTTTTTATTAAATTCTATGTTATTTTAATTCATTTCCTTATCCACATTAGTTTGCAGGGCAATTGTCCTGCTCTTACACCTATTTTGCTTTCTTTTTGCAGCCCCACTAGATCTTTCTACGACTTTTTTTGATCCATTTTAGTACCCCAAAGTTCGGGTTCCTATTGACTTCAATGGGGTTCAAGTTCGGGTCAAGTTCGGGTCCCGAACCCGAACTTTGCAGCGAAGTTCGGCCGAACTCGACAAACCCGAACTTCCAGGTGTTCACTTAACCCTAGTCCACACATTTTTGAATGTCAGGAAAACTGTACCTTTTCTGGATTTCTTCCCTCCATATACAGGTATGTCTCAAATCTAGTTCTCTTTTTCACGTATTCCTTATTACCATTAGAAACAAATCACCATAGTATTTATAGGGTTGGAAAAGTATCAATATAATGTATCACAGAGAAAAATGACCTTTCACATAAAACATAACTTTTACTGTCATTAGTTAAAATATTACCCCATCTATATATAATCTTAAACTATGTCAGATATTTTGACAAAGCCTTTTTAGGACGTATCCAGGATAGTACAATCCGATATAGAAAATTGCGGCAACTTGCAGTTTAATGACTCTGGACCTGGCCAGAATGTAAACGAGAGGTAAAGTCTGGGCAGGGGAGGGGGGGGAATCCCTAATGTGTCCCTCAATGTACCCCTGCCTACAGGCGGAGCACCCGCCCCAAAAGGGGCGACCCCACCTCTCGGTGTCTAAGCCCTCACTGTCGCCTACTTTAACCCTGCCTGTAGAAATTGAAGATGTTCTTCCCTTCTTAGCAGCTTGTCCCGACGCGTTTCCCCAGTATCCGTAAAAACTGGTTCATCAGGGGACCGAAGATAAATAATCAAATCTTGGCAAACTTCAATTCTGATAATTGCTAGATAAAGAATCAATTGTTGCAGGCTTCACTCTGGGTAATTGCCCATCTGATATTCTTGGGCAAAAAATATATACCACAATCAAGTCCTGAGGGATGCTTTTCAACACTCTAGCAAAACTGATCGCCAAGATTCAGAGTGCCAAAAAAAGTTGATAATGTTATCAGAATCATCGGCACATATGATTATGAAAACCAAAAAGTTATCAAGATTTGATTACAGGGGTAAATTGAGGGACACATTAGGGATCCCCCCCCTCTGCCCAGACTTCACCTCTCGTTCACCGTCTGGCCGGGTCCACAGTTATCAAACTGTAAGTTGCCACTATTTTCTATATCGGATTGTACTATCCTGGATACATCCTAAGTAAGGCTTTGTTAAAATATCTGACATAGTTTAAGATTATATATAGATGGGGTAATATTTTAACTTATTACAATTAGGGCTATATCTATCTTGCTTATTATCCATTATAGCATTAAAGTCACAGCTATCAATGACAGCACATGACCAAGGTTTCTATCATTAACATGAGTTATTATCCTCAATTTTTCTGGACTTAGGTAGGATATAGACTGTCACCAGGACACATTCCATACATTTAACTGTACAATGCAAGATGAGACATCTTCCTGCTTTGTAAAAATCAGAGGTTTGAGCAGCTCTCACCTGCCAGGGATTCCACTGGTATAGCACGGACCGGCTCCTTCACCCGAAATAGGAGAAATATAAGTATGAAGAAAATAAGTTGGTAGGTCCAGCTTGTATTCGTGGTAATCCAAAGGCTTTATTCAATATTCAATAAAATCCAGGTACAGGAATGCAGGTCTACATGTTTCGGGCACAATACAATCTTAGCCCTTACTCATGACAATTTCCAGTACACTGAAAGAGGTTTTTATAGAGAGGAGGGAGGGACTGACTTCCTCACCTGAGGTAATCAGGTTGAGGTTCAGCCACTCCCATCCACAAATCAACACTTGATTAAAAACATACCATAAATTTATGTGGTTCATAAAAACATATATTCAGAGAAATAACAATGACATATTCAGAGAAATAGTAATAAAGGAGCGGGATAAGGAAAATAAGAAAGGGAGGAATAATGTATGATCGATAAATTGAGGATCAATATTGTAGGATGAGGTCAAGTTTTTTGTTGAGACCATGGGGTTGGCGACTTTCTAACTGGAAAATCCAGTAAGATTCTCTATTTAAAAGTTTGCGTTTTCTGTCGCCACCTCTTAAAGGTTTTTTGACTTTTTCAATACCTTGTGCTGACAAATATGAGACATCCCCACCATGCACTGTGGCAAAGTGGAGACTTGCCGCAGATACATTGCGATTTGCATGGTGCGGTATGTCTGATATATGTTTTCTAATGCGCGTTTTTATGGCATTTGTTGTACATCCTATATATTGTAGCTTGCATTTGGTGCATGTTATGCAGTAAATGGCAAAGGTGGTATTACAATTGAGAAAAGAATGTATCTTGAAAACCTGACCGTTAACAGTGGATTCAAAATTCTGGCTAATTTTCATGTATTTGCAACAAATACAGATGGAATGACCACATTTGTAGTTCCCTTTTGTAGATAACCATGTACTTAGGGTAGAGCGGAGTTTATCATTTTTAAAGAGGGAGGGGCTTACTGAGCTGGCAATGGTAGGTGCTTTTTTGGCTGCACATTTTACGCCTTTTTGTGCCATTGCTGCCCATGCTTTGTCGTATGCCAGAACTGGAAAGTGTTTTTTTACAATATTACAGATTTGAGTGTATTCTTTACTGTATTGTGTTACAAAGATATTTTTTCTTTCCTGATTCAATGTCTCTCTAGTGTTGTGATTGTGTTTTTTCGCATTTGTACGTAGGCCTCTTTCACACTTGCGTTGTCCGGATCCGGCGTGTACTCCACTTGCCGGAATTACACTCCGGATCCGGAAAAACGCAAGTGTACTGAAAGCATTTGAAGACGGAACCGTCTTCCAAATGCTTTCAGTGTTACTATGGCACCCAGGACGCTATTAAAGTCCTGGTTGCCATAGTAGGAGCGGGGAGCGGGGGAGCAGTATACTTACAGTCCGTGCGGCTCCCCGGGCGCTCCAGAATGACGTCAGAGCGCCCCATGCGCATGGATGACGTGATCCATGCGATCACGTGATCCATGCGCTTGGGGCGCCCTGACGTCACTCTGGAGCGCCCGGGGAGCCGCACGGACGGTAAGTACACTGCTCCCCCGCTCCCCGCTACACTTACCATGGCTGTCAGGACTTTAGCGTCCCGGCAGCCATGGTAACCACTCTGAAAAAGCTAAATGTCGGCTCCGGCAATGCGCCGAAACGACGTTTAGCTTAAGGCCGGATCCGGATCAATGCCTTCCAATGGGCATTAATTCCGGATCCGGCCTTGCGGCAAGTGTTCCGGATTTTTGGCCGGAGCAAAAAGCGCAGCATGCTGCGGTATTTTCTCCGGCCAACAAACGTTCCGTACCGGAACTGAAGACATCCTGATGCATCCTGAACGGATTACTCTCCATTCAGAATGCATTAGGATAATCCTGATCAGGATTCTTCCGGCATAGAGCCCCGACGACGGAACTCTATGCTGGAAGACAATAACGCAGGTGTGAAAGAGCCCTAAGTAATGAATTCCTATCAATGTTTGATACTTCTCTGTTGCATTTATCCAGCATTTTTTGTGAATAAGCCCTATGTGTCAGTCTTTTGGTAATGTTTTCTGCCTCTGTTTTGTAAGCTGACTCGTCACTGCAGTTTCTCTTGGCTCTAATTAGTTCTCCCTTGGGTATATTCCTGATGGTGTGTATGGGGTGGCATGATTTTGCATGCAATAATGTGTTACCAGCTGTTTGCTTTCTGTGTGTGCTGGTATATATGGAGGCTGTGGCGGAGTCCCCCCTGATTCTGAGATCTAAAAATTCAATGTTGTTAGTACTGTGTTGGACGGTAAATTGGATACCATTTACACACGAATTCAGATAATCCGTGAATGGCGGTATGGCCGCCACATCACCTGACCAGATGAAGATCAGGTCGTCGATGTAACGGCCATACCACCTCACATGATCCGAGAAAGGGTTGGTGTCGATGAGGAGAAAGCTCCTCTCCCACCATGCCATAAAGATATTAGCTATGGAGGGGGAGAACTTGGCCCCCATCGACACCCCCGATGTCTGCAGGAAAAACTTTCCATCAAACATAAAATAATTTCGTCTCAGGAGGAAGTCCACCACAGCCACCACATACTCTGATAGCACCACAGAGAAATTCCCAAAGTTTTCCAAAAACCAAATCAGGGAGGTATGAATCATATTGTGGGGGATACTGGGATAAAGTGCAATTACATCCGCAGTGACCCAGGAACATTTCTGGGACCATTCAAGCTTCTGCATTGCTTGTAAAACTGATTTGGTATCCCTTAAAAAACCAGGAATGTTGGGGATCAAAGGCTGCAGTAACGAGTCAACCCACTGGCAGAGGCGTTCAGAGTAAGACCCTATACCCGAGACAATTGGTCTCAGGGGGGGTGGAAAGATTAATTTGTGAACTTTTGGTAGGGCATGTAGGATGGGGGTGACAGGAAAGGCAACAAAAATATAGTCCTGTTCTTTTTGACTGAAAATGCCTAGGCTGAAACCATGCAACAACAAAGTTTTCAGTTCTGATTGAAAAGAGGGGAGCGGGTCACTTGATAGACTCATATACGTCTTGTCATCTTGTAACATCCGATTAATTTGGCATCTATAGAGTTCACTATCAAGAATGACCACAGCTCCCCCCTTGTCAGCCTGTTTCACAACAATATCATCTCTATTTTGGAGATTGCGCAATGCTAATGATTCTTTCCTAGACAAATTGTCAGTGTAGAGGTCATTATGCTGTGAAGCTACAAGGATGCTCAATGAGACAAGATCCCTTTCAACCAGTTCCTGAAATCTATCCAGTGCATGAGATCTAGATTGCACCGGATAGAAATCACGGTTGGAGGGGTTAAAGTCTGATGAACAGTGCATAGTATCAAGAGGGAGACAAGTGTTTTCCAATTCAATTAAATCATAGATGTGTAACATTTCATTGAAAGACATACTGGTAACATTGGATATCTGGTCTGGTATAGACAAAGCAATAGTTTCATCAAGGTCTGGTTTAACATTGGAGGCGAGCACACTGACCGCAGCATCGCATGGACTACACAGCTGTGAGTCAATTGATTGAAAATGCTGCTGCAGGGTTAAGCTGCGGGCCTGTCTGTTCACGTCCAATATGGTTCTATATAGATCAAAATGACAGGATGGCGAAAAGGTAAGACCTTTGCCTAGAACTTTAAGTTCATGTTCCGATAAGATGCACGCCGACAGATTAATTATCTGTAGTTCGTTTTCCCCCGTCTGGATCTTGCAGGATAGCGACGGCCTTCGATGTCTCCGTCCGCCTCTGCGTTTTTTGACATTTGTCTGTGTGAACCAGAACCTTGTGTGGAGCGGATGCTTGGTGTCTCCATCTGAAGTTGATTAGTATCACTTTCTGATTCAGCAGAGTCAGCCTCGGTTGAACTGAATGAAACTTTGCGACGTTGGGCTTTTTTGGATCGTAAGCCTCTCAGAATGGATCTCGGTGTATGTGACCGCATTCCTGGCCAGGTATATACTTCTTTGCGATTGTAGTCAAGTAAATCTCTGTTGAATTTAGATTGCTTCATTTGCATGAGGGCTTCCTCAGTTGCTGCAAGGTCCTCCTTTAGTTTATCATCAAATTTCAAGAATGCTGGGTTATTAATGTGTTCCAGCAATGAATCTTGTGTAGTTTTAATCTCCTTTCTTAAATCTTCCAAGGTTTGTTTTTCATTTTGAACAATTAAGTCCATGAGTTTTAGGGAGCAATTTGATAAGATGGATTCCCATTCCGTTAGAAATAGATCTGAATAGATGGTAGATGGTTTCTTTTTTAAGCGTAGGCCTCTGGGGATCATTTCTTTTTCAATATACTTTTTAAGTGACGTATAGTCCCACCAGGTGCGAAGCTCTTTTAGAAGCAGTTTTTCTAGTGTAGACATTAGTGTAATGGAACGCAGACTGTCCTGGATATCCTGCTGTGGCTGTTCAAAAATGGCATTAATTTTCAGGAATCTTTCCTGTTCATCCTCCATCGGACGCAATGAAGCGTGTGCCATAGTGTTAGCCAGTATCGCAGAAAAAACAAATGAAGATAGAAAGCTGTGGAAGGGAGTGCACGCTCTCGGGTTGAATTGAAAATGTAAAAATCAGAGGTTTGAGCAGCTCTCACCTGCCAGGGA
Organism: Bufo bufo; assembly: GCF_905171765.1. Taxonomy (NCBI): domain Eukaryota; kingdom Metazoa; phylum Chordata; class Amphibia; order Anura; family Bufonidae; genus Bufo; species Bufo bufo. Next base: position 627,961,020 of record NC_053390.1, read on the forward strand.
TTCCACTGGTATAGCACGGACCGGCTCCTTCACCCGAAATAGGAGAAATATAAGTATGAAGAAAATAAGTTGGTTGGTCCAGCTTGTATTCGTGGTAATCCAAAGGCTTTATTCAATATTCAATAAAATCCAGGTACAGGAATGCAGGTCTACATGTTTCGGGCACAATACAATCTTAGCCCTTACTCATGACAATTTCCAGTACACTGAAAGAGGTTTTAATAGAGAGGAGGGAGGGACTGACTTCCTCACCTGAGGTAATCAGGTTGAGGTTCAGCCACTCCCATCCACAAATCAACACTTGATTAAAAACATACCATAAATTTATGTGGTTCATAAAAACATATATTCAGAGAAATAACAATGACATATTCAGAGAAATAGTAATAAAGGAGCGGGATAAGGAAAATAAGAAAGGGAGGAATAATGTATGATCGATAAATTGAGGATCAATATTGTAGGATGAGGTCAAGTTTTTTGTTGAGACCATGGGGTTGGCCACTTTCTAACTGGAAAATCCAGTAAGATTCTCTATTTAAAAGTTTGCGTTTTCTGTCGCCACCTCTTAAAGGTTTTTTGACTTTTTCAATACCTTGTGCTGACAAATATGAGACATCCCCACCATGCACTGTGGCAAAGTGGAGACTTGCCGCAGATACATTGCGATTTGCATGGTGCGGTATGTCTGATATATGTTTTCTAATGCGCGTTTTTATGGCATTTGTTGTACATCCTATATATTGTAGCTTGCATTTGGTGCATGTTATGCAGTAAATGGCAAAGGTGGTATTACAATTGAGAAAAGAATGTATCTTGAAAACCTGACCGTTAACAGTGGATTCAAAATTCTGGCTAATTTTCATGTATTTGCAACAAATACAGATGGAATGACCACATTTGTAGTTCCCTTTTGTAGATAACCATGTACTTAGGGTAGAGCGGAGTTTATCATTTTTAAAGAGGGAGGGGCTTACTGAGCTGGCAATGGTAGGTGCTTTTTTGGCTGCACATTTTACGCCTTTTTGTGCCATTGCTGCCCATGCTTTGTCGCATGCCAGAACTGGAAAGTGTTTTTTTACAATATTACAGATTTGAGTGTATTCTTTACTGTATTGTGTTACAAAGATATTTTTTCTTTCCTGATTCAATGTCTCTCTAGTGTTGTGATTGTGTTTTTTCGCATTTGTACTAAGTAATGAATTCCTATCAATGTTTGATACTTCTCTGTTGCATTTATCCAGCATTTTTTGTGAATAAGCCCTATGTGTCAGTCTTTTGGTAATGTTTTCTGCCTCTGTTTTGTAAGCTGACTCGTCACTGCAGTTTCTCTTGGCTCTAATTAGTTCTCCCTTGGGTATATTCCTGATGGTGTGTATGGGGTGGCATGATTTTGCATGCAATAATGTGTTACCAGCTGTTTGCTTTCTGTGTGTGCTGGTATATATGGAGGCTGTGGCGGAGTCCCCCCTGAGTCTGAGATCTAAAAATTCAATGTTGTCAGTACTGTGTTGGACGGTAAATTGGATACCATTTACACACGAATTCAGATAATCCGTGAATGGCGGTATGGCCGCCACATCACCTGACCAGATGAAGATCAGGTCGTCGATGTAACGGCCATACCACCTCACATGATCCGAGAAAGGGTTGGTGTCGATGAGGAGAAAGCTCCTCTCCCACCATGCCATAAAGATATTAGCTATGGAGGGGGAGAACTTGGCCCCCATCGACACCCCCGATGTCTGCAGGAAAAACTTTCCATCAAACATAAAATAATTTCGTCTCAGGAGGAAGTCCACCACAGCCACCACATACTCTGATAGCACCACAGAGAAATTCCCAAAGTTTTCCAAAAACCAAATCAGGGAGGTATGAATCATATTGTGGGGGATACTGGGATAAAGTGCAATTACATCCGCAGTGACCCAGGAACATTTCTGGGACCATTCAAGCTTCTGCATTGCTTGTAAAACTGATTTGGTATCCCTTAAAAAACCAGGAATGTTGGGGATCAAAGGCTGCAGTAACGAGTCAACCCACTGGCAGAGGCGTTCAGAGTAAGACCCTATACCCGAGACAATTGGTCTCAGGGGGGGTGGAAAGATTAATTTGTGAACTTTTGGTAGGGCATGTAGGATGGGGGTGACAGGAAAGGCAACAAAAATATAGTCCTGTTCTTTTTGACTGAAAATGCCTAGGCTGAAACCATGCAACAACAAAGTTTTCAGTTCTGATTGAAAAGAGGGGAGCGGGTCACTTGATAGACTCATATACGTCTTGTCATCTTGTAACATCCGATTAATTTGGTATCTATAGAGTTCACTATCAAGAATGACCACAGCTCCCCCCTTGTCAGCCTGTTTCACAACAATATCATCTCTATTTTGGAGATTGCGCAATGCTAATGATTCTTTCCTAGACAAATTGTCAGTGTAGAGGTCATTATGCTGTGAAGCTACAAGGATGCTCAATGAGACAAGATCCCTTTCAACCAGTTCCTGAAATCTATCCAGTGCATGAGATCTAGATTGCACCGGATAGAAATCACGGTTGGAGGGGTTAAAGTCTGATGAACAGTGCATAGTATCAAGAGGGAGACAAGTGTTTTCCAATTCAATTAAATCATAGATATGTAACATTTCATTGAAAGACATACTGGTAACATTGGATATCTGGTCTGGTATAGACAAAGCAATAGTTTCATCAAGGTCTGGTTTAACATTGGAGGCGAGCACACTGACCGCAGCATCGCATGGACTACACAGCTGTGAGTCAATTGATTGAAAATGCTGCTGCAGGGTTAAGCTGCGGGCCTGTCTGTTCACGTCCAATATGGTTCTATATAGATCAAAATGACAGGATGGCGAAAAGGTAAGACCTTTGCCTAGAACTTTAAGTTCATGTTCCGATAAGATGCACGCCGACAGATTAATTATCTGTAGTTCGTTTTCCCCCGTCTGGATCTTGCAGGATAGCGACGGCCTTCGATCCAGACGGGGGAAAACGAACTACAGATAATTAATCTGTCGGCGTGCATCTTATCGGAACATGAACTTAAAGTTCTAGGCAAAGGTCTTACCTTTTCGCCATCCTGTCATTTTGATCTATATAGAACCATATTGGACGTGAACAGACTGGCCCGCAGCTTAACCCTGCAGCAGCATTTTCAATCAATTGACTCACAGCTGTGTAGTCCATGCGATGCTGCGGTCAGTGTGCTCGCCTCCAATGTTAAACCAGACCTTGATGAAACTATTGCTTTGTCTATACCAGACCAGATATCCAATGTTACCAGTATGTCTTTCAATGAAATGTTACACATCTATGATTTAATTGAATTGGAAAACACTTGTCTCCCTCTTGATACTATGCACTGTTCATCAGACTTTAACCCCTCCAACCGTGATTTCTATCCGGTGCAATCTAGATCTCATGCACTGGATAGATTTCAGGAACTGGTTGAAAGGGATCTTGTCTCATTGAGCATCCTTGTAGCTTCACAGCATAATGACCTCTACACTGACAATTTGTCTAGGAAAGAATCATTAGCATTGCGCAATCTCCAAAATAGAGATGATATTGTTGTGAAACAGGCTGACAAGGGGGGAGCTGTGGTCATTCTTGATAGTGAACTCTATAGATGCCAAATTAATCGGATGTTACAAGATGACAAGACGTATATGAGTCTATCAAGTGACCCGCTCCCCTCTTTTCAATCAGAACTGAAAACTTTGTTGTTGCATGGTTTCAGCCTAGGCATTTTCAGTCAAAAAGAACAGGACTATATTTTTGTTGCCTTTCCTGTCACCCCCATCCTACATGCCCTACCAAAAGTTCACAAATTAATCTTTCCACCCCCCCTGAGACCAATTGTCTCGGGTATAGGGTCTTACTCTGAACGCCTCTGCCAGTGGGTTGACTCGTTACTGCAGCCTTTGATCCCCAACATTCCTGGTTTTTTAAGGGATACCAAATCAGTTTTACAAGCAATGCAGAAGCTTGAATGGTCCCAGAAATGTTCCTGGGTCACTGTGGATGTAATTGCACTTTATCCCAGTATCCCCCACAATATGATTCATACCTCCCTGATTTGGTTTTTGGAAAACTTTGGGAATTTCTCTGTGGTGCTATCAGAATATGTGGTGGCTGTGGTGGACTTCCTCCTGAGACGAAATTATTTTATGTTTGATGGAAAGTTTTTCCTGCAGACATCGGGGGTGTCGATGGGGGCCAAGTTCTCCCCCTCCATAGCTAATATCTTTATGGCATGGTGGGAGAGGAGCTTTCTCCTCATCGACACCAACCCTTTCTCGGATCATGTGAGGTGGTATGGCCGTTACATCGACGACCTGATCTTCATCTGGTCAGGTGATGTGGCGGCCATACCGCCATTCACGGATTATCTGAATTTGTGTGTAAATGGTATCCAATTTACCGTCCAACACAGTACTAACAACATTGAATTTTTAGATCTCAGACTCAGGGGGGACTCCGCCACAGCCTCCATATATACCAGCACACACAGAAAGCAAACAGCTGGTAACACATTATTGCATGCAAAATCATGCCACCCCATACACACCATCAGGAATATACCCAAGGGAGAACTAATTAGAGCCAAGAGAAACTGCAGTGACGAGTCAGCTTACAAAACAGAGGCAGAAAACATTACCAAAAGACTGACACATAGGGCTTATTCACAAAAAATGCTGGATAAATGCAACAGAGAAGTATCAAACATTGATAGGAATTCATTACTTAGTACAAATGCGAAAAAACACAATCACAACACTAGAGAGACATTGAATCAGGAAAGAAAAAATATCTTTGTAACACAATACAGTAAAGAATACACTCAAATCTGTAATATTGTAAAAAAACACTTTCCAGTTCTGGCATACGACAAAGCATGGGCAGCAATGGCACAAAAAGGCGTAAAATGTGCAGCCAAAAAAGCACCTACCATTGCCAGCTCAGTAAGCCCCTCCCTCTTTAAAAATGATAAACTCCGCTCTACCCTAAGTACATGGTTATCTACAAAAGGGAACTACAAATGTGGTCATTCCATCTGTATTTGTTGCAAATACATGAAAATTAGCCAGAATTTTGAATCCACTGTTAACGGTCAGGTTTTCAAGATACATTCTTTTCTCAATTGTAATACCACCTTTGCCATTTACTGCATAACATGCACCAAATGCAAGCTACAATATATAGGATGTACAACAAATGCCATAAAAACGCGCATTAGAAAACATATATCAGACATACCGCACCATGCAAATCGCAATGTATCTGCGGCAAGTCTCCACTTTGCCACAGTGCATGGTGGGGATGTCTCATATTTGTCAGCACAAGGTATTGAAAAAGTCAAAAAACCTTTAAGAGGTGGCGACAGAAAACGCAAACTTTTAAATAGAGAATCTTACTGGATTTTCCAGTTAGAAAGTCGCCAACCCCATGGTCTCAACAAAAAACTTGACCTCATCCTACAATATTGATCCTCAATTTATCGATCATACATTATTCCTCCCTTTCTTATTTTCCTTATCCCGCTCCTTTATTACTATTTCTCTGAATATGTCATTGTTATTTCTCTGAATATATGTTTTTATGAACCACATAAATTTATGGTATGTTTTTAATCAAGTGTTGATTTGTGGATGGGAGTGGCTGAACCTCAACCTGATTACCTCAGGTGAGGAAGTCAGTCCCTCCCTCCTCTCTATAAAAACCTCTTTCAGTGTACTGGAAATTGTCATGAGTAAGGGCTAAGATTGTATTGTGCCCGAAACATGTAGACCTGCATTCCTGTACCTGGATTTTATTGAATATTGAATAAAGCCTTTGGATTACCACGAATACAAGCTGGACCAACCAACTTATTTTCTTCATCTTCCTGCTTTATCCTACTGATAATAATGGCAACTAAATTTACAGTTCTTATGAAACAAAATGCTAACCCCTCTGGAATATTTGGAGTACACTGAATTATATAATTCCCCACCCATTGCCTCTTCACCCTATTAATATCTTCTACTGTAAGATGTGTCTTTTGCAAACACATTATATCAGGATTATATGTCCCATCCAGATTAAACACAACCATTCCTTTTAATCTTTTCCTTCAGTCCTATAACATTACTTGAAAAAACAGTAATCATAAATAAAACAACCCTCCCTCTATCTCTTCTCCCCACCCCCCTCCCATCCCCATCTGTTAGCCAACTGCATCACTTATTAGTCCGCTAACCCATTTCCTCCCATTTATCATCAACCCCAATAACAAGCCATCCCCTAAAATCCCAGTTATATTCAATTATCTCAGACACCTATCCATCTAATCCACAGCTTCTCTTGCTTTTGTAAAAAAAAAAATATTTCCTTATTCCAGATTATTCTTAGCTTTGCTGGATACAATAGAGAATGTACAATTTCCTGCCCTTTCAACCGTATTTTACACTCTTCAACACTTTTGTATTAACTCTGTACTTCAGCACTTTATCACAATCATCCAAACTCAGCATCTTCCCCAGGATTGGCCTTTTTTTCATTTAATAAAGTGAGGTAAAGAAAAAATATTGTCTCCAAAGTTTTTAACCTCCTCCATAAACTTCACAGCATCCTTCCCTTCTACTCCTTTTGGAAATCCTAAACATTTAACATTAGCAATGGCATGATAGAAGAGGTTCTCATAGCATTATTCTCAGATTTTAGTTTCTGTAGATCTTTCGATACTCCCTCAATGGATACAACACCCTAAATTTTTTACTCTTTTACCATCACTCTATCTAATTTTTTCTTCATTTCCATATGATAGAATGGTATATCACTATCTTTCCATTACCTACATTAAAGGGGTTGTCACATGGAAAATAATATATACAATGTATCTGGCTCACTGAGATGGCAGAACATACTCAGTTTCATCCTTCTACTGTCTCCTGAGCTGTGATAGGGAGAGAGCTGCATCAGAAAAGACACACCTACTGAGATACAGCAGAAAAAACACGCTCCTTGAGCTGTTAGCTTGACATAAATCTAGCAGAGAATGGGGAGACCTCTGGATCTATGTGAGGTACGGGACTGGTTCTAGCTTTGTCAGAAAGAGATTGTCATGTACTATATGACATCTGATTTTTATTTTTTATATTAAACATGGGATAACATTTTTGAGAGTGTGGAATTAGTATGAGTAGAAGTAGAAGATCTTAAAGGGAACCTGTCACCAGTTTTATGGTGTCCTAACTAAGGGCAACATAAATAAGTGACTGATTCTCTTAGCAAAATGCTGAGTCACTTTCTTTAATTGACCCAGTCAATCTGCCAACATCTTGTATTGAAAAGCTCCAGCTAATAATGATGAGTCATGAATATTCATGAGCTCCTGACTCTCCCCGCCCACCTGCTGCTGAATGACAGTTTGTTTCCATATGAACCAGCAGCAGATGGGCGGGGGAGTGGCTATAGCTCTGAATTAAATATACGCTGGACTCAATGACATCACGCCGGACTCCAATCAGCTCATTAGCATGCGGCATGCGGCATCTTTGTGTGTATATTATGAGGTAACCATCTGTCACACCAGTAAGTGAATACATCTAAGGTACTTTTTAGTAGTTAATCATTGTATATATTTAGTAGTTAATGATTGTATGTAGTTAATGATTGTATATATGTATGTATATTATAATCAAATATCCACATGACAGGTTCCCTTTAAGTTCTTTAACATTTGCCCCCTTCCCCATTCTTCACACTTGCACACCCCTTGTCTAGAGACTTAGGATCCAATAATTTATATTTAACAGCAGCATCAACTCTATTTAACTCCTTAAATCCTTGGGAATTTACCATGGTATTTGACTTCCCATTACCTGCTCCACACATATTCATCTCTCTCTGTGAGCTCTTGACAACTTTGGCCTGTTCCTGTGGAGCAGAGCTGCTTCTAGTGATCATAAGCAGTGTATACCCACCACTTAATGCTACAATATGCTGTGCACATAGTTTTTAGAGTCCACACTTCACAAACAAACCAGATACAAAACGGCTTGCTTGCAATGAGAGAGTTTAGTATAACTCTAATATATCAATAGTCATAAACCAAGCATTATGATACTTTGTGGATACTCACAGTCCACATGCTCAACTCTTTTAAAATGTATCTATTAAGTACATACAAGCTTTCAGCGGTCTATCTGCTAGCTTCACAATTAGCAAGTCTCAAACCACATTGCAGCGTGTCCAGCTTTCCTATGTGTAAATCCACCCAAAACTCTTACAGTATTCCACTATGGAGTTGTCCTGCTCCCCGCTTACTTCAAGTCCCTCCTCATTTTCCACTCTACAGCTCCATCTCTCTATAGTTCCAGAAGCCAGTACAACAAGAAGACTGGTTCTTTCCCCGGCAGCAGGTTACAACAAAAGTAGTGGCAGCTAAGTAATCTAACCTGTTTCACATTAGTGGCAGCAGTACACTTTCCACCACAAAGAACTCCATAGTAGCTCCGTGTTCAACATTCTCTCGAGCAGTTGGGGGTCGGGACAAGGCAGAACGGGGCTGCACCATGGCATCATATGTCACTGTGGATATGCTCAATCTTATCAAAACAGTTATAAATAAAGCAATTGCTTTATTTTTACTTTAGTTTAGTTAGTTTTTTAGTTACGCCAGGAAAAGTGCAAATTGAAGCGTCACCTTGGAATCATTGTAACTAGAGATGAGTGAATTGAAGTTGACTAAGTGAATTTCAATTTGAATTTCAGGAAAAATTCAATTTGCACCGAATCCGAATTTCCTCACGCTTCATGGTAATGAATCGTATTTTTTCCTAAAATGGCTGCTGCACGTGTTAGGACATGGAGCAAAGAACTCTGGGAACGAGGGAATGTACAGTCGTGGCCAAAAGTTTTGAGAATTACATAAATATTGGAAATTGGAAAAGTTGCTGCTTAAGTTTTTATAATAGCAATTTGCATATACTCCAGAATGTTATGAAGAGTGATCAGATGAATTGCATAGTCCTTCTTTGCCATGAAAATGAACTTAATCCCAAAAAAACCTTTCCACTGCATTTCATTGCTGTCATTAAAGGACCTGCTGAGATCATTTCAGTAATCGTCTTGTTAACTCAGGTGAGAATGTTGACGAGCACAAGGCTGGAGATCATTATGTCAGGCTGATTGGGTTAAAATGGCAGACTTGACATGTTAAAAGGAGGGGTGATGCTTGAAATCATTGTTCTTCCATTGTTAACCATGGTGACCTGCAAAGAAACGCATGCAGCCATCATTGTGTTGTATAAAAATGGCTTCACAGGCAAGGATATTGTGGCTACTAAGATTGCACCTCAATCAACAATTTATAGGATCATCAAGAATTTTAAGAAAAGAGGTTCAATTCTTGTTAAGAAGGCTTCAGGGCGTCCACAAAAGTCCAGCAAGCGCCAGGATCGTCTCCTAAAGAGGATTCAGCTGCGGGATCGGAGTGCCACCAGTGCAGAGCTTACTCAGGAATGGCAGCAAGCAGGTGTGAGCGCATCTGCACGCACAGTGAGGCGAAGACTTTTGGAAGATGGCCTGGTGTCAAGAAGGGCAGCAAAGAACCCACTTCTCTCCAAAAAAAAACATCAGGGACAGATTGATCTTCTGCAGAAAGTATGGTGAATGGACTGCTGAGGACTGGGGCAAAGTCATATTCTCCAATGAAGCCTCTTTCCGATTGTTTGGGGCATCTGGAAAAAGGCTTGTCCGGAGAAGAAAAGGTGAGCGCTACCATCAGTCCTGTGTCATGCCAACAGTAAAGCATCCTGAGACCATTCATGTGTGGGGTTGCTTCTCATCCAAGGGAGTGGGCTCACTCACAATTTTGCCCAAAAACACAGCCATGAATAAAGAATGGTACCAAAACACCCTCCAACAGCAACTTCTTCCAACAATCCAACAACAGTTTGGTGAAGAACAGTGCATTTTCCAGCACGATAGAGCACCGTGCCATAAGGCAAAAGTGATAACTAAGTGGCTCGGGGACCAAAACGTTGACATTTTGGGTCCATGGCCTGGAAACTCCCCAGATCTTAATCCCATTGAGAACTTGTGGTCAATCCTCAAGAGGCGGGTGGACAAACAAAAACCCACTAATTCTGACAAACTCCAAGAAGTGATTATGAAAGAATGGGTTGCTATCCGTCAGGAATTGGCCCAGAAGTTGATTGAGAGCATGCTCAGTCGAATTGCAGAGGTCCTGAAAAAGAAGGGCCAACACTGCAAATACTGACTCTTTGCATAAATGTCATGTAATTGTCGATAAAAGCCTTTGAAACGTATGAAGTGCGTGTAATTATATTTCACTACATCACAGAAACAACTGAAACAAAGATCTAAAAGCAGTTTAGCAGCAAACTTTGTGAAAACTAATATTTGTGTCATTCTCAAAACTTTTGGCCACGACTGTACGTCCCATTAGCCATTCTGCAGTAAATTGTGAATGTTAGATTTCTATTTTTAGGGTGTAGAAATAGGAAAAAAATTAAATAAATATACAGTGAGGAGCAGAAGTATTTGAACATTCATTTTGCAAGTTCTCCCCCTTAGAAATCATGGAGGGGTCTGAAATTCACATTGTAGATGCATTCAAACTCTGAGAGAAAGAATTAAAAAAAATAATCTGGAAATCACATTGTATGATTTTTTAAGAATTTATTTGTGTTGCACTGCTGAACATAAGTATTTGAACACCTGA